>NC_089503.1:203134061-203442115 GCF_036850995.1 Saccopteryx leptura
GGGCACTGGTGTTTCCCGGCCAGCACTAGGCGGCGAGAAAGTGCAGCTCTGGGCAGCCGCGCCGGAGGCGCTAGACGGCTGGCCGCGGGTGCGAGGTCCCTTCTAAGCGATTGGACAGTGAAGGGCGGGGACCAGACGTGAAAGAGGGGCGCTCAAGCCTTGGGCAGCCCAGGCGGGGTAGCGGCTCACGGAGCTCCCACCTGCCCGGGCTCCGGCGCCAGGGTGGCCACGTGCCCACCCCGGGGCTCCAAGCTCTGCGTGGGTGAGCAAGAAGGAGAAAAAGAGGCACAGCCGTGGCTGACGCCGCTGCCCTTCCGTCGCAGGTTGTCGTGCATCCAAACTGATTGGCTTTTCGTTCACCGCGAGCGCCGGGCAGAGAGTGGGCGCCCGTCGCCCGCCGCCGGTGCCTGCCGGGCGCGTGTCCGGCGGGCATGTTTCAGGCGGGCAGGTCCAGCGTGCCCAAACCCGCGCCGCGGAGCCTGGAGGACCTGGATTCAGTGCAGCGCGTTCTCCTGCACAGGTCAGTGCCGGCCGGGACTCGGGCGAGAGCGCGCTGTGGTCCGGGTCCGGCCAAGGAAGGCCGCGCTCCCCCCGGGCCCTCGCGGAAGGCTCCTGGGGACGCTCGCTGGTACGGGGCTCACTCGGGACAGGCGACGGGACCTGCCCCCGCGTGACCCACAGTTCGGTGCTCCCGGTCTCGCTGTGGGGATTCTGGCCCTACGCGGTCCGGCGTACCCACCCCCTCCAAAAACACAACTTTCTAAAGCAGCGGAAGAAAAAAAAAAAAAAAAAAGATTGAACAAAGCCGTTCTTTAAACACCTCTAGACTTTTCTCCAGGAAAAATATATCCGAGAGTTGTGTTTGGAGTTTGGTTGTGACTGGAGTCAGAACGAGCCACTTTTTAAAGAAATCTAAATTTAACATCCTCTCTCCCCACATGCGCGCGCGCGCGCGCACACACACACACACACACACACACACACACACACACCCCACACGCATAACTACACAAAAGAAATTCAAGAGTTCCTTTAGAGGGAACAGAGCTTCAACTTTCCGTAGACTGCTAGTGTATTCATTTACTGCTGCTGTCTATGTCCAACCTTATGCTTTATGCAAAATAGACTAGCATATTGAATTCCATGGTAACGGTGATGAGTTATAGAAGAGAAAGAAATTAGAATCCACATGGAAAGCAAATTCTCTTTCCATTTTCAGACTGAGAGGACGGATGGTGTGCCAGGCGGTTCGTGCTGCTTTTAACTCTAGCAAAGCCCAGCCTTCTTAAGACATATGGGGAAAACTCTTCTAGAAATATAGCGAAAGTATCTCTTGAACACATTTGTGGTGAGAAAGGCTAAGTGGCGGCTTAGTAACTGTCAGGGGGAGGTTTATGTGCGTTCTCTCATCTGTAAACGTTTCAAGTGACCCTTTTAAGTCTTTGTACGAAACCATATGAGCTGTGGAAACTGTATTCTGCTAGAAGTGTGAGTAAAAAAGAAAGACGTTGTGCAAGGAGAGAATTGGGTCTCCTCGATTTAAAAAGCTGTCCTCTGAAACCCGCTGTTCTCCGCAGTTGGTTTCTGTTCCCCGCTCTCCTCCAAAGAGCCCCTGCTATATCCAGTAAAATACTGTCAAGTGAGCAGCAGAAAGGGGATTCTGCGAAATTGTCAGAGACAGTTTCCCCTACATTTGATAAAATTAAACAGACTAGAAATAATCCTCAAAAGTATTAACTAGAAACTCATTCACAGCATGACTTTGATGAAGCTGGAAGGGCTGTTGATTTTAAAAGCTTAAGACGCTCCTGCAACAGAATTTCTTCGTGTTTTAAATGACAGACGCCAAAAGATTCTGAACTGAGTAACGCGACAGTGTTTCAGACCCAAAGCACAAACCTGTCTGAATGACCCTGGGCAAAAGAATATCTTTAACCCATACTCAAGACGGAGATGATTATTTTGAAAGGAAGTGGAGTGTTTCTGGAATAAGCCTGCTCAGCAAATGAAAAGATACTCTGACTTACAAATAACTGTTCCCACATGCTTAGGAACCAATGGAATTGAAACTATACACGTGTTTGTCGGTATCATAGCTAGCAGCTCTACAATAATAACTGCTCTGTTATTTCCATATTCCGTAATAGTATATGGAAATCTTTTTGCAATAAGTTATTTTTATAAGTGGTTATTTGTTATTTAATGTTTCAAACAGTTAAAATTTTTGAGACATCTATAGAGGTCTCTCTTTCATTTAATGAAGCTATCTTTTCACACAAGATTATATATATTTAATCAAGTATTTTTCTTGTAATATACTATATAAATTTAGATGGAACAATAGAAATTAGAGACATTAGATAACCTTTAAACCACACTCCTCTGTTCACTGTAGTTCTCAGCATCTAGTCCAGTGCATGGCCTATTTTTTTAAGATCAGCTTTACAAACTTTTTTGTTTTTCCTTTAAACCATCCCTTTTAAGAATATCCACAAAATGTTGGCAATTGCATTAAAGAGACCAGTAGCCCTGAGTCATAGAACATTTATAGACAAGAGAAACTAGCAGAGTGTTCTATTTGATTTTTACATCTTATTTTGAAGGATGTCTCCTGAGTGTTTATTTTTTAATTACTTGTGTACTTTCTGTTGTAAATATGGTTTTCAAAATGTAAAGCATTAAATTGCTGTGCTTTTGAGAAAGATACTTCAGCCAAACCAAAATTAAAGCAAAGTTGCAAACTTTTCTCTACATGTGGTGTTAACTTCAAAATATGTCAATACCAAAATAACAATGGCTTGGCCAAAAATGTTCAGCTGTCCTGGTTCTTGATAAAAAGTAACATATAGGTTGCCTGCATTGGGGGGGAGGGTGGTGTCAGTACTGCATTTCTAGTTACTTTTACTTTAGTAAATGAACACATACTTGTCATCTTGACTATAATATTTACTTGCCTGGCCTCTGGTGGTGAAGTGGATAGGGCATCAACCTGGAAACTGAGGTTTGAAACCCTGGGCTTGCCCGGTCAAGGCACAGACTCCAGAAGCCACTGCTGAGAATTGATGTTTCCTGCTCCTCCCCCTCTTTCTCTCTCTCTCAAATCAATAAAGATGAAAAAATGTATATAAAAAGGAAGTCCCCAAATATATTAGCACTCAGCATTTTGCAAAGATTTTTAAAAAGATTATGCACAAGGCTATTGAAACTTAATCATTCCCTTGGAGTCCTATTTCAAACTAATTGTGTGACTTGGCAAGATACTAACTTGTCTATATTTTCCTGTTCGTTCAGGAATATGAAGAGATAACACTCACTTTACAGGGCGGTGGTGTGAATTTCAGATGATATATAACTGCTCGAAAAAAATCAAAGTTCTATGAAAATAAGGGATTAGGTTAACAAATGTCCTAAAATATTAAAACAAAGCACTGAAAGATAGCTATTCCTAAAGACTCTGAGAATTCAGCTAAATGACTGTGCCCCAAACCTAATGGCTAAAAGTATGGTGTGCTGGCGTGCTGGCGTGTTCAGGAGCCTAAGTCAGCCGGGACCGTAAGCTAGAGGCAAGCCTGTGAAAATATTGGATGACCTACATGTCATTCTTTTATCAACAGCAAAATGTTCATATTTAAAATACCTCAGATATCTAGAACTGTCAAGGGTAGAGGTGTGCCCCATAGATAATATTTCTGATGCATAAAAGTATACTTATAGCCTGACCAGGCGGTGGTGCAGTGGATAGAGCATCGGACTGGAATGCGGAGGACCCAGGTTCGAGACCCCGAGGTCACCAGCTTGAGCGCAGGCTCATCTGGCTTGAGCAAAATGCTCACCCGCTTGGACCCAAGGTTGCTAGCTCGAGCAAGGGGTTACTCGGTCTGCGGAAGGCCCACGGTCAAGGCACATAAGAGAAAGCAATCAATGAACAACTAAGGTGTCGCAACAAAAAACTGATGATTGATGCTTCTCATCTCTCTTCGTTCCTGTCTGTCTGTCCCTATCTCTGACTCTCTCTCTGTCCCTGTAAAAAAAGAAAAAGAAAAAGAAAAGATAAAAGTATACTTACAAAGTAGAAACTAAAATGTATAATAGAATCAAAACTTTAAAAACTTGTAACATGTAGCACACACTGCTCTATTTCTCCCTATCTTAGGTAGAAGGCATGAGACTTCAATGGTTGTCACGTTTGGTTCTTGGCAGTGTTGCCTAGTAGGCAGGGATTCTCATCCTTGTCTCTGGATGAGGAAACGGTGTCCACTTGGTGTAGTTCCAAAATCAGAATGAGGACCTGGCTCCCCTGACTGGGGAATGGATGGCACCTAAGGATTCTCAAGTATTTTTACAGTTGCTCTCAAATTACTGCAAGATTCCACAATGCAGTGACCTTTTCCTAGGTGCTACTGAGGGCACTTGGCACTTGTCTATAAGCTATGGTTTTCTTGTAACTCTTCTGTCTGCTTTGGTCTCCAACTTTCCTCTTCATCAGCCTCCGACTGTCAGCCATCAGCAATTTCTGCAGTGGCTGTATTCCCCTTTTTAAGCCTCCCTTCCCCCTGGCTGGCAGCTACTGATCTCGCAGCATGACACTTCACTGGATTCGTTATCGTGTGTCAATGAAAATACCTACTGAGGAGGCATGGGAGTAAATAAAGGGCATGGGGCTTGAGCTTTGTGCCATCTACTTTAGTGTCTTTTCTGTTTACTTTTGTATTCTCATCTCTATTCTGTTATTATTCAAGTGGAAATTGCATATTCTTAGAACCAAGTTCCATACCTTTTTACAGGTAATATCATTTTTGTATAGGCAAATGAAAATTTTTTTTTTTTTAATTTTTAAAGATTCTATTGATTTCATTAGAGAGAGAGAGAGAGAGAAGGAGAGAGAGAGAAACATCGGTTTGTTGTTCCACTTATTTATGCGCTCATTGGTTGATGCCTGCATGTGCCTTGACCAGGGAAGGACCAGCAATCTTGGCACATTAGAACAATGTTCTAATCAGTTGAGCTACCCGTCATGGCAGCAAATGAGAATTTTAGAATGTAATGCAGTTCTAGAAACACAGGATTGCTGAAATGTTATTTTTATATTGTATGTCTCTATCCCAGATTTTCTAAATTCCACATTATAAGTCTCAGTTTTTTAAAATCCTAATTTGCTGACTTCCCAAATTATTTATTCATGATTTAAAAAATGGCTGTGGGCCTGACCAGGTGGTGGCGCAGTGGATAGAGTGTCGAACTGGGATGCAGAAGACCCAGGTTCGAGACCCCGAGGTCGCCAGCTTGAGTGCGGCGGGCTCATCTGGTTTGAGCAAAAACTCACCAGCTTAGACCCAAGGTCGCTGGCTCAAGCAAGGGGTTACTCGGTTGGCTGAAGGCCCGCGGTCAAGGCACATATGAGAAAGCGATCAATAAACAACTAAGGTGTTGCAACGAAAAACTAATGATTGGTGCTTTTCATCTCTCCGTGCCTGTCTGTCTGTCCCTATCTATCCCTCTCTCTGACTCTGTCTCCGTAAAAAATAAATAAATAAAAATTATAAAAAATAAAAAAACAAAACAAAAAATGGCTGTGGTTGTCAGAATTACCATATAGTTTAGGAATTAATATTTCCATGTTCACAAGTAAGGCAGTATTAATTAGTTTCTAACAAAGTTTAATTTTTTTTTTAATGGGCATGACCTCCGTTGGCTCTGTTTTCATTTACTTCTCAATGCTAGATTCTATTACTAGTGGGGAAAGAGCTCTGGAACCCACTACAGATGCTAAATATTTAATTATGTTCTTATCTGGTGTATTTTATGTCAGAATTGTATTGTTTGACTAATTGAGATGATAATCTATGGAAATAAGGACTTTAAGACTCATATAAAACAACCTTTTTGGGGCTGAGAAGATGTCTGGTTATCTATGAAGTGGAAAGTAGAAAATAAGAATATACCTTAGTCTAACTCTTTTAAGTCTTTCTGCAATTGCTGATTATGAAACAGACAAAAAAGTATTCGTGAAAAGGCCTTTAAAATGGCATCTTATTCTTTTCCTTTCTTCATCCTCTATAATACGTCTAAGAAATATTAATTCAGTTAGTACAAATATGACATATAAAGTTAGAAATCTGGTTAGCTAATACCTCACCCTGAAAATTTAAATTAGAATTAAAAATGATTGCTATTATTTCTTTTGTGAAAGATCAAGGAAGTGGTAACTTTAGGAGTGGGGGGTATTTTGTCTATTAAACTAACATATAGAAACAAATTAGCCAAGGAAATTGTCATACCTCAGGTATATCTAGTGTGAAGCAACATTTCTTAAAAGATACTCATTTATGTGTCATTTCTTGTTCCAATTTAATCTTATATAATAAGAAAGATTTAAAAAAAAAAAAAAAAGACCCAGCCATTTCTCCTGGAGCTTGTCCTTTGGCAGCAAAGATAAACACATCCCTAAATAATTTAGATACTAACCAGACTGATACTTATTATAACAGAACTGAAACAGGAATGCTTATGGAGATAGGAAGAGTCTGGGAAGGCTTCTTGGCACTATTTCAGTTGTGTCTTGAAAGAAAATGTTTGTTTGTTTTTTAAGTCAGAGGAGGGGAGATTGAGATGTATTTCTGCATGCGTCCTGACTGGGATCCACCTGTCAACCCCCGTTTGGGGCCAATGCTTGAATCAACTTAGCTATCCTCAGCACTCTGGCTGACCCTCAAACCAATTGAGCAACTGGCTACGAGAGGGGAAGAGGGAGAGAAAGGGGAGAAGGAGGGGAAGAGAAACAGATAGTTACTTCTCATGTATGCCCTGACTGGGGATTGAACCCGGGATGTCCGCATGCCTGGCCAACATTCTGTCCACTGAGCCAACCGGTCAAGGCAACCTAGTATCTTTTTTTAAGTAAGAGGTGGGGAGGCAAAGAAACTTCTGCATGTATTCCAACAAGGATCCACCTGGCAAGCCCCTTATGGGGCGATGCTCTGCCCATTTGGGGCTGCTGCTCCATTGCTTAGCAACTGAGCTACTCCAGCACCTGAGGTGAGGCCATGGAGCCATCCTCAGCACCAGGGTTCAACTTGCTCAAACTCACTTGAGCCATGGCTGCAGGAAGGGAAGAGAGAGAGAGAGATAAAGAAGAAGGAAGGGGAGAGGTGGAGAAACAGATGGTCGCTTCTAGTGTGTTCCCTTACTAGGAATCAAATTTGGAACTTCCACATACTGGGCCGACGCTCTACTGCTGAACCAACCAGCCAGGGCCACCAGGTAGTATTTTAAATAAGTAGCATCCCACAGTGAGAGAATTGTGTGAGTAAACAATCTATAAAATAGTTTGATTGACACTTTCTGTGCTGTGTATATTACATGTATTAACTCACTGGACCCCAAAGAGTCCTATGAAGTAGGTACCAATATCCAAATTCACAGATACAGAAAGTAAAGCTCAGAGAGGTTGATAAGCACAAGATGATACAGATGATGATGAGTTCCGGAGCAGGGAGAAGTGTGTGTACAGACTCAAAATCAGGAGGTGGGAGGGGTCCAGCCTGTTCGGGAACTGGTGAGTAGTGTGAAGCACAGAGCTGAGGAAGGCTCAGGGCAGTGTTCCTCAATTTTGTCTCCACCCGCTATCACAGGGGCTCTTGTTTAAAAATAGACTTCCAGGAGGACTCTTCTGGAGTGGGAAGGGCATTAAAATCTGTATGTTTAGCAAGGACCCTAAGTCATCCTTGAATTGGGCAAGTTGGCACACTTGATTAACCTGATTAATGTAGAGCAGGGAATAAGGCATCTATCTCCCAATTGGTGCTCAATTGTTTGTAGAACTAGATTTTTATTTTTTAAAGAAACTACGCAGTTAGCACTTTATTTTCTGTATAGTGGGGTGGCATTAAAAGTTTATGAGCAGGGTATATAGTTATTAGAGGCATATAGAAAAATGGAGTGTTATTTATAGGAATGTGTTTTTTTGTTTAAACTTAAAATGTGGTTTTAAAAAAATTCCAATATGGTGCTTTTATTATTTTTATTTTATTTTTAGCACGTGCGTGAGCGCACGCAAGAGAGAGACAGGGACAGACAGGAAGGGAGATGAGAAGCATCAATTCTTCATTGCGGCATCTTAGTTGTTCACTGATTGCTTTCTCATACATGCTTTGATGGGGGGGGGGGGCTTCAGCAGAGCAAGTGACTCCTTGCTCAAGCCAGCGACCTTGGACTCAAACCAGCGACCTTGGGCTTCAAGCCAGCGACCATGGGGTCATGTCTAGCATCCCATGCTCAAGCTAGTGACCCTGCACTCAAGCCTGTGACCTCAGAGTTTCAAACCTGTGTTCTCAGCATCTGAAGCCGCTGCTCTATCCACTGCACCACCACCTGGACAGGTGCAATATGGTGCTTTTAAAGTGAGGAGAAGTTTGGGTAACTTATTAAAGAGGTATCTAAAGCATTTTTGGGGTGGGTAATGGAATCTTAACAAATTTTTAACACCTGAGATTGTTGTGAGAATGAGTATGTCTGTTTTAATATGAAATATAACTGTTATAGTGATTTCAACTTTTTAAAATAATATTGTTTCTGTGATTCTAAAAGTGGTATCTTTTTTGGACCATAATGCTGATGGCAGTGTCTGCTCCCCTTCTTTCCTGGGCCCATTCTCCTCAAATATCTGACTCCTTTGCTTCCTCCATCACCTTCAGCCAGCAAGGTTGCCCTGCGTTTACCAGACAAAATGAGCATCATTCCGTGGGACTGTCTCAGCCTCCTAACTAAAACTGGCAAGGCGGCCCCCACCTGCACCCTCCTATGGGAACCAGCGTTAGGGGGAGGTGTCAGCAAGTCACATCCCTCCACTTACACCTTGAGTGCCACCCCCCCCCCCTCGCCACCTCATAGACCTGCTTTGGCCATTATCCCTTTAGGAACTAGTCCCCTGTTCTCCAATTTGAGTGATATTTAAGGGAAAAAAAACTCTTGGAGATTTCCAGGGATGACTTAAATGTTTTTTAAACCATTATTTTACATAAACAGATAAGTTCTCTGCTTTATAGCTCTTATAAGAAGTAAAGCAAATTTGTAAATTAATACAAATAAACTGCAAAATAAAATTCAATAGCTGGTATACAACTCTAAAAAGGCACATTTGAAAATTGATACAAATAAAGCTGTAAAATGCCGGTATTCAAATGGGCACTTGAAGGAGACAAGTGAAACTAAACTGCAGCTTGAAAACTGGAGTGTGTGACCGCTACTTCCTGGTCCTCGTGAGCTCCCCATGTGTGTATCAGTCACTCTGGGCCAGGGGATGACGCATCTCCAGCACCCTTCCTTGTTTGCAACACTACACCCGATACCGGTGATTTTCAACCTTTCTCATCTTATGGCACATCAAAATTCTGCAGCACACCAAGAAATATATTTTTTTGCTGGTCTGATAAAAAAAAAAGTTACATATAACTTTAATTAATTCACGCCAGACGGCTTTTGGCGTGTTGGCTGTCGTCATGTTGCTATCCGACAATCTAAAGAAAAAATGGTCAGTGTCTCTGACTAAATAGTCAGGTATTGCATATTTAAAAAACTTTCTTGGCACACAAGTTGAATATCACTGTCCCGTAATAAAAAGGTAAGTTAAGGCTTCCCCTAAGACATTTGCTGTGGCACTGTATACCCTAGTTTGTTTTCCTTGTGGGTATCCCATTAGAACCCTGTGTTTCTCAGATAATACTTATAACTATGTCATAAAATGCCCCTTCACCTTTCAGTCCCCACCATCTAACCACGTAGTTTAAACTGAATCCTCAGCCCCCAACCAGTAATACCGTAAAATAACATTATATCCTTTTTTTCTTAGGGTAAGAGGAACATTTCCCCCCTGCATTCCTCTTTGAAAACACCTCTAGTAATATCATAATATTCACATAATACATAAGTGTATTTAACTTTTCCTCTATTGTTGAATATTTAGATTGTTTTCACGTTTATTAATTGTATTTGCATCCCTTATTTTCTTAGAATAGATCTCAAATAGTTGAATGAGTCTTGAAGAGGAAATACAATCTAGTAATGAGTGACTCAGTTCAATTCTTGGTTGACTTTTAGTATAGGGTATTTACTTCCTAGTATCTGCATATTTAGCATAGTATATGAATAGAACAAGTAATTAGAGCAATGGCTAACTCTCAATAAACGCTAGCTATAATTTTGTACTGATAAAAAATTCTTGATGTAGGTTTTCGCAAATGACAAGTAAAACTAATCTGTTTACAGTTCCAGCATCAGTGATGAGAACACTCCCTCAAAATAGAAAATTTTAAGTTAGAAAATGAACACAGTATTCTGCACAATATCGCCACCTATTTAAAGCACCTGTCTACAGTATCTGTCCGGGAGAACTGTACAAATGTTTGGAAAAGCTTAACAATAAGAAAAGCAAAGAATGGCGTGTATTTACATTAACACCCGGAGTGTATTGCTTAAAAGCGTCCATTCCCTGATTCCCCTGATTAGAAGCCAAGGCCCTAGGACAGGCGGAGGGGACTTTCCTTTGCCTCAAAGGGAACGCAGGCTGAGTGTTTCTAAGACTTCGGACAGCTGTTTCGCGCAGAAACAAAGTGCAAAATGGGAGGGAAAGAGCCTGGGGGTAAATCCAGTGGGTCTCCACATGTTTTAATAAATCACGCTGCTTCAAAGGAGCGCGCTTCGGAGAACACACGCTTAAGGTTAAGGGTTAGGTCTCTCCGTTCCTCCGACACGCCTTCCCAGAAGTGTCAGTTCATTGGCTCCTTTCAGTCTTTCCACTTCTCCCGGGGATGCTTCCCCATCTCCAGGGCAACCGGGGCTGCCACCAATCGCAGCCAAGGATTTGTGACCACGTGGCCTCTGCCGCGTCTCTAGCGGAGGCAACATGGCGGCCCAGGCATTCCCTAACTGCCGGATTTGAATTATTCTACTGGTAGCTGGTGCATCCCTGCTGATGGCGTCTTCAGATTTGTGCGGTTGGCGCCAGAGCCCGGAGGGGATCCTTGGAGACCCCTTCTCGCAGGAGGAAGATGAGGATTGTGAACCTGAAGATCCCGCAGGCGACTCGGCTTCATATTCATCCGCAAGTACCGATTATGAGTAAGGATCTCTAAGAGGGACAATGGAATCCATCCATCCAGTTAGATCCGAGGGTGTACACGTGGGCAGTGGGGACTGCAAAGTGTTGGCTGGTTGGAATTGGGTGACCTTCTATGGCAGAGATTTTCAACCTTTTTCATCTCAGGGCACACATAAACTAATTACTAAAATTATGTGGCAGACCAAAAAATTTTTTTATTTATTTATTTTTGCTGATATCACAAAAAGTAGGTATAATTTTGATTCTTTCACACCAGATGGCTATTGTTGTGTTTGCTGTTTTCTTTTTTTTTTTTATTTGCCAATCTAAAGGGAAAAAAGAGTTCAGTGACCCTGACTAAATAGGTATTGCATAGTTTAAACATTCTTGAACACACTGGTGGAAAGTCGCTGTTCTGTGGTAAGTGGGATTTATTTGCACTACTTTTCAGTTGTGTGATCTACTGAGTTGGAATGAGGGCGCCATTTTTTGCCATTGTTGGTTTTTTACGATTCTCAGATGAGGAGGCTCTCTCCTCTTTGTGGTGGGTTCCAGTATGTATGAGGGTCTTCATAAAAGTGCCCTGTCACAGTGCCTTCTTGCTTGTATGACAGCGTGATCTTTGTGACTTCAATCTTATTAGTATTTAGAGTGAAAGGACACGCTGCATGTTTTCTGTGCCAACTATTTAAAGTATGTAGATATTTTCCTGTTACAAAATGAATAGATATATAGTATAAAAGAAAGAAAATCCACTCATAGTCTATGGAGGACAAACTCTTACCATTTTTTTGGTATGTCTGCTATATTTTCCTAGACATCTTCATGGTTGTCTTGTTTTCTATTTTATGTCATAATGTAATTTTTAAAATACAGAATACTTAAGTATTGTTTTCACTTCTTTTTATCCTTAATAATAATAAAAAAGTTACTTTATTTTTTTAGCTAGAGAGAGACAGACAGACAGAAAAAGGGACAGACAGGAAAGGAGAAAGATGATAAGCATCAACTTACAGTTGCATCAACTTTAGTTGTTCATTGATTTATTTCTCATATGTGCCTTGAGGGAGGTAAGGGGGGGCTGGGGGGCTCCATCTGAGCCAGTGACCTTGGGCTCAAGCCAGCTACCATGGGGTCATGTCTATGATCCCACGCTCAAGCCTGCAACCCCGCAGTCTATCTGGATAAGCTTGTGCTCAAGGTGGTGACCCTGGGGTTTCGAACCTGAGTCCTCAGCGTCCCAGGTTGCTTTATCCACTGGGCCACCACCTGGTCAGATATGAAAAAGTTACTTTGATTCACCATATCCAGTGCTACTTCAGTTTTGGAGGAATCTATCTCTTATTTCTATGGACTAAGAACTTTTTTGAAAAGTCAATCAATGGTAGCTTGAAATGATTAACAGTGAAAAGGTCCAGGTGCCAAAACATCAACCAACCAACCCTGTAATGGACTGCCATTTGTATCAGTTTTAGGATGACATTTTATGTGTATTTAGGTATAACAGTTACTAGTGTTTAATGTGTATTTAGGAGTAACAGTTACTTGGCAGTTACTTTCACCTGTAGGTTGCACTGTTACCTGTGCTTCTCTTTCCAAAAGGCTAAGTAATGCCCTGGCTGTAACTCCTACGCCCTGTCTCTGTAGTTCCTTTTTTTCAAGCTTGCACAAATAGGGTTTGGACAAACTTATGTAGTATTCAATGCATTGTACATATGACGTTTGGAAACCAACTACCAGCTTGCACCATAATGCACTATTGTGCGCAGTATGATGAAACTTGATCTGTTATGTGTTTCTGTTTCCAACCCCTTCCCTCTCTCAGTTGTACATTTTTTCACACTTGTGCAAACATTTATGCATGTACTTGCCTACTCAGGACATGTCCATATTATCTGCAAATAAATTATTGTGTGTTTTAGTATCATTGTGCTATAAATTTTAAACCCTACAAAATGGAAAGAAAAAACAACAAAATATTTTAACCTTCTTCATGGGGAAAAACAAAAATCAAAAGAAAAGTAGTGACAACACCAAAATTAAACCAAGTACTAGTGCTTCAAATTTAAAAGGAAAAGTGGAAAAGAAATGTGTTGATAATTTGGAAGGTGCAACAGAAACCAAAAAAGAAAAGGAAACTGTTAGGCAGTATAAGGAGTATTTACAACTTCATTTCACCCGGTAATGAATTCTCGTCATTGCCCTTGTCCGGTAGTACTTTCTGAAATTCTGTCAAATGACGCAATGAAACCTTCCAGACTTCCTCGTCATTTGCATTTGAAGCATAGTGACTTTATTGAGATGCCACTGGATCTTTTTTTTTTTTTTTAAAGATTACACAACCAAATGAAAAGTCAGAAAATCAAGTGAAGAAAATGATGACTAGTGACAAATCGCTGCTTCGAGCACCTTTGAATACTGAAAATGAAGAAACCATTCACTGTTAGTGAAGAATTAGGAGATCCTTGCCTCTTAGATGTGACTCGAAATTTTGGGTCCTCAAGCTGCACAAAATCTTGAGGCTATACCACTTTTAGACAATGCCATTTATAGTAATGTTGATATGGCCAATGATACAGAAGAACAAATTATAGAGGGGATAAGGACATCAGAATATTTTGCCATTCAACTTGATGAACCAACTGTTATAAGTAACCATGTTATTCTTCTTGACTTTGTGAGGTATATTGACAATAAAGACTTAAGTGTTGAACTAGTCTTGTCTTGCTCTACCTGGTTGGATCACTAGTTCAGAGATATTGAATGCTGTTTATGAGTACTTTCAAGTGGAGGGCTTAGACTGGGCAAAGTGCGTCTGAGTGCATATGGATGGTGCTGCAAGCATGACTGGCATCACTGAGGGGTAGCTGGGAAAATAAAGGACGCTGCACATCCGGAAATGTTGCTCCGCATTGTATGATTTGCCAGCAGCATTTAGTTGTAAGGAAACTTGACCCTGAATTGAACACACTGATGAATGATGCAGTGAAGATTGTTAATAATATTCGTACACTAAACTGCTTTGTGTAATTGGAGACGAGTCTGTATTTTCTAGAGTTTTATATAAATGGAATCATAGCATATGGACTACTTTTTGTCTGTCTTTTACTCAGCATAATTATTTTGAGACACATCCGTGTTGTCACCCTTAGTTCATTGATTTTTATTTCTGAATAGGAGGATTCCATTGTATGAGTATACCAAAATCTATCTTTTTCTTGGGTTTTAGCCATGAGGATGTAAAATCAAAACATTTCATTCAGATTTATAATCCCATATATTAACATACCATTTAGGATAGTTCTATTTTCCCTTTCCTGCTGTGAATCCTTACTTCTTCATACTTTTAATTTTTATTTTATCAAATTATATAGATTAAAAAGTCAAATAGTGTGGAACTAGGTTTATGATGAGGAGTGGTAATTCTTTGCTGCCATCTCTCTCTGCTTCAGCTCAGCATTTTGGAAGAGAACTCATTTCCTTCCTTGTTTCTCTGCTGTTGCCCGTCTCATTCACGGATGTCACTCTGTCCTTACTCATATTTTCCGGTCTCCTAAGTCTCTGGGCCTGGTGACTTCCTTTTCTGATAGCCACCCCTCCTTCTCCTCTCCCTTCTTGCGGGCCCTATGAGATGTGGGGGTGTTGATAATGGAGGTGGCTGTGCATCTGGGGTGTGGGCAGGGAGTAAGTATATGGGAAATATCCAGCGTCCACTCAGTTTTGCTGTGAACCTGTAACTGCTCTAAAACAAATAAAGTTGACTAAATCACTTTTCGCACTACTCAAAAGCCTGATGTCCTCCCAAGTAAACTCCAGATCTCTTAGAATGAATTTTAAAGTTCTTGTAGATCCGTCTCTAGCCTTTTTTTTTTTTTAAATAAGAGGAGGGGAGATAGACAGACTCTTGCATGCACCCTGAGCATCAGCCCAACCAGCCACTGGCTGGGAGGGGGGAAGAGAGAGAAAAGGGGGAGAAGGAGGGGAAGAGACACAGATGGTCGCTTCTCCTGTGTACCCTGACTGGGCATCAAACCTGGCACATCCACACACCTGGCCCACACTCTGTTCGCTGCGCTAACTGGCCAGGGCCTGTCTCTAGCCTTTCTGCTTTCATCTTGGATGCTCTTCCTCTTTTGAGCCACCTATATTCCTACTTGCCCTAGCTCCGGCTGCTGTTTTAAAAATAACATAGACTGAGTGGCTTATAAGCAACAGAAATTTATTACTCACAGTTTTGGGGGCTGCCAGTCCAAGATCAAGGTTGGGCTCTAGTGAGGGCACACTTGCAGGCTGTAGACTGCTAGTGTCTTCACACGGCAGAGCATGAATTACACAGAGGTGTCTTCACATAGCAGAGAATAAAGAGGAAAAGCAAGTGCACTTGTTACTTTTATAAGGGCACTAATCCCATTTGTGAGGGCTGCACCCTCCTGACTTCATCTAATCTTATTTACTTCCTAAAGGCCTTACCTCCTAATACCATTATGTGTAACTTGGGGGGAACATAAACAGTGAGGGCACAACTGAAGAACGTCACTACACTGAAATACCACCTGCTCTCATACCTGCCATATTTTCTTCACACCTGCACTTGTACACGCTTTCCTCTTTCTGCTCGAAACACTTTGTTCCTCTCTACTTGCCAAAATCATTCAGGGTCCCACTAAGTGCCACTTTCTCCCGGAGCCTTTTCTGATCCCTCTTAAACTTCATTTCTCCAAACTCTACCCTGCCATGGAAGCTTTGATTCCTCACTCTTGGCACTTGCATGTCAGCAAGGTGATGAGCTCTTGTCCATCTGACATCTTTAAAAATGAAATAATGCCCTATCACAGAATGGCTTGCTGGTCTGTGATTTCCATTCTGCCAGGGTTGGATCTTCTCGCTAACTTAGTGATGCATAGACATGCGCCATTGAGCTGAAGGGTTGCAGACAGGGAGTGGGATTCTGGGAACAGCATTGCTATGAGCATGGTTCCAATGGAGATGTATTCCTGATGTAAAAATGTATTTCGTTCAGTGACGACACAGTTAGGAGTTCACTTTCTCTTCTCTGGCAAGCTGGGCATTTGTTTCAGTGGTGACTAAACCAGAAAGAGCATCAGCCCGTCTCTGGTCCCCACCCCCTCAAGCTGCTATAACATCTAGCATAGATGTTAACCACTGAAATCATGGTTTTCTTTTAGAAAAAAAAGGACTTCATGGCCTGACCAGGTGGTGGCGCAGTGGATAGAATGTCGGACTGGGATGTGGAGGACCCAAGTTCGAGACCCTGAGGTTGCCAGCTTGAGCGCGGGTTCATCTGGTTTGAGCAAAGCTCACCAGCTTGGGCCCAAAGTTGCTAGCTTGAGCAAGGGGTTACTTGGTCTGCTGTAGCCCCCCAGTCAAGGCACATATGAGAAAGCAATCAATGAACAACTAAAGTGCCACAACAACAAAAAATTGATGCTTCTCATCTGTCTCCCTTCCTGTCTGTCTGTTCCTATCTATTCCTCTCTCTGACTCTCTCTGTCTCTGTCAAAAAAAAAAAAAAAAAAGAGAGAGAGAGAGGGAGAGAAAAAAGACTTTACGGATAAAAATGAGGTATTGCTAGTAGACAGAACAAAGAAAAGCATTAGGCAGACTGGTATTTACTGACTGAGCACCAGACAGAACCTATGTTCATTGTCCTGGTGTTTTTATCATGTGTGGTTTTCCTCTGTCCCTAGGATTGTCCTGCTGTACCTTTCGCACCTTGTAACTCTGTGTATTGGCCATTAAAATGTATTGTATAATAAATATGTATTTTCTTTTTTTTTTTTTTAAGATTTCTTTTTTATTCTTTTTTTTTTTTTTTTTTTGTATTTTTATGAAGCTGGAAACCGGGAGGCAGTCAGACAGACTCCCGCATGCGCCCGCCCGGGATCCACTCGGCACGCCCACCAGGGGGCGTTGCTCTGCCCAATCAGAGCCATTCTAGCGCCTGAGGCAGAGGCCACAGAGCCATCCTCAGCGCCCGGGCAATCGCTGCTCCAATGGAGCCTCGGCTGCGGGAGGGGAAGAGAGAGACAGAGAGGAAGGAGAAGGGGAGGGGTAGAGAAGCAGATGGGCGCTTCTCCTGTGTGCCCTGGCCGGGAATCGAACCTGGGACTCCCGCACGCCAGGCCGATGCTCTACCACTGAGCCAGCCGGCCAGGGCATAAATATGTATTTTCCGATGGCTTTAGTCAACCCCTGTGTTTTGGTCATTTGACCCCCGCTGGGGTCGCGACCCACAGGTTGAGAACTGCTGACTTAGAAGAAGGAAAAAAAGATTTAGTATCAATGTATAATTCTTAAATATTGATACATCAGGGACTGAGAAACTTATTAGCATTATCTGAATTTCATATTCTTTAATATACCCATGTTACAGCCCTGTAAGAACTTGCTTATGTGCAAATTAGCAAGTCTTCTTTGGAAAGGATTCTACTCATGTTAACCACATCAGTTAGGGCCTTGAACACCAACAAAAGTGCCGTCAAACTTGGAGCAGACTAGAACTACACAGTTATTTCTGTTTAGGGCGAAATAGACTAAACAAAATAAGAATCTCATTGAGAGACATTTACACAGTGACAACTTTGCAGCTTGCACCAGACTCTCGGCAAAGGGATGAAAGAATATTTATATTAAAACTGATTCATGTGACCCACATATTACAAAAATCTGAATTAAAACTGCTGACTTTAATTCCTTTTTAACAGTAAACCTTTGATGTTGGAGTAAGTTTAGATTCACGGCGGAGTTGCAGAGATAGAGCAGAGTCCCTTCAGCTTCAGCGGTTTCCCCGGATGTTGATAACATCTGACACAGCTCTGGCACATTAAGACATTAACACTGGCACTGTGCTATTAAGTAAACTCCAGACTTTTTTCGGGTTTCACCATTCTTCTACTTACGTCCTTTTTCTGTTCCAGGATCCAATCCAGGATATCATATTGCATTTAGTCATCTCGTCTACTTAGTCTTGTTTGGTCTCTGACAGTTCTCAGTCCTTCCTTGTTTTTCATAACCTCTCTCTTGGTTAAGGTAATGTTAGCCAGGTTTCTTCACCATGGTTTCTATTTCTCATTTTGCACACTGTTCTTTGGATGTGCTTCCTAAAGCATTAAGTCATGCTCAAGGGGAGGAAAGATTAAGCTCCATCTCCTGGAGGGGGAAGTTAGTAACACAAAGAACCAAGGCTTTGTGTCTTCTCGGTTCATTTCCTTTTCATTGTACATTACCCTCTCTTACTGAGTCTCCTAGGTTCATTTCCTGCCTTTTTTTTTTTTTTTTTTTTTTAGAGAAAGAGAGAGGCAGGAGACAGGTAGACAGGAAGGGAGAGAGATGAGAAGCATCAATTCTTAGTTGTGGCACCTTAGTTCTTTGATTGCTTTCTCATACGTGCCTTAACTGGGGGGCTTCAGCTGAGTCAGTGACCCCCTGCTCAAGCCAGAGACCTGGGGCTCAAGCCAGTGACCTTCGGGTTATGTCTATGATCCTGCGCTCAAGCTAGTGAAGCTGCGCTCAAACCAGTGACCTTGGGGTTTTGAACTTGGGTCCTCTGCATCCCAGGCCAATGTTTTATATACTGTGTTACCACCTGGTCAGGCCACTTCCTGTGTTTATTCCCTTGTAATATTTCTTTTTCAAAAATTTCTTCTTCCTCTTAAAGTAAAGTCTTTTTTAAAAGTCTAATGTGAATTGGTATCATCTTTTGTATAAAGATCTATATATACACATGCATATAAAGATGGTTATTGTATCGTTGTCCATAGGGGCAAAAAAATAAAAACAGGTGAACACAAAGCATATCAGTAGTTGAATAAACAAATGTGTTACATCTCTAATGTGGATAGTTAGGGGTTTCTGAATTATATTGTTAAATGATAAATAATAAAGATACATCCTCTACATTGATGCCACTTTTTATTTTTTATTTTTTTATTTATTTTTTTACAGAGATAGAGAGAGTCAGAGAGAGGGATGGATAGGGACAGACAGACAGGAACGGAGAGAGATGAGAAGCATCAATCATTACTTTTTTGTTGCAACACCTTAGTTGTTCATTGATTGCTTTCTCATATGTGCCTTGACCGTGGGGCTACAGCAGACCGAGTGCCCCTTGCTCAAGCCAGCAACCTTGGGTCCAAGCTGGTGAGCTTTGCTCAAACCAGATGAGCCCGTGCTCAAGCTGGCGACCTCGGGGTCTAGAACCTGGGTCCTCGGCATCCCAGTCCAACGTTTCATCCACCGCGCCACCACCTGGTCAGGCTGATGCCACTTTTTAAAAACAGTGACAAAATAAGCCTGTATGTTTTTATATGATTATAAGAACATAGATTTTCTTTAACATTGTTGATGTCAGTGAAAGATAGCAAGGGAAAAGGATGTGTATGGTATTTGTGTAGAATGGGGCTGTGCAGTCGTATGCATAAGAGGATGCATGAAAGTAATAATCACCAGCTGGGAGGCCGTCCACATTGCTCCCTTCCTCGCCATCATCCTCTCATCCAAGCAATCTGATAGCCCTGGTGATTTTCAAGCATTTCTTCTATGTTTTTCCTGATTTCAATTTTTTTTCTACCATCGTCTTCATTATCTTCTCTGCCTGGATGGTGGGAAAAGCCCCCTAACTGATTTCTTGAGTCTTCTCCACCTCAACTCCTTCTTCTCTTACCTTGTCAAAGTAGCTCTGTCCAAGGATATGTGATACTTAAACCTAAACTCTTCATTGATGCTCTCTTACCTACACTGCAAAACCCCAACCCTTTGCCGTGGTCCTAAGGCCTTACCAAATTAGGACCTGACTGCCTAATTTTTAGGTCCCTCCCTACCTCATGAATTAAGCTCTTCCCATTGCAGACTAGCTTAAATTGTCCACACAGGCCCTGGAGACCATCGCTCAGGGGCTTAGTTTATGCTGTTACTTCTTTTTGGAATTCTCTTCTCTGCCCCTTCAGCTCCCCTGGTCACTGATTCTTTTAAAACTCACTGTAGGGTCTCATTGACCAGAAAGTCTCCCCTGACCTCACCCTCAATCCCTGGCTAAGCCAGGTGGCCCTTCTCTTGCACTTACAATGAATTCCTCTCACTTCCTCGTTCCGCTACAGAGGAAGGAACTGATGTTTTCATCTTTGGAGGTCTAGATTTTACTATAGTGCCTGGCACTGTTGTTTCCTTCATGATTGAATTCCACCTGGAGTCCCTGCCCCCACCTGCACGGATCTTTAAATCATAACCAAAAAGTGGTTTCACATTTAGAGTTTAGAGAGTAAGATAAACTGTTGTCTTGTTTAATGGGGTTCGGAAGAGTTATTTGGGGGCTGGTGGTCATATGTCTCTAATACAAATAACACACCAGAGATTAAAGGATGAGATTTGAGATTATAAAACAAATAAATTCATTCATTGTTGTTTTTCTGTGACAGAGACAGAGTGAAACAGAGAGAGGGACAGATAGACAAGAAGGGAGAGAGATGAGAAGCATCAATTCTTCATTGCGGCCCCTTAATTGTTCATTGATTGCTTTCTCATATGTGCCTTGATGGGGGGGTACAGCAGAGTGACTCTTTGTTCAAGCCAGTGACCTTGGGCTCAAGCTGGTGAGCCTGCTCAAACCAGATGAGCCCGCGCTCAAGCTGGCGACCTCAGGATTTCAAACCTGGGTCCTCTGCATCCCCGTCCGACACTCCATTCACTGCACCACCGCCTGGTTAGGCAACATTCATTGTTTAAATTGATATATATCTTTGTAAGTATTGTGTATTTAAATTATATCATTTTAAATTTTGGTACATTGTTATAAAATTATTTATGGTGGGTGCTAAGTGGGTAAAATGATGCCACACGCTGGGAACCAACAAGTGCCAAAGAATGACAAGTTTTGATATTTGGAGCTAGTTATGCCTTTTTTCACCTTTCATATATAGTTAAAAATTCTGTATTAATTACCAACCTCAGACGGTGGTTAGTTTCAGAGTTGAGTAATAGAATAGTGCATTTAAGGACTGATTTTTCTCAGTATTTAGAAAGAGACTTTAAAGTTAAAGGAACGAGAGTTGCTAATGTACTTTGCAGAACACCAAACTGCCTCCTCTCTGATTGAATGATTAGAACACAAATTATACCCTTTTGTGCCAGGATATTATAGCTCATGTTTCTAAAGACTCCCTCCACTAGTTTTTCCATTGTAACCAGTTTTGCTTTAAAGAATAGTAGTTTAAGAAGGAAAATGTTCATATCATTGAACAGAATAGAGTTTGTGCTTAGGTGTGTTACTTTAAGATGGGTATTTTTGTTTTTTAATGCTGTTTCAGTCATTTCAAATAGCAATAATTTTGTTCCTTTCAGCGGCCTACTTCCCAGTTAAAAGTTTTCTTTTTACAATCACATGATGAATTATGTAATATGTGGTTTACTTTTCCTACTACAATTACTCAGATATAAAGTAGTTTTATAGAAATTATAGGCTATAGACATGATCGTTATTAACCATGATTATAAACTGGTTGTTTTCAACAACTATTTTTATTCGTAGTGAAGGGAATGCTTTTTAAAAAAAAATATTATATAAACAAAGTCTATTAATACCAGTCTATAGCTTTCATTTTAATATGACAACCATGCTGAAAATCTCTATGCAAAAAAGATATTTTTATGTACAATTTCCAAATGGTTTACATCTGTGGATATAATTACATAATCAACTACTGATGTAAAATATTGTTCAATGAAATTGTCTTATATGAACAATAACCACACGGGCTACACTAAATTTCTAGATTGTAGCCTGACGTGGAAGTGGAGCAGTGGATAGAGCGTTGGACTGGGACGCTGAGGACCCAGGTTCGAGACCCCAAGGAAAGCAGTCAGTGAACAACTAAGGTGCTGCAGTGAAGAATTGATGCTTCTCATCTGTCTCCCTTCCTGTCTGTTCTGTCTCTATCTGTCCCTCTCTCTGACTCTCTCTGTCACAACAAAAGAAAGAAAAAAAGAAATCTTAGATTCTAGAAAGGGGCATCTCATTTTTTATGTTTTCTTTTCAATCACCATGCCTGTTGGAGTCCTCCAACGCCCTTTCTTCAAGGTTCAAAAAGCACCCTCCAAAATAAAGTGTTAGTACTCACAATAAATGAGAAACAGTAAGGAGACTCTCATACTCCAAGAACTTTTACATCTGCCCCTCCCGGCCCCTGCACCCTGCCCCTACCCATGTCCCCGTGCCCGGCGGACAACTGTGTTTCTTCTGCTCAGCGGCTATTCAGATTGTCTTTCCTTTCCTTTTTTCGTAGTGACTTGGAGCCTGAATGGCTGGACAGCGTGCAGAAGAATGGAGAGCTGTTCTACCTGGAACTGAGCGAGGGGGAAGAAGAGAGCCTCCTTCCTGAGCCGCCTGTTGTGAACCACGTCCGGTTCAGTGAAAACGAGATTATTATTGAAGAGGATGATTACAGAGGAGGAAGAAAGTATGAACCGAAACTCAAGAGGTTTACCAAAATTTTAAAAAGTAAAAGACTTTTACCCAAGCGCTATAATAAAAAAAATAGCAAAGACAGTGGGCCTGTCTCCATTCTAAAGCATCAGTCCAATCAGAAAACAGGAGTTGTTGTCCAACAGCGATACAAAGATGTCAACATCTATGTAAACCCCAAAAAGCTAACGGTCACCAAAGCCAAAGAGCATCTCAAGCTTCTGGAAGTGCTGGTTGGGATCATCCATCAGACCAAGTGGAGCTGGAGGAGACCCGGGAAGCAGGCCGGGGGAGAGCGGTTGGTGGTCCATGGCCTGATGCCCGGGGGGTCGGCCATGAAGAGCGGTCAGATACTGATCGGTAAGTGCTGTTGCTGAGCGCGGGTCCTTGTTTGCTGAGATACGGACTTAACGATGCCTTGTCAGGAGCTTGATCAGAACAGAATTACAGCTAGAGTCTCAGCTGCTGAAGGACTGCTGGATGGGATTGGGAACAGCAGTGAAATTGTTAAGGGTGGTGGACTTCCAGGCATGCCATTCTGAAAATACACATTTTGGTGCCTTGCATATGTGTGTGTGCCTTGCTTAGGCCAAGGAACAGCTTAGCTAATTTTTGATTTTTGAGTTATATAATTTTATGTAATCTTGGTTATATTTGCTGACAAGCAAAAGAAAATAAGTTGGTTGTACAGTGATAGTTTAGGGTTGAATGGCCTATGTCTAATAGCATGATACAAAAATATATGATTTATGAATAAAACACTTTAAAATTGTACGTTTGCACTTGAGTGCACCAGGATCTTGGCTTGGTTTTTAACTGTTTAATCTGGCCTATTTAGCAACAGTGGTGTTATACATAAATTTCCTTTTAAGGGTGTTTACCATATATATCCCACTAATTTTGATGGGAAAAAAATAAATCCACAAGTTATTCTGAATATATATTAAGATGAGCATTTTGTGTTACTGATACATCTTAAGCTGTTGTATATGATGTTTGAGTTAGTAACTTTATTATTTAAAGATAAATTAGACAAATGTGAGACTATATTATTAGTAAAATTTAAAGGTTAACAGTGCTAAAAGCTGACAGTCTTAAGTTGATCTAGCCTAAGAGATTTAGATAAAGAAACTTTTATTGATACTTTAGAAATATTCATAAATAATTTTCTATCTTAAGTCTACATTTGACTTGTTTGTTCACTGATTGAACAAAAACGTGTTGAGGGTTTGCTACCTGGCAGCAGTACAAAGGTGAATGATCCAGATGCTTCCGTAATGGAGCTCGGACTGCAGTAACAGGGACGGTGGGGCACAGGCGGGAGTTACCTGCGGGGTGGGAACTCCCAGCCAGGGGAGGGGTTTGCAGGGAGGCTCGCCTGTGCAGTGGGAAGGGTGCCTGCGCAGTGTGTGTTACAGGGGCTGCAGCGAGACCCCAGGTTCTGCTCTTACACGCTCATGCTGATCCTCGTCCATGGAGCGCTATGGTCTGTGTGTCTCTACCTGCCCACCGCTTTAAATCTGGGTGGGCCTGTGACTACAGTTTAAGTAGCACCGTGTGATTTAAGAGGTGGGACCATAAGAGAAAAGATGCTGCTGCTTCTGCCTGGCATCCTTGAAACCCAGTCGCCGTTCTGTTCTGCGAGGAAGGCCAGGCCATGTGAAAAGGCCATTGGTACAGCTCTGCGGGCCCGAGCCACCCGCAGCCTTGGCCACCAGACACGAGTGGAGCTTTCCAGTGCCTCCAGCCCCCGCCACCATCTGCTATGACTACGACGAGAAGCCCTGCTGGAGAACCCCAGCCGAGCCCAGTGGACCCCCGAACCGGGAGAGATGATACATGGTGGTTGTTCGTTTTGTTATTGAATTATATTGACATATAACATAAATTAGTTTCAGATGTCCAACATAATGATTTGATTTTTGTGTACATTGCACGGTGATAACCACAATAAGTCTAGTTAACATCCATCACCACATGTAGTTAAAAATGACTGTTGTTTGAGGCTACTAAGTTCTTTGGGTGATTCACTATACGGCCCTAGATAGCTGGAACCGGAGCTGATGAATGGTTACATTAACTCACATCCCCAGCTTTCTCATTTGTAAAATGATAGACTGGACTGCAATATCTCTAAGGTTTGTTCTTTTAGTCATCAAAGGAGCCCAGCATTCCTGCTTATGAAATCCTGCCTGGTTGTTGCTGACCCCCATCATTTTAGGATCCCACGTGACAGGAAATTCCAGCTAATGCATTTTCTTTGTACATTTGGGCCTTGGAATCCACAGGTTCCACATCTGCAAATTCAACCAACCTCAAATGGGAACTATTCTAAAGTAAATTGTTACTTTACTGCTGATGTACATATACTATGTAGTTAGGCCTATGATGGTTGTATCTGACCGAACATGCACAGACTTCTTTTCTTGTCATTGTTACCTAAATAATACAGTATATATATATAAACATAACAACTATTTACATCACATTTCTATTGCATCAGGTATGGTAAGTAATCTAGAAGTGATTTGAAGTATACAGGAGGAGGCATGCAGGTTTATATGTGGGACCCCAGCGCCTGCAGATTTTATCTGCAGCGGATCCTGGAATCAATCCCCCGTGGGTATGGAAGGACGGGGAGTTTCCTGGGGGCTTCTGCTCTGAATACCTGTGTGGACTGGTTTATAGGCAAATCTCTAAAATTCTTTTTACCCTTTTCTCCTAAAACCTGGTGGAGAGAGCCTTCTGTTCCACACGTCTTTCCCTCATTCTCACTCGTCTCCTGAATTTTCTAGGAATCCCAGTGGCCGCTAGGCCTAATCTTTTTGCGCTATCCATGTAGGAGGGAAGAAAATAAACCATAGAAAGAGACTACCATGATGGTCCTGCTCTTTATTTTTATCATTTAAAGATGTTCAGGGTGCTCGTGGTCTGCTTTTGTTTTTTTTTTAATTTATTTATTAAATTTAATGCAGTGACATTGATAAATCAGGGTACATATATTGAGAGAAAACATCTCTAGATTATTTTGACATTTGATTGTGCTGTATACCCATCCCCCAAAGTTAAATTGTCTTCTGTCACCTTCTATCTGGTTTTCTTTGTGCCCCTCCCCTCCCCCAACCCTTCTCTCCTTCTTCACCCCATCCCCCCTCCCCCACCCCTCACCCCTGTTGCCATCACATTCTTGTTCATGTCTCTGAGTCTCATTTTTATGTCCTTTCTATGTATGGTTTCATATAGTTCTTAGTTTTTTTTCTGATTTACTTATTTCACTTCGTATAATGTTATCAAGGTCCATCCATGTTATTGTAAATGATCCGATGTCATCATTTCTTATGGCTGAGTAGTATTCCATAGTATATATATATATACCAAAGCTTTTTAATCCACTCGTCCTCTGATGGACACTTGGGCTGTTTCCAGATCTTCGCTATTGTGAACAATGCTGCCACAAACATGGGGGTGCATTTCTCCTTTTGGAGCCGTTCTATGGTGTCCTTGGGGTATATTCCTAAAAGTGGGATAGCTGGGTCAAAAGGCAGTTCGATTTTCAGTTTTTTGAGGAATCTCCATACTGTTTTCCACAGTGGCTGCACCAGTCTGCATTCCCACCAGCACTGCAGGAGTGTTCCCTTTTCTCCACATCCTCGCCAGCACTTATTCTGTGTTGTTTTGTTGATGAGCGCCATTCTGGCTGGTGTGAGGTGATATCTCATTGTGGTTTTAATTTGCATTTCTCTAATGATTAGTGATGTTGAGCATTTTTTCTTATGCCTATTGGCCATCTGTATGTCCTCTTTGGAGAAGTATCTATTCATCTCTTTTGCCCATTTTTGGATTGAATTGTTTGTCTTCCTGGTGTTGAGATTTATAAGTTCTTTATAAATTTTGGTTATTAACCCCTTATCAGACGTATTGTCAAATATGTTCTCCCATTGTGTAGTTTGTCTTTTTATTCTGTTCTTGTTGTCTTTAGCTGTGCAAAAGCTTTTTGGTTTGATATAGTCCCATTTGTTTATCCTGTCTTTTATTTCACTTCCCCGTGGAGATAAATCATCAAATATATTGCTCCGAGAGATGTCGGAGAGCTTACTGTTTATGTTTTCTTCTAAGATGCTTATGGTTTCACGGCTTACATTTAAGTCTTTTATCCATTTTGAGTTTATTTTTGTGAGTGGTGTAAGCTGGTGATCTAGTTTCATGTTTTTGCAGGTAGCTGTCCAGTTTTCCCAACACCATTTGTTAAAGAGGCTGTCTTTACTCCATTGTATTTACTTACCTCCTTTGTCAAATATCAGTTGTCCATAGAACTGTGGGTTTATTTCTGGGTTCTCTGTTCTGTTCCATTGATCTATATGCCTGTTCTTATGCCAGTACCAGGCTGTTTTTTTTTTTGTTTGTTTGATTGTTTTTGTATTTTTCTGAAGCTGGAAACAGGGAGAGACAATCAGACAGACTCACGCACGCGCCCGACCGGGATCCACCCGGCACACCCACCAGGGGCGAAGCTCTGCCCACCAGGGGGTGATGCTCTGCCCCTCCGGGGCGTCGCTCTGGCGTGACCAGAGCCACTCCTGCGCCTGGGGCAGAGGCCAAGGAGCCATCCCCAGCATCCGGGCCATCTTTGCTCCAATGGAGCCTCTGCTGCGGGAGGGGAAGAGAGAGAGAGGAAGGAGGGGGGTGGGGGTGGAGAAGCAAATGGGCGCTTCTCCTATGTGCCCTGGCCGGAATCGAAACCGGGTCCCCCGCACGCCAGGCCGACGCTCTACCGCTGAGCCAACCGGCCAGGGCCCAGGCCGTTTTGAGTAAAATGGCTTTGTAGTATAACTTGATATCAGGAAGTGTGATACCTCCCACTTTATTCTTCTTTTTTAAGATTGCTGCGGCTATTCGTGTTCTCTTTTGGTTCCATATAAATTTTTGGAATATGTGGTCTATATCTTTGAAGTATGTCATTGGTATTTTAATTGGTATTGCATTGAATTTATAGATTGCTTTGGGTAATATAGACATTTTAATGGTGTTTATTCTTCCTAATCATGAGCACGGTATATGCTTCCACTTGTTTGTATCTTCCCTGATTTCTTTTATCAATGCTCTGTAATTTTCCGAGTACAAGTCTTTAGTCTCCTTGGTTAAGTTTACTCCTAGATACTTTATTTTTTTGGTTGTAATTGTGAAGGGGATTATTTCCTTAATTTCTCTTTCTGACTGTTCATTGTTGGTGTATAAAAATGCCTCTGATTTCTGAGTATTGATTTTACATCCTGCCACTTTGCTGAATTTATTTATCAGGTTCAGTAGTTTTTTGACTGAGACTTCAGGGTTTTCTATATACAATATCATATCATCTGCAAATAATGATAGTTTTACTTCTTCTTTTCCAACTTGAATGCCTTTTATTTCTTCTTCTTGTCTGATTGCTGTGGCTAGGACTTCCAGGACTATGTTAAATAAGAGTGGTGAAAGGGGGCACCCCTGCCTTGTTCCTGATCTTAAGGGGATTGCTTTTAATTTTTGCCCATTGAGTATGATGTTGGCTGTGGGTTTCTCATAGATGGCTTTTATCATGTTGAAGTATGTTCCCTGTATTCCCACTTTGCTGAGAGTTTTGATCATGAATGGGTGCTGGATTTTATCAAATGCTTTTTCTGCATCTATTGAAATTATCATATGGTTTTTCTCCTTCTTTTTGTTTATGTGATGAATCACATTGATTGATTTATGAATATTGTACCAGCCTTGCCTCCCCATAATAAATCCCACTTGATCATGGTGTATGATTTTTTCCATATATTGTTGGATCCGGATTGCTAATATTTTGTTGAGGATTTTAGCATCTATATTCATCAGAGATATTGGCCTATAATTTTCTTTCTTTGTGTTGTCTTTGCCTGGTTTTGGAATCAGAATTATGCTCGTCTCATAAAAGGAGCTTGGAATTCTTCCTTCTTCTTGAATTTTTTGAAATAGTTTGAGAAAGATAGGAGTTAGTTCTTCTTTGAATATTTGGTAGAATTCCGTTGTGAAGCCATCGGGCCCTGGACTTTTCCTTGTTGGGAGTTTTTTTTTTTTTTTTTTTTTTTGCATTTTTCTGAAGCTGGAAACAGGGAGAGACAGTCAGACAGACTCCCGCATGCGCCCGACCGGGATCCACCCGGCACGCCCACCATGGGGCGACGCTCTGCCCACCAGGGGGCGATGCTCTGCCCATCCTGGGCGTCGCCATGTTGCGACCAGAGCCACTCTAGCGCCTGAGGCAGAGGCCACAGAGCCATCCCCAGCGCCCGGGCCATCTTTGCTCCAACGGAGCCTTGGCTGTGGGAGGGGAAGAGAGAGACAGAGAGGAAGGCGCGGCGGAGGGGTGGAGAAGCAAATGGGTGCTTCTCCTGTGTGCCCTGGCCGGGAATCGAACCCGGGTCCTCCGCACACTAGGCCGACGCTCTACCACTGAGCCAACCGGCCAGGGCCATTGTTGGGAGTTTTTTGATAACTGTTTCGATCTCATTTGTTGTAATGGGTCTGTTTAGGTTTTCTGATTCTTCCAGATTGATTTTTGGAACATTGTATGTTTCAAGGAATTTTTCCATTTCATCTAGGTTGTCTAGTTTTTTGGCGTACAGTTCTTCATAGTTTTTCTTATAATATTTTGTATTTCTGTTGTGTCAGTTGTTATTTCTCCTCTCTCATTTCTAATTTTATTTATTTGAGTCCTCTCTCTCTTTTTCTTGGTGAGTCTAGTTAAAGATTCATCAATCTTGTTTACCTTTTCAAAGAACCAGCTCCTAGTGTCATTGATCCTCTGTATTGTTTCTTTAGCCTCTATGTCATTTATTTCTGCTCTGATCTTTATTATTTCCTTCCTTCTACTACATTTGGGCTTTACTTGCTGTTCTTTTTCTAATTCTTTTAGATGCAGGGTTAAGTTGTTTATTTCAGCTTTTTCTAGCTTCTGAAATTGTGCCTGTAGTGCTATGAACTTCCCTCTCAGTACTGCTTTCGCTGTGTCCCATAAATTTTCAGTTGTTGTAGGCTCATTGTCATTCGTTTCTAGGAATTTTTTTTTTTTAATAATAATTTTATTTTTTTAATGGGGTGACATCAATAAATCAGGATACATATATTCAAAGATAACAGGTCCAGGTTATCTTGTCGTTCAATTATGTTGCATACCCATCACCCAAAGTCAGATTGTCCTCTGCCACCTTCTATCTAGTTTTCTTTGTGCCCCTCCCCCTCCCCCTTTCCCTCTCCCATTCCCCCCTCCCCCCTGTAACCACCACACTCTTATCAATGTCTCTTAGTTTCACTTTTATGTCCCACCTACGTATGGAATAATGCAGTTCCTGGTTTTTTCTGATTTACTTATTTCGCTTCGTATCATGTTATCAAGATCCCACCATTTTGCTGTAAATGTTCCGATGTCATCATTTCTTATGGCTGAGTAGTATTCCATAGTGTATATGTGCCACATCTTCTTTATCCAGTCATCTATTGACGGGCTTTTTGGTTGTTTCCATGTCCTGGCCACTGTGAACAATGTTGCAATAAACATGGGGCTGCATGTGTCTTTACGTATCAATGTTTCTGAGTTTTGGGGGTATATACCCAGTAGAGGGATTGCTGGGTCATAAGGTAGTTCTATTTTCAGTTTTTTGAGGAACCACCATACTTTCTTCCATAATGGTTGCACTACTTTACATTCCCACCAACAGTGTATGAGGGTTCCTTTGTCTCCACAGCCTCTCCAACATTTGCTATTATCTGTCTTGCTAATAATAGCTAATTGAACAGGTGTGAGGTGGTATCTCATTGCCATTTTGATTTGCATTTCTCTAATAACTAACGAAGATGAGCATCTTTTCATATATCTGTTGGCCATTTGTATTTCTTCCTGGGAGAAGTGTCTGTTCATATCCTCTTCCCATTTTTTTATTGGATTGTTTGTTTGTTTGTTGTTGAGTTTTATGAGTTCTTTGTATATTTTGGATATTAGGCCCTTATCTGAGCTGTTGTTTGAAAATATCATTTCCCATTTAGTTGGCTTTCTGTTTATTTTATTATCAGTTTCTCTTGCTGAGCAAAAACTTCTTAGTCTGATGTAGTCCCATTCATTAATTTTTGCCTTCACTTCTCTTGCCTGTGGAGTCAAATTCATAAAATGCTCTTTAAAACTCAGGTCCATGAGTTGAGTACCTATGTCTTCTTCTATGTACTTAATTGTTTCAGGTCTTATGTTTAGATCTTTGATCCATTTTGAGTTAATTTTTGTACAGGGGGACAAACTAGTCCAGTTTCATTCTTTTGCATGTGGCTTTCCAGTTTTCCCAGCACCATTTATTGAAGAGGCTTTCTTTTCTCCATTGTGTGTTGTTGGCCCCTTTATCAAAAATTATTTGACTATATATATGTGGTTTTATTTCTGGACTTTCTATTCTGTTCCATTGGTCTGAGTGTCTATTTTTCTGCCAATACCATGCTGTTTTGATTGTCGCGGCCCTATAATAGAGTTTGAAGTCAGGTATTGTAATGCCCCCAGCTTCATTCTTTTTCTTTAGGATTGCTTTGGCTATTCGGGGTTTTTTATAGTTCCATATAAATCTGATGATTTTTTGCTCTATTTCTTTAAAAAATGTCATTGGAAGTTTGATGGGAATTGCATTAAATTTGTATATTGCTTTGGGTAATATAGCCATCTTGATTATATTTATTCTTCCTAGCCAAGAACAAGGTATATTCTTCCATCTCATTATATCTTTTTCGATTTCCCTTAACAGTGGTTTATAGTTTTCATTATATATGTCCTTTACATTCTTTGTTATGTTTATTCCTAAGTATTTTATTTTTTTTGTTGCAATCGTGAAGGGGATTATTCTTTTGAGTTCGTTCTCAATTGTTTCATTGTTGGCATATAGAAAGGCTATTGACTTCTGTATGTTAATTTTGTATCCTGCGACCTTACTGTATTGGCTTATTGTTTCTAGTAGTCTTTTTGTGGATTCTTTGGGGTTTTCGATGTATAGGATCATATCATCTGCAAAAAGTGATACCTTTACTTCTTCTTTTCCGATATGGATGCCTTTTATTTCTTTGTCTTGTCTGATTGCTCTGGCTAGAACCTCTAGTACCACATTAAATAAGAGTGGAGAGAGTGGACAACCCTGTCTTGTTCCTGATTTAAGGGGGAAAGCCTTCAGTTTAGTGCCATTTAATATGATGTTAGCTGATGGTTTATCATATATGGCCTTTATCATGTTTAGATATTTTCCTTCTATACCCATTTTGTTGAGAGTCTTAAACATAAAATTGTGTTGTATTTTATCGAAAGCCTTTTCTGCGTCTATTGATAAGATCATGTGGTTTTTGTTCTTTGTTTTGTTGATATGGTGTATTACGTTAACCGTTTTACCTATGTTGAACCATCCTTGAGATTCTCGGATGAATCCCACTTGATCATGATGTATTATTTTTTTAATATGTTGTTGTATTCGATTTGCTAGTATTTTGTTTAGTATTTTAGCATCTGTATTCATTAGAGATATTGGTCTGTAGTGTTCTTTTTTTGTGCCATCCTAGCCTGGTTTTGGTATGAGGGTTATGTTGGCCTCATAAAATGTGTTTGAAAGTATTGCTTCTTCAATTTTTTGGAGGACTTTCAGTAGAATAGGAACCAAGTCTTCTTTGAATGTTTGGTAAAATTCGCTGGTATAGTCAGGGCCTGGACTTTTATTTTTAGAGAGGTTTTTAATGGTTTTTTCTATTTCTTCTCTACTAATAGGTCTGTTTAGGCTTTCTGCTTCTTCTTGACTCAGTCTAGGAAGGTTGTATTGTTCTAGGAATTTATCCATTTCTTCTAGGTTGTTGAATTTAGTGGCTTAAAGTTTTTCATAGTATTCTACAATAATTCTTTGTATATCTATGGTGTCCGTGGTGATTTCTCCTCTTTCATTTTGGATTTTGCTTATATAAGTTCTTTCTCTTTTTTCCTTGGTAAGTCTTGCCAAGGGTTTGTCAATTTTGTTGATCTTTTCAAAGAACCAGCTCCTTGTTCTATTAATTTTTTCTATAGTTTTTCTGTTCTCTATTTCATTTATTTCTGCTCTGATTTTTATTATCTCCTTTCTTCAGCTGGTTTTGGGTTGTCTTTGTTCTTCTTTTTCTAGTTCCTTAAGGTGTGAAGTTAAGTGGTTCACTTGGGCTCTCTCTTGTTTGTTCATATATGCCTGAAGTGATATGAACTTCCCTCTTATCACTGCTTTTGCTGCATCCCATAGATTCTGATATGTCGTATTGTCATTTTTATTAGTCTGTATATATCTTTTAATCTCTGCACTTATTTCTTCTTTGAGCCATTCATTTTTTAAAAGTATGTTGTTTAGTTTCCACATTTTTGTGGGATTTTTTTCCTCTTTTTTGCAGTTGAATTCTAGTTTCAAGGCTTTATGATCAGAAAATATGCTTGGTACAACTTCGATTTTTCTGAATTTGCTGATGTTGTTTTTGTGGCCCAACATATGGTCAATTCTTGAGAATGATCCATGTACACTGGAGAAAAATGTACACTCAGTCACTTTGGGATGAAATGTCCTGTAGATATCTATCATATCCAGGTGCTCTAGTGTTTTGTTTAAGGTCACTATGTCTTTGTTGATTCTCTGTTTGGATGACCGATCTAGAGCCGTCAGCGGTGTATTGAGGTCTCCAAGTATGATTGTATTTTTGTCAGTTTTTCTTTTAAGATCAATAAGTAGCTGTTTTATATATTTTGGTGCTCCTTGGTTTGGTGCATATATATTAAGAATTGTTATGTCTTCTTGATTCAGTGTCCCCTTAGCCATTATGAAATGGCCATTTTTGTCTCTGAGTACTTTTTCTGTCTTGTAGTCAGCATTATCAGATATAAGTATTGCTACGCCTGCTTTTTTTTTTGGATGTTATTTGCTTGGAGTATTGTTTTCCAGCCTTTCACTTTGAATTTGTTTTTATCCTTGTTACTTAGATGAGTTTCCTGTAGGCAGCATACAGTTGGATTTTCTTTTTTAATCCATTCTGCTACTCTGTGCCTTTTTATTGGTGAATTTAATCCGTTTACATTTAGTGTAATTATTGACACTTGTGAGTTCCCTATTGCCATTTTATATCTTACTTTCTGTTAGTTTTGTGTCTTGTTGGATCCTTCTCTTTCATTTTTCTATCTTTTGTTTTTATTTGGTTGTATTCCATGCATCTTTCCTCTGTTGCTATCTTTTTTATCTCATGTGCTTCTGTGGTGGTTTTTTCAATGGTGGTTACCTTTGAGTAATTAAAGGGGTCCCTACCCTGTTCATTGTAGCGAACTATTTTGTGAGTACTTTTGCACTCCATCGTCCTTTGCTACTGTTAATCTCCATCTTCTTCCCCCCTTTCCTTTTTGTTGTTGTCACAGTTTAAATTTGGTTTTATTGTGTTCTTCTTGGAGCTTTTACTTGTGGCTCTGTTTTTTTTTGTTCTTTGTATCTGATTGGAGAACCCCCTTTAGTAATTCCTGGAGTGGGGGTTTTCTGATGATAAATTCCCTCATCTTTTCTGTATCTGTGAATGTTTTTATTTCTCCTTCATATTTGAAGGATAGCTTTGATGGGTATAGTATTCGTGGCTGAAAGTTCCTCTCTTTCAGGACTTTAAATATTGGGGTCCACTCTCTTCTAGCTTGTAGAGTTTCTGCTGAGAAATCTGATGATAATCTAATGGGCCTTCCTTTATATGTTGTATTCTTCTTTTCCCTGGCTGCCTTGAGAATTTTTTCTTTGCTGTTGGTTTGTGTCAATTTCATTATGATATGCCTTGGAGTAGGTTTGTTGGGGTTAAGAAAACTTGGAGTTCTGTTTGCTTCTTGAACTTGAGGCTTTAGTTCTTTCCACAGGCTTGGGAAGTTCTCATCTATTATTTGTTTGAGTATGTTCTCCATTCCATTTTCTCTCTCTTCTCCCTCTGATATACCTATTATTCTTATGTTATTCTTTTTGATGGAGTCAGATAATTCTTGTAGGGCTATCTCATTTTTTTTAATTTTTGAGTCTCTTTCTTCTTCTCTCTGTTGTGCCTCAAGTTGCTTGTCTTCTATTTCACTAATCCTCTCTTCTATCTGACCTGTTCTATTAGCTAAGCTTGTTACTTCGTTTTTCAGCTCGTGAATTGAGTTTTTCATTTCTGTTTGATTTGTTTTTATAGTTTCAATTTCCTTGGACATATATTCTTTGTGTTCATTGAGTTGTTTTCTGAGCTCCCTAAATTGCCTTTGTGTTTTCTTGTATATCTCGGAGAATTTTTAGGATTTCTATCTTGAATTCTCTGTCATTTAGCTCCAAGGTTTCCAATATATTAAATTTTTTCTCCATAGATTTTTCCTCATCTAGCTGTGTTACCTCTCTTTCTTTTGTATCCATGATATTCGATTTTCTCTTCCTTAATGGCATCTGAGGGTGGTTTTTGTTGATAGTATTAATGAGATTTAATAAAGAATAAAAAGTTAAAAAATAAAAAATTGAAGTTTTTTTTTTAAAAAATTAATAATGAAATAAAGAAAAATAAAATAAAATAAAATTTTTTTAAAAAAAGGAAATTATTCCCCCCCTCCTTTTTTTCTCTCCTCTCCTCTCCCCTCTTTCTTGAGAAAATCTTGTGGTGAACTGTGAATTATAACAAACAATGCCTGTAATGGAGGGCCTGAATTGGGGAAAAGTAATAAAGGGGCAAAAAAAAAGAAAAAGAAAAAAGAAGGGGGTATGGACCCACAAAAAGCAAATAAGGAAAAAATTTGGATCAAGAATAAAATGATTTGCTTCTAGGTGTTGGTTGACTATGAGTTATGATGAGAGGAATAAGAGGAAAACAGAAAAATTGGGGGACAAATTAAAAAATTACTATTGTATTTAGTGTAACAAGAACTAGATAAAATGGAGAGCCAGGGATGGGAGCACTGCTAGTGAGTTAAAAAGGTGAAGTAAAAACCCCCCAAAATGCCACAAACATAAGTTTGAGTCCCAGATAAGATAATTTGTTTGTTATTGAGGTTTGAATGAGAGGAGATGTAAAGGAGAAAGGAAGAAACTAATATAGAGGGAGAAAAGAAAGAGAGAAAAAAAAAGAGGGAACCACTAAAAGAAGACAAAAGAAAAAAAAGGAGAGAGAGAGAGAGAGAGAGAGAGAGATTTAAGGGTTTTGGAGTACAACCCTCATAGAGAGAAAGGAAGAGGAGAGAAAAGATAATGGGAGATGTAACACTTATGGGTAGTGTAGTTCAAGGAGAGGAGAGAGTAAGACTGGCAGAGAGTTAATTGGCCAAATTGGAGGAGGAAAAAAAAAAATCAAGAATGAAGATAAGAGAAACAAACGAACAAATATAATAAAATGGGATAGGTTATAAAGTCTGCAGATTATTCTTGATTTTGAGAGGTTATCTTCTTGCTTTTTCTTTTCTCTCCCTCTTCCTGGTCGGTGACGCTGTACCCTGGGTTCTGCCACTTTGGCACGCTCAGGTAGAGGTTTGCAGTTGATAAGTCTCTATGGCGATGTCATGTATTTTGCTTTAGTCTCGTTGGCAGTCAAGGCTCATTAGCATTTATAGGCTCCGCCAGTGAGAGAGTCCGTGTTCCTGGAACCTTTCTCCTAGTCTTTCCTTCCTCAATTAGTAGCCTGATAATCCAGCTATGGGGTTGCTGCTGCCTCTGCCTGGATAGTAAGAGGCTCAAAGAGCTGGCAACTCCCCACTCTATTTCCACTCAGCACAGGGCTCTGGGTAAGGCTCAGTCAGTCAGAGCTGCTAGCATAATCAGGCGGGGTTTCCGCCCACTCAAAGACCTCTGGCTCTGCCACTCTGTCTGATAATACAGGCGGGCGCCCACTTCCGGGGCGCTTGGAGGAAACTCTCGCTCCGTGCGCAGACCAGGATATCCGGCCAGCAGTCTCATGCTCTGAGTGAAACCCCCAACCGCATGGAATAGTTGCAGCGTTGGAATTGGCTCTCGCTCCGAACCCATGCGCGGCTTTTGCAAGGCGCTGGGGCGGCCCGAGATTCTGCTTTGGCCCACACAAAGGCCCCTGATTCTGCCCCTCTGTGCGATACCACGGGCGTGCACTGCCGAGGCACTCGGAGGAATCTCTTGCTCACTATCTGAGCGCACAGACCAGGATATGAGTCCGGCTGCATTTCCCTCTGAGTCAAACCCCCACCAGCACAGAAAAGTTCCACCGTTGGAATTAGTTCTTGCTCCCTCCCGTGCGCGGCTTTCCCAGGGCACTGGGGCTGCCCAGAGACTCTGCTTTCGGCCCACAGAAAGGCCCCTGACTCTGCCTCTCTGTGGGGTAACACGGGCACCCACTCCCGGGGCTTAGGAAGAAATCTCTCGCCCAGTAGCTGCGCGCACCGACCAGGAGATCAGGTAAAATGGCTGCCCCGCTTGTCTTTCTTTGTTTGGGTTTGGCGCGAGTGTTAGCTGTATTGCCCGGGTTGCCACAAGATCAGTTTTTCCTCGGCTTGGATCTCCGTGCCACAGCCTGGTTCGGCCGTTTGTGCCATGGCCTGGATCTATTCACCCCCTCTGCCCGCCTCAGTTTCTATATTCACAGATCCCAGAGAAAGCCGCCCTGTTTAGGTTAGTGAGGAAGGCGGAGCATTTTCCACTCCCTATTTCCTTCGGGGTTTGGTTATATATTTAGCCAATTTTTCGCTCGACCATACCTTCGGGTGTATTGCGAAACATCTGGAGGCTCCAAGGATAGGTTTTTCTGTTTCTGGTTGAAGATCTTGTTGAGTTTTGGGGGAGATTTATCGGTATCGCTTCCTACCCCGCCATTACTCTGATGTCATCTCCGGAATTTTTTTATCTCTTACTATATCCTTTGTTTTAAAGTCCAGCTTGTCTGATATAAGTATTGCTACCCCAGCTTTTTTTTCATTTCCATTTGCATGAAATGTGTTTTTCCATCCTTTTACCTTCAATCTATGTGTATCTTTTGTTCTAAGGTGTGTCTCTTGTAGACAGCATATATATGGTTCCTATTTTCTTATCCACGCAGCTACCCTATTTCTTTTGATTGGATCATTTAATCCACTTACATTTAAGGTTATTATTGATATGTACTTGTTTATTGCCATTTTCTTCTTTAAAGGTGTATTCCTTTTTTGCTATATTCTTTTCCCACTTTGATCTGTTTACAACAGGCCCCTTAATATTTCCTGCAGCATTGGTTTGGTTGTAATGAATTCCTTGAGTTGTTTTTTGTCTGGGAAGCTTTTTATTTCTCCTTCGATTTTAAACAATAGCCTTGTTGGATAAAGTAGTCTTGGTTGTAGGTTCTTGTTCTGCATTACTTTGAATATTTCTTGCCATTCCCTTCTGGCCTCAAGTGTTTCTGTTGAGAAGTCGGATGTCATCCTTATGGGGGCTCCTTTGTAGGTGATAACTTTTTTTTCTCTTGCAGCTTTTAATATTTTCTCTTTATCGCTTAGCCTTGGTATATTAATTATTATGTGTCTTGGTGTAGGTTTCTTTGGGTTTCTCTTTAATGGAGTCCTCTGTGCTTCTTGGACTTGTGAGAGTTTCTCTTGCATTAATTTAGGGAAGTTTTCAGCTATGATATGATTGAACAAAGTCTCTATCCCTTGTTCTTTTTCTTCTTCTTCAGGAACCCCTATGATGCAGATGTTATTTCTCTTCATGTTGTCACAGAGCTCTCTAAGGGTTTCCTCTGACTTTTTGAGTCTCTTTTCTCTTTTCTTCTCTGCTTTCATGCCTTCATTCCAGTTGTCCTCCAACTCGCTGATTTGATCCTCAGCTCGCTCTATCCTGTTTTTAATTCCTTCCATTGTGGTCTTTATTTCTGATATTGTATTTGTCATCTCCAACTGATTTTTTTTATACTTGCTATTTCTTTATTTAGGTGTGCATAATGACCATCCATTGTTGTTCTAAGATCCCTAAGCATCCTTAGAATCATTATTTTGAACTCCGCATCTGGAAGTTTGATTATTTCCATATCACTCAGTTCATCTCCTGAAGGTGTCTCTTGTGGTTTCATTTGGATTGCACTTCTTTGTCTTCTCATTGTCTGTTTTTGGGTGTTTAATTTGTAGAGTTGGTTGAGTCTAGGCTTGGTGTTGTCTGCCTCCAGTTTTCAGTTGTGTTATTTCTAGGTCTTCTTGGGTTGGTATCAGCTGTTATCTGTAATCCACTTTTGGATTTGGGCAGCTTTGAAGTCTTGATTTGTTTGTTTTCTTAACAGGTGATAGTCTTGTTTACTGATCTCAGCAGGGGGTTTCCTTGAAACTGTATCCAGGAATGAGATGGGTGTAACCTGAGACTCTGAAGGTCTCTTTAGCCAACTAATCTCCCTGGGGGCAGGGTGTTTTCTCAGCTTCAGTAGGGGGAGAAGTATCTCAGATCTCCATGGAGACCTGAGTTACTGCCCCTCTTCCCCACTTCTTGTTCAAGCTGTGTCTTGTTGCACTGATTGGAGCTGGATAGATGTCCAGAGATCTCTGATCCGGAAGCAATTCAGCTCTGTTTTGTGAAAGGTTCAGTCCCTCCCCCAGCTATGGCCTCCTCCAGCATGGATGAGTCAGCTTTTTTAGGTCATCTCCTTCATTCCTTAGCCCCTCACAGTCTGTTTCTCTCTCTTTCCTTTCCACTTGGGAGATAAGCTGGTCTTTTCAACACACCTCGCTCCCTGGTCGCCAGGCAAGTGGCTGTGAGCAGTAGTTTCTGCTCTTTTCCCTTGTGTGAGATCCCCTCTGGGCTCTCAGCCTCACACCCCCCCCCCGTTCCTGTAAGCAGGGAAGTTTCAGGCGCTCTCTACCAGGTTTGTTGTGGCTTCTTCTTTGCTCCTTGGTTTTTGAGAGCTGTTCTTGCAGTTCAGAGTTGGTTTTTCATGCTGATTTTTTCTAAAATGATTTGTATTCCCGTTTGGTGGTGAGAGCTCGGCGTCTGGGCGTCCGCCTACTCCGCTGCCATCTGAAAAATCCTCATTGTCTGCTTTTGACCTGAGTGTGGTTACATGGATGTGTTCACTTCGGGGGAACTCACTGTATTGTGCCTCTACAGCTTGTACACTTCTCTATATGTGTAGTAAGGAGCAATAAAATGCAAGAAAACTAGGCTCATAATTTTACTTTTATGATGGAAATGCTTATGATTTACTAATAAGTAAAAAAAAAAAAGATTTGTCAAAATAAAATTAATATTTCAACCTTGGTGTATAGCAAAATGCTTGCCTCAAAATAAGCTCTGAAAAACATGTATTGAATAACTGGATAAACTATGTCAAAAGAATTTTACAGGGAACACAATTAGAAGTCTGTATAAATATAACAAAAGGCTAATCGTGTTGTGTTAGTGTAAGGACAGTATGTTTTCTCTACTTCAGAGTTTTGGTTTGATTATAGTCTATATTTTTTAAATTAACTGTTTTAGGAATAAAGAACAGACTGTTTTAAAGACTTTGTGGGTTTGCTAATCCCACAAGGTGCTTGTGTGATGGCAGTTTGTCATAGTTACCTTTCATACTGCAGTCTGGGATTGAACTGGGAGGTGACCCCGCAGGCGGGAGAATCATGGCAGCTGTCCTAGGACAGCTTGCGGACTTGCTTCTGCCTCTGTCCTGCTGGACAATGACCTTCTTGTGACTGTTTGGCCAGCACAGTGAGACCGGTGACTTTCTTCTTTCCTTTCAGGATGGCAGATCTCATTTCATTCTGATTCTTCTTCGCTGGGATCTTGGGAGACTTGCTGCCTTTTTTTGGTGCCATTTTCACTGTTCCTTCTGCCAAGGTCTTGCATTTTTATTTTTTATCTTTCTATTCCCGAGGTTTTCTTCAGTTTTACAGTCAGCCGGTGGGCCCTGGACTCCTGTAGGAGCAAATGAGAGGCCTCCTTTTATATACTGTACATTCTGGAAACTTCATATCACCCTGGTGGTATTTCTTTCCTCAAGATTACTGAGTTTTATTTATTTTTATTTATTTATTTATTTTTTACAGGGACAGAGTCAGAGAGAGGGATAAATAGGAACAGACAGATAGGAACGAAGAGAGATGAGAAGCATCAATCATCAGTTTTTCGTTGCAACACCTTAGTTGTTCATTGATTGCTTTCTCATATGTGCCTTGACTTTGGGCCTTCAGCAGACCGAGTAACCCCTTGCTCGAGCCAATGACCTTGGGTCCAAGGTGGTGAGCTTTTTGCTCAAGCCAGATGAGCCCGTGCTCAAGCTGGCGACCTTGGGGTCTCGAACCTGGGTCCTCCGCATCCCAGTCTGACGCTTTATTCACTGCGCCACTTCCTGGTCAGGCGAGTTTTGATCATTTTAATGACACACTAATGCTCTAGACATGCATACCTTTCAGACTATTTTACTGAACAATCAAGCCTTCATTTCAGGCTCTCTTTTTATAACTTCTAATGCTCCCACCTGTGATCACCAAATAAATTTGTTTTGTGTAACACGTCTGCTATGTTTCTCTTTTCATTTCTTTTGGTTTATGTTTTAAAAACACTTTTAATTGAGGTATAACATACATTATAACAGGTGAAAATCTTGTGTACAACTGATGAATTCTGACCTTTGTAGAGACCATCTAGGTCAAGACAGGAGAACATTTCCAGTGCTCAGGATGTTCGTGATGCTTCCGGTCAACATGCCCTCCCCCAAAGAATCTTCTAGAAGTCCCAAGTTTTCTGTCAACAGTTGATTTTGCCTCTTCTTGAGCTTCATATCAATGGAAGTATGTGATGTATATTTCCTCGCATCTATTTTCTTTAGTTTTATAATCTATGAGAAATACTCATGTTGTCACTATGTAGTATCCCATGGTGTGAATATGCACTATTTCTTTCTCTCTTCTCTTGGTCACGGATACTTTAGTGAAAATAGTTGAAATGCTTTTTCTTTTTAAGATAGGTTAGGTTTTCCCCTCCATGTATCGTTTTATTCTCTAGTTTGCATGCTGTTGTTACTCAGTACACATTTTTATTTTCACCTTCTGGAATACTAATGCTTTGATTCTCGTAATGAAAATAACTCGACTGTGTTTGTCTCTCCTCTGTCCCAAAGCATTTCTTGCCCACACTTTTACCTGTGGCCCTTTGCCCAGGAGTAAAGGAAAGCAACTGTGGGCAGTGAGTTCATTGGAAAGACAGAATTGTAGTGTTTTTAGGCCTTTCTAGGGGGCGTCGGGTGCAGTGGCTTCCTCTTACAGATGGGCACCAAGGGGACTAGTGAGGTGCCCAGCACAGAGGCGGTCCGTGAGAAAGCCAGCCCCCACGGCTCTGGTTTCTGTCCCCAGAGCTCTTTCACTTGCCATGTATGGGCTCCCTTGAACTGGTAGGTCAGAGGCTTTCCATTTGAAGCAAGAAAATAAACTATTTAATCTTTCAAAATGTAATTTGGAATATCATAATATTAAGCCACAACAATGTATCATGTAGCCCAGTTAGTCCATTTTGAGACATTTTTCCTACAGAAAGAATCTAAAACATCTGCAAACCACAGTTAGCATGTCCCATTAGGCCCACCACCTGTTTTTATACAGTTTGAAAACCAAGAATGCTTTTTTATCTATTTCAGTGGTTCAAAATAAATATATTTATAACATGAAAATGATATGAAATTCAAATAACAGTGTTCATAAATAAAAGTTTATTGGAATAGCATTGAGTAGTTGTGACACATCATATGGCCTGCGGAGTCTAAAATATTTACCTATCTGACCCTCTCTAGAAAAAGTTTGCTGACCCCAAATATAAAAAGATGAAAAACTGTGTGACTGAAATATTTATTGAACCGGTTTTTTTTAGCAATAATAAAAAAATGCATGAAAATATCAAACAAGAATATGGCTGTTTGAATTATAATTTAATAATTCTATATCTTACTCAACTGTTAAAAATTATAAAAGCTATGCACTAGTACAGAAATTTTATTGAGAGGTTTAGAAGGATAAAAGTCCTTGATACCTTATTTGTGTGAACATAAATAAAGATTAAAAATAATTTGTAAAAATAATCATGGCAATAGTGATGGAGTCATCAATAATTTTTCCAACGTGTCTAGTATTTTTTCTATTTTAATGAGAAATAAAAACAATAACTTGTACAGCATCTCCAGGGAATGGGACACTTTGCTCGGGCAAATGTTCTAGGTCAGGGGTCCCCAAACTACGGCCCACGGGCCGCATGCGGCCCCCTAAGGCCATTTATCCAGCCCCCGCCGCACTTCCGGAAGGGGCACCTCTTTCATTGGTGGTCAGTGAGAGGAGCATAGTTCCCATTGAAATACTGGTCAGTTTGTCGATTTAAATTTACTTGTTCTTTATTTTAAATATTGTATTTGTTCCCGTTTTGTTTTTTTACTTTAAAATAAGATATGTGCAGTGTGCATAGGGATTTGTTCATAGTTTTTTTTAAAGTCTGGCTCTCCAACGGTCTGAGAGTCAGTGAACTGGCCCCCTGTGTAAAAAGTTTGGGGACCCCTGTTCTAGGTGATAGTTACAATGTATGAGCAGCCACTATTCCAGAACTTCTGGAAGGGTGGGTTGGGAGGGCCCTTAGTTTTCTCTACTTCAGTACTCATGTATTATAGGTGAAGGATTGATCTTCAAGCTCAAAACATTAAAATCATTCTCTTAAAACTTGGGAATTTGTCAGTAAATTCATTAAGAGTAAATGCATTCACTTAAATGTATAAAATGTCAGTATGGTAACAATGTCTCAAAACCCAGATCCTCTCTCCTCTGAAGTTAAATGGGGCCGAGTTTCAATGATCAGTGTAAATTCAGAATCTGATCCCTCCCCCATTTTCCCATGCCTATTTCCCAGTCCTGCCGTGTGCGTGAGTCCCCCTTCCAACAAGACAGACTTTTCCCCAATGACCACCAAATGTTCCTTGTCAAGCCACCTCCATTCTCTAGCATTCACTGTCCCCAACTCTCTACTGGTGTTCTGCCAACATTGCCTTGTGTTGTTAGAAGGATGTATTCATTTTTTACTACTGCTGTGACGAATCACTGCAAATTTCATGGTTTAAAACCGCACAAATTCATCATCTGGCAGTTCTGGAAGTCCAAATTCTAAAAGTGTTGCTTCCTGCACAAAAAGCAAACCACAGGGCTGGGCTCCTTCTGGAGGTTTCAGGGGCTTTTCTCTCCTCTGCCAGCTTCTGGAGCCACCTTCATTCCTTGTCTGGTAGCTTTCTTCATTTTCAAAGCCAGCAGCACAGTGTCCTCGGTTTCTCTCTCTGGCTCTGACCCCCATCTCTCTCTGTAAAGACCCTGTGATGCATCGGGCTCGCTTGAATCATCTCCCCCTCTCAAGGGCCTTAACCTAACGACATCTCGGTCTCTATTGCCACTAAGGCAACATCCTCACAGGTTACAATGTGGATATCTGAAGGACAATTATTGCTCTGCCTACCATAGTAGGTTGGAGTTTTGTGTGTGTATTTGTTGAGGTAAGATCTTTCCTTTTCCTACACTTTTGTATATATAATTTATTTCAAAAGGAATTTCTTCAGCTGTATATTCATTTTGTTTACAGTCTAATAGAGCAGGAAACAAATAGAGCACGAAACAAACTCCTGCAAGTCTATTGTCATAGCCCTTGGAACTTTATCTAGTAGCCTTTCAGTACACATTTGTCGTTGGATAATAAGTAGATGCTGAGAAACTGATGGGCTTTCTCAAACAATTAACTTTATGTTGAGGGACTGATTTAAGCACTGTGATAAACTGACCTCACCTCTTTGTTTTATTTGATCCTTGACTGTATCTCTTAATACATTTTTCTTCTTATTTCTAAAGATAAGAATGATTTCTTATGCCGTCGATAATCCCTGGGCCATTTCTTATTTAACGATTCAAAGCAATTCATGCAGTTCAGTTCCTTTCAGCCTTTGGAATGGGACCGTGTGTACTAGTGGCTCCCTGAACTTGCTGAGAAAGGACTTTCCTGGCATGCAGGTTGCCCGCCACAGAGCTGCGATGTCCCGGAAGCCTGCCGTCAATGAGTCACCTCACTGAGGTGCTCGGAAAAACTTAAGGAAAACAAGTATCTGGGAGGTTTCAAAGTGGATGTCACACTTCTTTTATAGAAAGAAAATTTTCAACTAGATGGACAAAATATGAGAGACCAATGGAGCATGTCTTATCAACACTATTTAATCTATATTCATATGTATTATCCATCTTCCCCAAAGAGTATTAAGCTTCATGTAGAGATTTTTCTCTGTTTAGTTCTGTCTGTAATGCCTGGCACTCAGTAGGTACTCAATAAATATCTGTTGGAAGAATTAATGGATGGATGATTATGAATTATTTGATCAGTTTCCTAATGAAAGTATAAAGAGAAATAATCTTGTTATGTATACATTTTTATTACTATAGCTTACTGGTGTCTTCATGTTACCTTGAACTATGTTGTGAAAGTCAATTTCCATTTTAAGAATGATCTTTATTATACTACATACCCAGATTTACAAACATAAACATTTAAAGAAAAGCGATGGCAAAGGAGATTTTTACCAAAACAATCAATGGGCTTTGATATGGTGGGGCATTTGAAACAAGGAGCTATGTGTAGACACAGATCAATAACTGAATACCACAGCATATTGAGTTAAGATATACCACCTGGATTTAATTAAAACTTCACGGCCCTGGCCAGTTGGCTCAGTGGTAGAGCATCGGCCCGGCGTATGGATGTCCCGGGTTTGATTCCTGGTCAGGGCACACTGGAGAAGCGCCCACCTACTTCTCCACCCCTCTCCCTCTTGCTTCTCTCTCTCTCCCCCTCCTGCAGCCATGGCTCAATTGGAGCAAACTGGCCCCTGGAGTTGAATATGGCTCCATGGCTTCTGCCTCAGGTGCTAAGAAAAGCTTGGTTGCTGAGCAACTGAGCAACACTCCCCATGTGAGCTTTTTGGGTGGATCCCAGTTGGGGTGTATGTGGTAGTATGTCTCTCTGCCTCCCCTCCTCTCAGTGATGTTTAAAAAAAAATTCAGCTGATTTTTTTTTTTTTACTGTGGGTATAAGTGGTTAGATTCAATTTTGTTAAGGACAATAGTTGGTATATGCTACAAATATTCCATTTGTCCTTTGGATTTACATCTCCCAGTTCTATCAAAAATAAGAATAGTCATCTCTTTCGATATTCACTGGTTGTATTTATTGATGATACAGTATTAGGCTGTATTTTAGTTTAAGAATGGAGTGGAATATTAGCTCTGACACTAATGAGCTTTATAACCTTGGCCAAGGCCCTGAATGTCTGTACCATATTTTCTACTGTACTTTGAAAAAGTGCGAATCGATGCTTTTTAATATTGAATTCTAGATCTTCTTGGTTTTTGGATATTCACACAACTATCTTTTATTGTTGTTCTTTTTTCAGGTGATGTCCTTGTTGCTGTGAATGATGTTGATGTGACCACTGAGAACATAGAGAGAGTTCTGTCTTGCATTCCTGGACCTATGCAGGTATGGACGTTCTTTGGATCTTATGATGAATTACATAAAATAAGTGCATCTGTGTTATTTTATTTTTTTATTTTTTTAAGATTATGGAAATTATGTATAATGGGTGAGTTCTACTTAACATACTCAGATATTTAAAACATTTTAGTTCTTGTTAACATTTTTAGCTTTGGGAGACTTTCTTAAAAGAGAGAATAGTATCTACAAATAAAACTCATCCTAAGTAAAGCAGGAACAAGAACAATAATAAAATCATATATAATAACCAACTTGCCATTTTAACTACCATATGTGTTGATGAAAATCCAGTACCTAGAAAAGTCATTTTATTTATTTATTTATTTTTTAGTGAGACAGAGAGAGACAGATAGGTACAGACAGACAAGAAAGGAGAGAGATGAGAAGCATCAACTCATAGTTGTGGCACCTTAGTTGTTCATTGATTGCTTTCTCATACATTCCTTGACTGAGGAGCTGCAGTTGATCCAGTGACCCCTTGCTCAAGCCAGCAACCTTGGGGTCATGCCTACGATGCAGTGCTCAAGTTGGCAACCCTGAACTCAAGCTGGTGAGCCTGCACTCAAGCCAGCAACCTCTGGGTTTGAACCTAGGTCTTCAGTATCCCAGGCCAACACTCTATCCACTGCACCACCACCTGGTCAGGCTAGACAAGTCATTTTAAGCAGTCATGGAACTTTTTATTATCTGACTTATTAAAATCATTATTGCTACCAAGTTTTTTATGTGGCTTTATTTATTTTAAAAATCATACTATTTTCTTGATTTTTCTGTTATCTAGTTTAGCCTTATTCCTGAGCTTTTGTTTAGCTACTTAATGAATTATTTTCCATTCTTTGTAGGTAAAAATAAATCTATTTCATAATAACTTATTTTGATACGCCAACCATTGACATTTTGTATCAGAGGTGGCATTTTCAGATCATTAGATGTATTTTGAAAGTGCTACAACTCCTATTTATGAGTGCCCTGCTCTTGTTAGCATCAAGAAATCGCTTTCTCTCTCTCTCTCTCTCTCTCTTTTTTTTTAGTGAGAGAGAGAGAAAGAGAGAGATGGAGGGACAGACAAGAACAGACAGGGACAGACAGGAAGGGAGAGAAATGAGAAGCATGAACTCATAGTTGTGGCACTTGAGTTGTTCATTGGTTGCTTTCTCATATGTGCCTTGACCAGGGGGCTACAGCAGACCAAGTGACCCCTTGCTCAAGCCAGCGACCTTGGGCTCAAACCAGCGACCTGGGCTCAAGCTGGATGAGGAGCCCACGCTCAAGCTGGATGAGCCTGCACCCAAACTAGCAACCTCAGGGTTTCAAACCCGGGTTCTCAGCATCCCAGGCCGATGCTCTATCCACTAGTCAGGCTCACTTTCTCTCTTTTGAGGAATGAAGAGGATTATATACTTCAGATAGTTTAGAGACTCCATCAGGCAGTGAGAGGATAGAGCAGTTTTGAGATTGATCAGGATGAACAGAATCCCTGATAAGTCAGGATCTTAGCTGCATCTGATTAAGATTCTCACATAATAGGACCCATGATGAAATTCCTTGATTTTTAAGAAATAAGATTTCCCTATGTTCACTGCCTTCTCTTAATGTGCACACACACACTCACACAGAGTCTCTCTCTCTCACACACACACACAATTTAACTATCTTTGGAAATGTAAACTGAAAGTGCTAGAGGTTTAGCAGATTTGCATTTCAGAAATGTATCACTCTGGTTGGGACTGAAGGCTGGGAAGGCAGGTGGTCAGTGTTAGAGAAGTCCAGAAGGGAGGTGACTGAGGCCCGAGGTAAGGCGTTGGCCAGGGATATGGAAGAGGAAGAGATTAGCTTTAAGACAAGGGGGAAGCGAAGAGGACAGTGCTTCCTGCAGGACAGAGAGGAATTCAGGATGCCTTCGAGGTTTCGTCTTGAGTAATTCAGTGAGGCTTTCCAAGAGAGAAGAGGATCAAGGAGACGGAATGTGCGTGTTGACAGGGTGGCTAGAGACGGAAGGAGAGAGGGGATCATTGCAGCAACAAGGGTTTGGAAGTGAGGAGTTAGCATGTCCTGAGACCTGAGGAAAGGCACACCCTCTCCTGAACTGGGAGAGGAAAAAGAAACAAGATGGGCGACGTGCACAAAACAGAATCGTTCTGGGGGAGACTGGAGATGGGGGTCCGTGAAGCTTGTCACAGGTTCATGTCTGTGGAAGATCATGATAACCTTTTTTTAAAAAGCTTCATATAAACTATCTTATATTAGATGTTTAATAAAAATGTTTTCCTATAAAACACACAATACCCTAATATTTACATATATCAACCCCCTTTTACAAAATAGCACTTAACTCTTTATTTGGTTATCTGTCTCACCCTTTATTATTCTATCTAGGCAACCAGATTTCCTGACATTTATAGCTGCTTAACATGTAAGCTTTTTAAAAATGTCTTGCTAAAGTATACTTATATATTTTTGAATTATAGAGCCAACGTTTCTTAAATCAGAAGAATGGTGGCTAACATGTTCCTTTAGGAATTTTAGCGGAGTGCCCTATGGTGTGCGCATTGGTTTGAGACTTCATCGTGGTGAGGGGAATAGGTCCTTGTACCACAGAGAGAAAGCGCTGTCGTCCGCCAAGTATAACATGAAAGCTGGTTTTCAAGTATTTTGTTCTTCATGAAGCTTAGCAAACTGGTCTTCAACTTGAGGTTTCCATTGCTGCCTCAAGTAAATGGCGAAGTGTTATTTCAAGTCTACCAAGTCATTTCCTGTGGTCATTCTGGGGAATTGCGCCCTACCTTTTGACCTCTCCACCCACAAGTCTCAGCTGGAAAAGACGCCTTCCCTGTTCTGAGGCCCATTTCTTTATGAGGACCCACCTTTCCCAGTCACCACGGGACCCGACTATCAGGTGTCTCCCATCCCCTCCACTCCTCCCCCCAAGCCCAGTGCCCGGGAACTGTCTTCAAAGCTCCCCTCTATCTTGTCACAAAGTCTGCGCTTGGGATTTCCCCAAATTCTACATGTCTTACATTTCTAAGGAACACCATCGAAGGTGTTTTTTTGGACACTCCTAAATCCTCATTCTCAGATAAAAGAACCCCCTGACCACCAAGCCATTCACTTCATCAGATCCTGGTTCCAGGATTTTATGTATGTGTGCTTCTGTTTATATTTGTACATACATATGTTGAACATACTGAGAATTACTCACTAGAACAGATGCCACCTCAGAAAGTAGTTTTTTAGGCCATATAATGCTTCCATGTTGCATGTCTGGGTCAAAATTTCATACCAAACACGTTCCACATCCATCTAAGATCGTTTCTAAGACAGCGTCTCTTCAATTCTTTCTCACCTTAATCATATATTAATTGCCATCAGATAAATCTTGATTTTTGCCATGTAGGATCTATAATATTTTATATTTTTTAGTTTACTTAATATGCCCCCCCACCAAATATACTAATTTTATACTCAGCCTTTCTTTTCTTGATACAGTGTTCTAATATCAAGGGCCCATTTCTTTTTTTCTTTTTTTTTTTTTTTTTCTTTGCCTTTTTTCTGAAGCTGGAAACGGGGAGGCAGTCAGACAGACTTCCACGTGCGCCCGACCGGGATCCACCCGGCATGCCCACCAGGGGGCGATGCTCTGCCCATCCGGGGCATCGCTCTGTTGCGACCAGAGCCATTCTAGCGCCTGAGGCAGAGGCCATGGAGCCATCCCCAGCGCCCGGGCCATCTTTGCTCCAATGGAGCCTTGGCTGCAGGAGGGGAAGAGAGAGACAGAGAGGAAGGAGAGGGAGAGGGGTGGAGAAGCAGATGTGCGCTTCTCCTGTGTGCCCTGGCTGGGAATCGAACCCGGGACTCCTGCAAGTCAGGCCGATGCTCTACCACTGAGCCAACCGGCCAGGGCCAAGGGCCCATTTCTTAATATCAGGTTTACAGAAAACAAAAAGTTTAATAAAGGTTGATCTTTTCCATTTGGAATGAAATGTTTTGTAAAGAAAGATAAGCAGCAGGCCTCAGAAAAATTTTGTGAGGGACCTCTCCCCTCCTCGTCTCTCTACAGGTTACTACTAATTGTGACCTAGTTTATCTTTATTCTGATTGCATACATATTGATGAACTTAGAACTCATGTTTCTTGTTTTCTCCTTGTTAGTGAAATAAACTCTGAGACTTATTTTAGAAAAGATGCTTGTGTTACTTAGTTTACTTAAGGTAAACAGAGATTTAGTGCCCCTGAAATCCCAGACAGCTATATATAGCAGAACCAAGCACAATCATAAGTAGTCATTCCTTGCCAACAAAAAAGAAGACCTCTCGATATTTTACTTGTGGAAGGTTTTATTCATTGGGGCAGATTTATTTTACAGTGTAATACAAACAACCACTGGATGGGCTGGTGGGATTATGAATGAGTTTTTTAAATAATATGCTTAACAATTTTTATAAAAATATATAGATAAAGCTCATTATTAAAAAGTTATAGTATGTTTTTTAGTATTTATCATATATTTAAAGTTGGCCTTGAAAATGATATACCTCATAATAAATTTCTAAAAATAGGGATTACTACTGTTCTGATAATAATTTTAGATATTTTACCCCAGACTGTGACTTACTACATACAGTTTTATCCATTTAAAATATTGACCAGATTTCTTTTTCCCCCAGCTTTACTGAGGTATGCTTGACAGATAAAAATTGTATATGTCTAGGTTGTACAATGTGATTTTTAAAAACTACACAATGTGATATTTAATATCCATATACTGACAAGACTTCTTGATAAGCATCAATTCATTTTTTGACTTTTAAAATTTAATCTAAGAAGAGTCATTGTATTTTAATATTTAAATCTAAAAAACTTTGGATTGTTACAGTTAGAATGTCCCGTTTCACTCATCTATATTCTGGCCAGATTTTAAATATTAGGGATACTTTGTCCGCTCTAGTTTATGATGATATCCTTGATACACAGATTAAGTATATTTAAATTTTCTTTTAGTCAAGATGCACACTGGGTGCTTTGAAATGAGGGAGTTATGATTGGCCAATGGATATCTAGTCACACAGCTCCCTTTTCAAGGAAAGGTAATTAATTTCCTTTCAACAGCTAGAAACTGGGCTCCTGGACACTTACCAGGCTGGTTTGACATCATAACATAAAGGAAAACTACCTTGATAAAACTGATTGATAATCTCAGGGCTGTGGGCCAAGATCCACCATTGGTTTTTACTCTCCTGAGCCCTCATTTTAAAAGACCACAAAGAAGGTCTAAGGGAGTATTTGAGTGTCACCTCACTTGAAAGGAGCCCTACCTCTGGTTGTCTAAGTCCCTCTTAAATCCAAATTTCCTCCTTCGCTGTCCCCGGGTGAGTCAGGGCTCTCCGTGCTCATAACGTGGTGTTAGTCTTCATTAGGCTGTCAGATCACACTCAGTTTTGTTTTCCTGGGGCATTTCTTGTTTTTGTTGTCACACTTAGAAGACAATGATTAAGTTTAAACAGATAAATTTTGTGCAGAGAATTACATATTCTTGCTCAGTAAATAGGGTTAATATCGTGCTCCGGACCTGGGCCAGGAGCCACACACACAGACCCTGCCACCAGGCATCCACGCCACGGGATGCCTTTCTGTGCGCACACCTGAGTGCGAGTGCCCAGACCCAGCCTCTGAGAAAACTGCAGCTGATGTTCCCTTGTTGAGTCGTTAACAGGTTGTTTTCATTTTTAAAGGTGAAACTGACACTTGAAAATGCGTATGCTGTGAAAAAGGAAACGACTCAACCTAAACAGAAAAAGACACAGCCGAACACAGAAGGAGATCTGGTCAAACTTCTGTTGGGAGAAGAGGGTGAAGGTGTCCAGCAGAGCGCGCTCAGCAGCCCTCATGTCGTCCTGTACCTCACTTTAGAGCCAGACTCAGAGACCACAAAGGAGGAGGTGAGTGTCTTCGCAAAGATGCCAGGGAAACACGGAGGGACCCTGTGTAGTCTTCCAAGTGAAGAATACCCACGTCTCTTACTTCTTCCAAGTGCAGTCTTCCTGACAGGCTTAACGAGTGCACTCGGAGAGATTAGTGAAATACCTGGATTTGTTTCTGCTGCCTTCTTCAAAAATTCCCTGTGAACTGATTTTTCCATGATATTTTTTTTTTACCTATTTTTGGTTGCTTGTTTCATTATTATTCTTGTTATATTCTTTATTTCTACTTTTTTGTGTGTGTGATTACTCGTAACGTTTATCATATTTGTCTTACCAGATTCCAAAGTTAAACAGTATCTTCACCCCTTTTCAGAATAATTCAAGGCCTTGATGTCAGTCATCCCCTCTTCACCCGCCTGCTATTGTCATCAATATTTCAGTGCCATCATTTCAATTCCACAAACTGGGCATAATTATACTATTATTACTAATAATTACTATATTTGATACTTTATAAAGTGTATAAATTGTATATTATAAATTTCATGTTTCATACATATTTTCTAGAGATGAACCTTCTTTAAATTTACATATTTGCTTTCCAGTTTCTTTACTCACCATTCTTTCTTACATCTCAGATTGTCCTTAACTGATCTTTTTTTTTCCTTAAAACATATATTTTAGGAATTTCTATATTTTAGTGAAAGTCTGTTCACAATAAATGATTTTTGTTATTTGTTAGGTGATGTGTTTTTTACGCCTTCTTAAAAGGTAGCTTTATAATTCTACACTGGATTAGTTAGAATAGGCCCATCGCTGTAACAAACAAGTCTCATGTCTCAGAGGCTTAACATAATGGAAGTTTATTTCTCACTTCAATGTAAATATTCCTGGCCATGTGGCTCAGTGATCCAAACCCTTCTTCTAGTGGTTCTATGATTCCCAAGAGCTTCCGAGCCCTCTTGCATCTTTTGCATCCACTTGGCCAACATGAGAGGAGAGAAAGCATGCCATAACAAGTGCACATTTCAGAAGCCTGGTTTAAAAGTAGCGGCATCGCCTGACCAGGCGGTGGCGCAGTGGATAGAGCGTGGGACTGGGACGCAGAGGGCCCACGTTCGAGACCTGAGGTCGCCGGCTTGAGCGCGGGCTCATCTGGTTTGAGCAAGGCTCACCAGCTTGAGCCCAAGGTCATTGGCTTGAGAAAGGGGTTACTTGGTCTGCTGTAGCCCGCCCGGTCAAGGCACATACGAGAAAGCAATCAATGAACAACTAAGGTGCTGCAACAAAGAACTGATGCCTCATCTCTCTCCCTTCCTGTTTGTCTGTCCCTATTTGTCCCTCTCTCTGTCTCTCTCTCTGTCACACACACACACACACACACACACACACACACACACACACACACACACACAAAGCAGCATCACTTCTGCTCCTGTCCCAGCGCCTCAAACTAGTTACATGGTCTCTTGATGTGAGGAGGTAAGAAATGTAGTCTTCCTGTGTGTCCAGGAAGAAGATGAGGTCAAGACATGGTGTTGCTTATGCCAACCAGGTAGAAAGTGATTTTTTCTGATCTGTTTGAAGACAGTATTCCCTTGGCTTCTGTCTTCTGTAATTGCTGGGACGAAGTCTCCTGTCACTCTCCTGTAAGAAATGTCTTTTCTTTGTTCATTTTCTTGCTTCTGCTATATCCATATGGTTTTTTCACCTCTCCTTTGTTTTCTATTTAAAAAGTCACAGTTTTATCTTTAAATGTTTCTGAAAAAAGTTAAACTCTTAGGCATATAGATCTGCAGAGCTATTCCTGGTAGTCCCTTGTTGCTTGCTCATCTTAGTGATTCGTTACTTTATTTCTCTAAGCATTTCACACCAAGTTCTTCTCTGTTCCGAATCTGTCCGTTGCACTGGCTCTAAGTCCTGAGGGCACTCTGACTTCTGGTGCTTTCTTTCTTATGTCCTTGGAGATCATCAGCTTAACTTCCTGTCTGATTTCCGTCTTTGGGGGTCCTGTGGTTCCAAAGTGGGAATGTGTTCTTCCAGAGAGGACTTGCTGCTTCTGCTTCTGCCACTGACCTAGGGCCCTTCGGCCTTACTCAAGGATTTGGGTTGAGCACACTAGTCATAGACTTAGCTCACCTACTGAGCACCAGCCCCAGTGCTGTGTCCTGACCCAAGTGACTGTAGGCATCAACCCTCAAGACAGGCCTCCCTCTATCTTTCTGCCCACCACTCAGCACTCCCCGCTGGGCCCAGGCTAGCTTTGCAGTGGGGGGAAGGGGAGTGGAAGGGTATGGAGAGGATGTTCTTGGAAACCTCTCTACTTCTCACATATCCAGCAGTTCAAACCAGTGGGTTTGGCCATGGGTCTAATTGTTTTACAGCACAAAGGTCTCTCAGAGCATCTAGTTTAGGTAAAAAAGATTTTACCTAATTTACATTTCTCTGCTTTTGAAATCCTTGCAGTCTGTATTCTGAATGCCAAAACCATTTTATGCAAGGGGTGTATTTATTTCCTTAGGTTGCTTCTTCATATATCCAAATGTAGTCAATAATTGAAATGGGAAAGAAGGGACTTACTTATATGTATTTTTATTATTTTCTGTATTCTGAAATGCCTAGAAAACTAGAGTTAATAATTCTAATTTCTTGCATGTATGATTAGTTCTTCCTATCTTTAAAACAAATGAGAAATTTAACCATTTATTATATAAAACACACAACCAATTTCTGGGCGGTAGCACCCAGCTCTTTCTCAGTCACCTTAGAGTAGGATACTGTGGAGGCTTTTGTCACCCTTGCCTTTCTTTCCAGGGGAAAGTGTGTGGGTATTTCTCAAATGAACAGGTTTCTGTCCAGTGACAGCCCTGTGTCAACACTGTAATCAGGAGAGGCTTTTTATTCTCATTGAATGGAGTAGAGGCTGCTACAAATGCATGCTGCTAACAAGTGCTTAAAAATATAGCTAATTAAGCTGGTCAGGATCGGAGAGCTTGCCAGACCTTGATAGTGAGGCTTTCCGGGCTGGTTGCTTCAGCAGCTGAAATAGAGGTTTTTCTAAGGACATTTTTTACCGGTGTGACTTATTTTACAATAAGGTGTCAGAAGGTCATTGTGTTTTCATGTGAGTTACATATTTAAGAAAAGCTTGTTTTCTTTGAGTCACATGATTTAGAAATTTTACAAAATGAATCAAAGGAAATATAGTTATTTAAAGTGATATTTGTTACGTGGCTAAATACAATAAGTTTATTTACTAGCCAAGTTTCAAATGCAGTAAGTAGACATAACAGAAGATCTTAACAGATGTTTGACTTAATTTCTAGAGATAAAGTCTTTAACTGTTTTTACACTAGAAATATTGCAAGAAAGTCTGAGTTGTTAGGCAGAGTGTATTTGGCCAACATGCTCCATAGCAATTTGCATATATTGATTGTACTTATTAATAAGTATAAAAAGCAGATGTATTCAGTTTTTTATTATTTATATGTGTCCTTATGTAAAAGTTGCCAAGACATACACACCTTCTCACATAATTAGTTCTTGTAAAGGAACCAAAGCAAGATGTAGAACCCTCTTACAGAGACACAGAACCAAGGAAGAGATCTGATCATTTTAGGAGTTTGGGCTTTCAGTAGTGGCTATAGTAATATTTATGTACATTGCCATTAAACAGTATTAGTGGAAGCTACTCTGAATTCTCTGAGGTTTTTCTCTGAAAATGTTTATTTTATTTGTATTATAAGAAAAATAACATGTTGCTTTAAGAAACAGCAAAAAAATGAGGTACAGAATTATTGATACCTTTGTGTAAAAGTGTGTAGCACAACGCACACCCTGATTCTGAAATTTGTTATTTTGTTAAAACTGATGTTTCTTGGGAACATGCTCTTCTTGAAAATAGAAAAGTAATTAGCATGTTTTGAATTATCTTCTAGACATAGTATCTTCTATAATTTAAAATGTGCTATATTTAAAAGATTTTGTTCAGCTTAATTTGTGGTGGGCAAACCCTTTCAAATTTAAGACATACAATTTTATAATACAGTACTTCATTTTTCCTATCTGTACTACACTAATATAGTTTGTGTTCTTACTTTTTAATTTCAGTGTTGTCTTGGGTTTAAGTAAAGACTTAATAATTTAACAAATTCACAAAAATGACAAAGATTATCTTTGTAGTTAAAAGATGCCTAAAAGTTACATGCAGTATCCTGTGTAGATTTAACTATAGGGGCTAAAAAATAACTGTATAATGAAATATAATAAGATACTAGTATTAGTATTTATTGTAAAGGAGGTTAAAGTTTAAAACAATGTTTGAAATTATTCCAACTAATTAGTGTCCTACTTAGCACATTCTGGTATCATGACCAAGTTTGACAGTCTCTATTTTCAAATGGAGTATTTTAACTGCTAGGTAATGTGTTAAAATTCCAGGCATATTTCTCATTATGCCTGAATAAAACTCCCACTGAAGCTTAAGGGTCCTTTCTGTTGTTGTTCTTTTAATACAAAATCTGAACTTTACATGACAGAAAATAATGGTTGAAAATCTGCAGAGTGTGATCATTTTGTTTGTTTTCATTTAACAGCAGGAAATCCTTTACCATTATCCAGTATCTGACGCATCTCAGAAACTTAAAAGTGTGAGAGGGATATTCCTCACACTGTGCGACATGCTGGAAAATGTGACGAGGACACAAGTTACTAGGTAATAACTGACTTTTATTTAGCTTTCATTCTTTTTCTTTCAAGTTCTTCATCTCGACTCTGACTAAATGCTGGTAGAAGTAGCTGTTATACAGGTGTACGTGACTTGTAATGAGCACGTGTCTGAGAGGCTGTGCTTCAGCCCACCCACGCAACCCCCAAGCCCGGGACAGCCAGCAATCTGCATTCCGTCTGCAGATTTCCCTCTTCTGGATATTTTGTGTGAATGGAATCATACTATGTGGTTATTTCTCTCACTTTACATAATATTTTCAAGGTGCAGGGTTCCTTTCTAATCTTATTAGAAAGAAAACTTGGTTCAAACTTTTCCATGTGGATTAGCTTTTAAATATAGGCAGAAAAACCTTTTTGTGAAATAAGCATGAAAATAATTATTATTTCAGGGGTTCCTTAGTAATGTGTGTGTCTTTTGTTGTATATACTGTTACAAAACTAGAGTAATATTAATCTCTAACTATAGAGTTTAATATTGTTCTAAATGTATATGTTTTTAATCTTTAAGCCAAAAATAATATCCTTTTTGAAAAAAAATTCACAATTCATATTTAAAATCCCACCCACATATCTACTGCAGTATAGAAAGTACACTGTATCCTAAGAACTCAACAGATAAAGACTGATGTATGTATTTTCATTTAAAGAAAGATAACATTAAATATATTTTTATTTTATCTTCTTCTCATCACATACCCACACTATAAAAAGGAATTGTGTTTTCTGTTTTTATAGTTCATGATTATATCTCTTTTTAATACAGTTAGTTTTATAACATCACTGAAGTATAAATCCAATAAACTGCACATATGTAAAATGTACAATATGATCTTTTGACAAAGTTATAGATGTTGAAACTATCACTATGATGAATGTAGCCATCACTTCAAAAGTTTCCTTAAGGAACACGTTTAAATCTGACATATTTTGGTTAGTTGTTTATATCTGTGTCCTATACTGAATTATCATCTTGTAAGATGGGGCTATATCTTCATTTTTTGTAATTTCTTTTACTAAATCAGGTTCATAAGCAGGCAAACAGACAAGTTTTGTTAATTAACACACAGGGATGGAAGCTTTCCTTTGGAAAAAATTGTATAGTCAACGTTAGGGAAAAAAATTCATTTGTTTTTCTATAATGGATTACTTTTGTCTGAATTTTCGTGGGGTTTTAAAAAACATTTCAGAGTATATTTTTGTTGTTATACAATTCCTTTTCTGTACGGCAGTTAGGGATATGCTAAAAAATCTGCTTCTTAAGCATGCAGTTCTTAAACCATCCCATATGTTTAAGTCTTTTATGAATGACTGTTAATAATTTTATATCATTTAAAGATAGTCTAACTTTATTTCAACTTTATTTTTTCTTAGCTCATCCCTTCTTTTAAATGGGAAACAGATTCATGTGGCTTATTGGAAAGAATCTGACAAGTTGTTGTTAATTGGCCTGCCTGCTGAGGAGTAAGTTGAGATTTTTATTTACCTTAAAATCATTTCTCAAGTGCTGCCAACAGAGTCTGTTTCATTATGATTATGATATTTTCGTCAAAAGGCAAACTCCTTAAAAAGCTTTATGATTTAAAGGTCTGTTGTGGGAATAAGATAGCTACATGTGTTCACATGGTATGAGTAGTGCAGAATGGGGAACAGAAGGCCCACTGGACCAGCTGGGAAGGGTGGGGCTGTCAATCACTTTCCTCTATGACAGCCAGTAGAGGTAACTGTGAGAGATGAGCTTGTCCTCTGGTCACATTTTGGACAATACCATGATTCAACGTTGACATGTTTATAGTTTTTTACTGTTGAGATGTTGGCGAATTATGGTCAGCAGGAAAGTGTTTTTCCCTGATCTTGAGCTCCTTTGGCAAAATAAGGAATATTTAACTCTAAAGTGACTTCTCTAATGTTATATCTTATAATATTATCATGATCTCCTTAACTGGTTTGCAAGTATTTTGAAATAGATCTTACTTTAATAGTTTAAGGTGAGAACAGGATTGATACTGATAATGAGTTGACCATGAACCTAGGAACTACATTAGGCACTTGACATTCATTAATCTCATTTAATTTCCAAAACCAGCTCCAAATGGACTGAATGATTCCTGGTCCAATTTTATACATGAGGAAAGTAAAGAGAAGGTTAAATAACTTGCCAAAGGTCACATAATCAGCCAGAGGCAGAATTGGAAAGTGAACAATAGTCTGTCTGTATTCTTAGTACTACATCGCTTCCCCTATGTCCTAGCACATGAAAAGCTGGGGAAATGGGGTAAAGACAAGGAGAACAGCCCCAAAGAGCTGGATTAACTACATGTAGACTAGTCGATGTCCCTATGCAATGATTTGTAAACTTTGTCATTTAGACATTTGCCTACTTTAAGGAGTGATTGGGGAATTCCTATTAGACTATACTAGACACAGATAATTGTGTGGAGATTTCAGGAGGGAGCAGGGGTGGGGGAGGTGGAGGAGGGTAGAGGGGAAGTAAATGCAGTGGAGGGAGACTTGACTTGGAGGGTGTGAACACACAAGATGGAGTACAGAAATGTGTTGTAGAGTTGTGTACCTGAAACCTATATAATTTTATTGACCAACACCACCCCAGTAAATTCAATAAAAACTATTATATGCACTTTAGTTTACCTTGTTGGTCAACAGAACCATCATACATTGTCTATACAGTAATCAAATATAAAATAAATACCATAGTATGTGACTGACACAACTTCAGAGAAGACCATTTTGGACAAATTTTCTTTTGGTGTTTTACCTTAGGCACCCCCCCCCCCAAATGCAGTAGTCATATCGAATATGACTATTCTCTATGAGTAATGACTTTGCTAACCAGATTTCTTTCATCACAGAACAGTGTATTAGTTCTCTATTGCCATGTAACAAATTGCCTCAAAACTTAGGAACTTAAAACAGTAAACATTTATTATCTCATAGGTATTTCTGTAGGTGAGGAATCCAGCAGCAACTTAGCGGGGGGGGTTCTGGCTCAGGCTTTTTTTTGAGGGTAGAGTTAAAATGGGGGCCAGGGATATAGTCTGCAGATGGCTTACACACACGGCCATTGTCTGGAGGCCTCGGTTCCTTGCTATGGTCCCCTCTATAGAGCTAGCTGCCTGAGCATCCTCACAACATGTCAGCAGGCTGACCCCGAGCAAGATCCAAGGAGAGCGGAGCTGCAAGCCCTTTTATGACGTAGTCTTAAAAGAGCTATCCTATCATTTCCACTAGATGCTATTTGTTAGACTGAGTTACCAAGTCAGGCCCACACTAAAGGGGAAGGAATTAAGCACCATCTCTTGAGAAGAGAATTAATGTACATGTTTTAACATCACAATTAGCAACTCCAAAGTAGGCTTCAGTGAAATATCAAAAGGACTGTGTTTTGAAGGTGACTTTAGTTTTTAACAGATATACAATCTATCATAAATGTGGGGTTCAAAACATTTAACATGAAGGGATAACAGTGACACACACTAGGTGATGCTCTTTTTAACCAACTACTGCATGTTTTTCAGTCTAACGGAGATTATGTCGGCCCTTGCTGTCCACGGGGGACTGGTCCCAGGACCCCTCGTGGGTACCGAAATCTGCAGATATTCAAGTTCCTTATGTAAAACAGCATAAGATTGCCTGAAGCCAATAGGTTGGATTATGAAAAGCTGGGTGTTTTGCAAGTGCGGATTTATAAGAATTGTAGAACACCATAGTAAGATACTTTAGGATGTAGTGGCCGGGTAAAATATTTGTCTCTGGGCTTTTGTAGTAGGCCAAAAGTCAGAAGAAAAACAATACAGTGGCAAGATACAGGCAGCCGAGGCAGTTAGAGCGGGGAGGAGGGTCCAGCTCCGGAACTGAGTAGAAGCTATAAACAAACTTGGTCTGCTTCTTTAGATATGTATTTGATTATGTTGTAAATAAACAAATGTTTTTGCCTTTTTTAGTGTTCCTCTTCCTCAGCTAAGGAATATGATAGAAGATGTTGCCCAAACCTTAAAATTTATGTATGGTTCTTTAGATAAGTAAGTACTTTTTTAAATTGAATCTCAGGTTTTAAGTGTATGATTCTAAATCACCTTCTGCATTGATTGGCAAGTTAGTTGTTTGAGTTTTGGGTTTCATTCCCTTCTTATTTTCTCATCCTTTTATTACAGCTCTAGGCAATTATTCATTCTATCCCTTGCTATTTTGGGGGGAGGATCTCATTTACTTTAGTGAAATAGTGATGAACCACAATTACACTGGGGAACAAAATTTTTATTGCATCCACAAAAACACTTGTTCTTATCTAATTCGAGTATGCTGATCTCAAATCTGACATTAGTTTTTCTCTGTAAGCTACAGTTTTTTTGCAATTCAAGATTTTGGGTTTTCATCTTATTGTAAAATTTTCAACATTTGGTTTATCATAATGAAGTAGAATATCTTCTTGGGCATCATCTTTGTGAAAATATAATAATTTATATAATGCAGTAAATACACTAAACACTAAAAGATATGATTGCGTTAGAATTTGTCTACAATTTTGAAACAGAACATATTAAAACACTTATTTTAATCATAAAATTTGCACAAAACTTAAATTCTATTCAGGCAAAAATTTGTGTTTGTAGCTCTTGCGTTTGTGTACTTGTTGAGGACAATCTCATTTGATGCTCCAGCAGTAGTCTGCTCATCCTAACAGCTCCAAGATTTTCGGGAAACTTATCAAGATGACTGTTCTGGAAGTGAATCTTAATGCTCATGTTACATCCAGTGTTGTGGAAAGCCAACAGCATCCTTTGAGCCAGAAGTTCAGTTTTCTGCTTTTTTCGTTGCCAAGAAAGTTCTTTGTAACTGCCACAAAAGACTGCCATGCTGCTTTCTCCTCCTTATTCATCTTCCCGGCAAATTCTTCGTCATGTATGAGGGTTCGAATTTAAGGTCCATAGAATACACCTGCTTTTATCTTCTCAAAGGACAAGGCAGGAAAAGCAGAAATAATATGTTGAAAGCATTCACTTTCTCTATTCAGATCCTGAACAAACTGCTTCATTAAGCCAAGTTTGATGTGAAGTGGGGGGAAAATGACCCTGTCTCGATTAACTACAGGTTCATTCACAATATTTTGCATCCCTACTTCCAGAGCTTCACGTTTTGGCCACTCCTTCTGTGTCCAGTGTTTCTCCCGATCTCAGCTGTCCCACAAACACAGAAAGCAAGGATACTTTGTGAAACTTCTCTGTTGTCCTAGCAGGAAATTTACCATTTTAAGATCCACACAAATGATCTAGTTATGCTCCTCATACTTCAGAAAGTTGAGGACAACTTTTATGTCATTCTTACTAAGTCATTCAATTCGGGTTGGCTAAACTGCTGAGGGGTTAATGACTGCTTGGCATCAGAAGACGACCCTTCAGATTCTACAACCATTTCCTCTTGCATCTTATCAAAATACACTTGATCACCATGTTCACTTTCTTCATCCTTAGAAGAAATAAAACCATTGAAAACTGGAACTGGGAGTGTCTCAGAGTGTGGGATAGGTCGTATTGCTGAAGGAATATTAGGATATGCGATCATATGCCGTTTTTTCTTGCTGATGCCCTTTGTATGGATCAGACAGAAATAACAGTCACTGCTGTGGTCCTTAGGTTCATGCCAAACCCTTAGGTTCATGCCAAACCATGAGAATACCAAAAGGCATTCCTTTGCATTTTCCTTTTGTCCATTCACGAAACATTTCCTCACAGTTATGACACACAATATGAGGAGCCCAATTCTTGTCTTGATCGCCAAGGGGAACTTGAAAATAGGCAATATATGCATGTGTCACAAATGATGAAATATTGCACCTTTGACGTTGAAGTGTGTAACAGCCACATATATAACAGAAGGTGTCAGGACTATTCTTACATTTTCGCCTACTGGAAGAAGCCATGATTCAATCTTAAAACAAAATGAGAGGGTGTTTTTATCAGATAATAATTTTTTACATTTAAAAACAACTACAATTATGTAAAAATGATGTTTGTAAAACATTAATTGCCTTGTGGTTATGTTCAATCCAAGAGTCGTTGCCCTTTAACTCCAATTTAAAAACCAAGGTATGCCATTAACTGTAACAAAAAGAAATTAAAATTGCATAAAAACTAGAGCATGCACCAAAAAACGATTTCAGATTTGGAATCAGCGATGCAGAAATATATAGAAACATTTCAGAAACCTCATGCAACAGGAAATGAAAAAAAAATTGCTCCCCAGTGTTATATTTTGTTTTGATATATTTCTGTAGGAGTAAATGTAAGAGCATTTATTCATAACAGAAGAGTTCAAATGTTTTTTTGTGTTTTTCTCTGATTATAAGACTATTAGCAAATTCACTATCCTAAAACATAATACTTCTAAAAAGCTTTTAAAGTAAAAAAACACTATTAAAACAAATTAAAAAAACAAATAAAAGACAATAGAAAAGGTGTTGACTATTTGGTTTTCTGTTTATCCTCCCATTTATTTTCTATATAATATGAATTGCAGACTCTTTTTTTATACACATAGGGGCTCATATTGTACATATTTTTCTGCCTTTTACTTTTTTAACCTTACAACTTAATGTGATACACCTCTTCTTATCTGAAGAAGGATATTTGAAGAAACTACTCAACAATTGAACATGTAAAAGTATAGATGGAAAATAGATTTTTCTTTTAGTGAGATTTTTGCAAGTCACCGTACTTCAGAGAACTAAAATGATACCTTTGATTACAAAGTCTTAAGCATATATCAATATGTCCAAAGACAGTTTATACATTTTTCCAACCACAGTGGTACCAGCTCTCTTTTTACGTGGATCTTTTTTGTCGCTGTTCTTAAGTAGCCTTAAGGAATTTTCTGTGATTGACATCTGGGCAAACTGTGTGGTTTACAGTACTCTCCTCCAGAAACTGCTTAGAAGACACATTCCTCTCAAACCCAAGTACTTATTAGCATTTCCCAAATGTGTGAACTACAAGAGACCTGGCAGCCACAAACAGGGATTTCACCCTTTACTCATAAAGAAGTGTTTAACCAATGAAGTGTAAGGATGTGGTTATAAACTACCTCGTTAAATTTACACTAGCTGAGCAAACCTTGCTATGTTCTGCCCTAGTTGAATCTTCTGTTTTCATAAAATGATAGTCAAAGAATCGGTTCTTGCAATGAACTCTGTTCACGAAGATAACCAACTGGAGTTATTCTGCAAATTTCAATGGAGTAGATGGTGGGCAGAGGGACTCAGTATCTCTGAAGTTCCTCATGAAATTTAGCGCCCATTGATTTGGAATTATCTCTGAGTTGGCAGCGAATTTAACTAGTTTCTTGTTCAAGTGAGAATTTGAAAGGCAAACTGCAATACATATGAAGATCCATTGAGTTTTAAAACCAAAAAGTACACGGATCCAATGTTAATTTGCAGTACTTTTTTTAAAAACAAGGGTTTTTTCCTGAATATGAAGGATAAGAAAGGCTCACCGAGCCACAGAAGACTGAGGATACGCTAATCAAGTTTCAGTGTTGTGATCCAAGTGACGCTCTGACCATTTCCCTCAGCGTCCCCAGCCCGTCCATCAGCAGCTCTCCGTCAGCCAGTCTGTCCACTCTCACCTTCCCCATCGCCCTGTCCGGCCACAGCCGCTCTCACTGCTGCACTGACCTCCTGGCCTCCTTGCCTTCATTCTTGCCACTTCAGGTCATTCCCAATGTGGAAAGTGACCGTTGCACGGTATGTGGTGCATACGTACCTGATTTAGATCTCCCAGTGCATGCAACCCCTGCCCAGCTCCACAGGCACCTGGCCAAGCCTGTTCTCCCTCCCTTCACTTTTGCCCTCTCCCCTCACCGGACCGTCCAGGCACTGGGATCTCAGCTTACACGCCCAATTCTACGAGGCTCTTCCCCAGCCATTTGATCTCAAACACCGTGGCATCACACATGCACACGGTCCTGTTCTCTTCCTGGTCCTTCGTAGTTCATACTTTTACTGTTTGTTCATTCATTGTACATAGAATGTGAGCTCCACAGGAGCAGATATGCTGTCTTTTGTCTTGGTATTCCTACTGCTGTACCTCCAGCAATGAGAATAGTGCCTAGAACATAATAGGTACTCAAGTAATTTGTTGACTGCATCAGTGAATACTATTCTGATATATCCAGTTGTTGTATTATCCAGTGAGCTATTCCCATGAATGGCGCAGGCAGTACTGTATTACTTTTACATGGCTAAAACCAAGTTTCTCTCTCCACTTCTTTTGAGTTTTTCGGTAGTTATGTCTTTATCAGGAAATAACTCAGGCTAATTTATGTGCTTACAAAGTAATAAGCCGAATACGTACTTACTATAGACTAGATCAGCAGTTCTCAACCTGTGGGCCACGACCCCGGCAGGGGTCGAACGACCAAAACACAGGGGTCGCCTATTTTCCGATAGTTTTAGGTGACCCCTGTGTTTTGGTCGTTCGACCCCCGCCAGGGTCGCGACCCACAGGTTGAGAACCACTGGACTAGATACTTTGCATGTGAATTAGATTGTGTTATCCCGGGTACAGAGCTGGAAATAAAGTTAGGAGAAAGGTTAGACGATATCCCTGTATTTACCTAGTAAGTACCATGATCAGATTCAAAGCCAGAGCTATTCTATTACAAAGCTCAAAACCTCTTTATTTTCCTACGTCACCTGGTAGATACTGGGTGTTGTAAATGGTTGGTAGGCAGAGGTAAAAAACAACTTACATTTTTTTTTTTTTTTTTACGGAAGGGTACTTCAGCCATTCTGCTGTAGACGTATCACTTGATTAGCCTGTGGTTCTTCATGGGACCATCTGCCCAGTGTTTCTAAGAGAAAGTGTTAGGGTAAGAAATACCAACAGTGCATTTCTTCAGTTCACACACTCCGTCGAAACGGTACAGCAGTGATCCTTGCGAAGGGACAGGGATCAGGAAGAGAGCATATGTGGTTGGGACAGACCCAGTCCCCTTGGCATCCTGCAGATGATGCCCGCCGTTTCCGTGTGCTGTTCTAACTCAGAGCTCTTGCTTGGTCCCTCAGTGCCTTCTGCCAGGGTGAGTCGGCTCCTCGTTTGGACCATTTCTTTGAACTGTTTTTTCAAAGAGCGCTGCAGCCCACAAGGCTGCACGGCCGAGCCAGCCCCGGGGCCCAGCAGTACGAGGCCTCCAGCGTGGTGCTCTTAGATGGCCTGCCTGGCGTGCGGTGGCTCCCGCTCCCACCAGAAATCAAGGTAAGCTGAGCTTCCGGAAAAGAATCGTCACAACCGGCTGTCTTATAACTAACTCTCTGTCTTCTCTCTTTTACTTTTTTCCTTAAGCTTTCTGTTGCCTTTGGGATTGTGGGTAAAAATTAAGAAGGCAATTGGCTGATGAAAAAGGAGGTCCAGTGCAGTGAACTGAGACAAATTTTCCTTTCTACACAGAAATTAGCGCTTTCATCTTATTATAATATCTAAGCTTTGTCCAAACTTGGAATACTTTTCAGAAATCCTAATTATATGATATATTCTGCTTTATGAATTTTGTGACTTTGATTTTGTAATGCAAGGTTATGTTAGGGTTATGTTTTTTTTTTTCTTCAGTGAGAGGAGGGGAGGCAGACAGACAGACTCCTACATGCGCCCTGACCAGTATCCACCCGGCAAGTCCACTAGGGGGTGATGATCTGCCCACCTGGGGTGTTGCTGGTTGCTCAGCCACCCTCTTCTTAGCGCCTGAGGCAGAGGCCATGGAGCCATCCTAAGCACCTGGGGCCAACTTGCTCCAATTGAGCCATGGCTGCAGGAGGGGGAGAGAGAGAGAGAGAGAGAGAGAGAGAGAGAGAGACAGAAGCAAGAGGGGGAAGGGTGGATAGGCAGGTGCATGCCTCTCCTGTGTGCCCTGACCGGGAATTGAACCTTGGACATCCACACGCCAGGCCAATGCTCTACCACTGAGCCAACTGACCAGGGCAGGGCTATGTTTCTGTATAAATTAAGACTAGATAAAGTGATTAGCTAACAAACAATGTTCTTAGCTAAAGTACAGATATCCACTAATAATGGCAAAATCTTTCTTCACATGAACACCTATAACTAACTTTTCCCTTGTCCCCTAGATAGCATATCAAAAGTAAGGCTTCATGATGGTTAAGTATTATCAATGTGATTTTAGTCATAGCTGGAGACCTAGAATAACTTGACTGCTGAATAATTGAAAGGAGCAAGTCAGACGTTTTCGTCACCAACAGTGTATTTAGCCGCAACATTTGGGTTGGTATTAAATGACATGCTCTGCCAGAGCCAGTTCCCTGTCCATGAGGAAACCCAGCCTGTGTCGTAGTGAAAACTCCATTCAGGGTTCTATGCTTCATGAAATTCTTGAGTGTACAATCAAATAAATTGCTTTTGACGGTTGACTGATATTTTAAACTTGTATATCAGTGACTTTGCTGAGTTTCGTCATCTATAAAACAGGGACAATAACAGAAGCTACTTCCCAGACGAGTTACATGTTGTTTTGGGTAAAGTGCTTAGAATCAAGCCTGGCATGTTCTAGTCATAGTTGCAGTGGTTCGAGTATTATTGTATAATTTTTAGTTGAATGGCATTGAGGGGTTAGAGCATGTTTAGAGGAAGCTTTGCTTTCTGGTATTTGTGTTTTGTTCTTCCCTTTGTCAATTACTGATACTGCAACTTTTAATATCTCAGGCTGAAGATTACCATTTTCCTAAATTATGTGAAAACTAAAATGTATGTGAGATATAATTCTCCCCACCAGTGTTTTCATAAGAAATCACAAGTGTTCAATATACACAGAAAAGAAAGAGAAAACTTTACCTTGAAGATAGGAAGTCTCTGACTCCAAAGTCTGTCTCATGGCCACTCCAGTGTCTTTTTTCTTCTGATAAACAGAAGGTTGATTTCCTGAGTCAGAAGCTACAGTCTCCTGTGGTCTGCCAGTCTGGTCTGGTAGTGTCTGGTTCTTTCCTGTCTCTGAACCTCTTCACTAGAGAAATCTCTTCCTTCAAAATAGGTAGTCTCTTCTTTTGTGATAGAGGTACTTAATGTCTTTGATGAATACATTGAGTTAAGTATTATCTTCCTCCTAAGAAATTTAAGACATTTTAACATACAGCCTATTTTGTTCTTACAAATAACATGTGAAGGCTACCTCCTACATTCAGATTTCTTTTTTATTGGCATTTCTCCTTAATTTAGCATACATTTGATTAAAAGGACTATATGCTTTTATTTATCTCAACCTGAAAGAAATTTTGAACTGAGAAATTCTGGTGTGAGTTCTGGTGTATGTTTTTAATTTGTTGCCTCAAATCATACCAGTTGCTTATCTTCAAAAAGCTTCCATTGCTTTTATTCTTGTGAGACCAACGCTGCTTATCTGGAGATCAGTCTTCCTTGTGCCAAGTACTCGGGTTTGTGTTATACTCTGGGGAGTCCAGACAAGTCTTCTCTGCACGCTCAAGTTCAGCCGGATAGGCAAAATTAACACACTGAAACACTGAGGACAGAGCTTAGGCTTTTCTACATTTTGTAGTCTACTTAAGAAAATTAAGAACAAATTTCTGGAAAGAGAGGTATACTTGCTATTAAGTGATCTGAAGTTTTTTGGTGAATGTATAGATTTTTGTTTTTGTTTTTTTATTTATCTGTGCTTGCTTTCTTTTTTTTTATTTTTTTTTTATAACTAAATTTTTATTTTAATGGGGTGACATCAATAAATCAGGGTACATATATTCAAAGACAACATTTCCAGATTATCTTGCCATTTAGTTCTGTTGCATACCCATCACCCAAAGAGAGATCGTCCTCCGTCACCTCTATCCAGTTTTCTTTGTACCCCTCCCCCTCCCCCTCTCCCTCCTCCCCTCCCCCCACCCCCCGTAACCACCCCACTCCTGTCCATGTCTCTTAGTCTCGTTTTTATGTCCCACCAATGTATGGAATCCTGCAGTTCTTGTTTTTTTCTGATTCACTTATTTCACTCCGCTTAATATTATCAAGATTCCACCATTCTGCTGTAAGTGATTCGATGTCATCATTTCTTCTAGCTGAATAGTATACCATGGTGTATATGTGCCTCATCTTCTTTATCCAGTCTTCTATTTTTTTTTTACACTGATTAAAAGTCTTTAAGCAAACTCTTGGCCAATACAGCAAGAATCCATAAAAGAGTAGTGTCCTTAAGATGTTCACCAAGTCCACGTTGGCCCCAACACCATGCCAAATTCCTGAAAAATGCAACCCAACCACAGTTCAGTCTGTTAGGAGCTGTCACAGGGAGCAGGAGTCCAGGAAAAGTCCACATCCAGGAAAAGTCCTCATGGCACTGGAATTTTTGTCACCATTCTATACTTTTCAGCTCATGTCCAAGTCCCAATGACCGCTGCTTCTAGCTGGTAATGATTCAGGTAGACTGGAAAAACCATTTGCAGCATGTGTGGATATGGAGCTTCTGTTCTCCTCTGCCTGGAGAGTTGAGACCAGGTTGCTTTTCCCTGGAGCTCTGCGACTGTGGCATGGTAAAGAGAACCTTGGGATACACTAAGCTGGGTGGCAAAGGTAGATTCATAATAGAAGTTGGCAAAAGGGGGAAAGAGAGCTCTAAATTAGGAGTAGGTCCCAGCCTGCAATATGCGTGGGGCATTGAGGTAGGAGGGATAAAGGAAACACTATATATTAAGCAAAGCAGCAGAAAATAGGACTATCAACACCCACAACAGAGATCTTCGAGGGAAGAATAAAAAACCTGACTATTCAGGCAAAACATAGTTAAGTGGCCCTTGTGCAAATGAGATCAGTTTACCTGCTTCTTGGAAGAAATACCCTAGGCTCATCCACAGTGTTGTAGATGGGGCTGACGGCCCTGGGCACCTTCAGCCTTCAGTGGCAAACCCCAGCATTCTGGGCAAGGTTAGGTCATAGGTGGCTGGAGCAGGGCTGGAAGAGACTGAACCCTCCCTTAGAAGAGCGAGGGGGAAGCCTACCTTCCAGTGTCCCTGTTTCCTCACAGCAGAGGCATGTAAGCCTGGCAGGCTTTAGCTCAATGACCTTCCTTTCCACTATTGAAGCAGGACCCAGATGGCATCCTATGAGACCCCTTTGGGGCATTGGAGCCTTTAAGGGTGTATCCTAAAAGCTGGTAGTTCCCCTGATCTCTATTGGGCTTTTTCTGCCTCTAGGTATCATAAAAGCCATGCTCAGAAGATCTCACTGAGGGGTTTGAAGATCCCCATCCGCCTATATAAATCTCTTCCATATATCTGGAGCTATTTGGAAAAAGACAAAACAGTGTTATTAGCTGGATCTAATAAAGAGGGAGTAGTTTGCAGGCGAAAAAGATTTGGTGTCTCCTGTTCATCAGCATTCAAAAGAAATGTAATTTTTTTTTTTTTAAGAAGCATGATATGGTAGACCCGTAGGAGTTCCAGGATATGACTACCCCCTTTTAAAAAAAATTTTTTAATTGACCTTACTATATTTGCTGAGTACACTTTAATAATACCTTAACTTTAAAGATTGTAAGCATGACAAAATACAGTAAATGCTTTTGCTCCATATGCAGGAGCATTTTCAGTTTAGCCAGTTTAGGAAATCCAATAATAGAACAATGCATACAGACAATGAGCTATAACATGCTTAGCAGCCTCTCCTGTTCTCACAGAGGTTACTATAGATCAGGAATATGTATCCACGGTAATGTGGACATACGACTATTTGCCAAGTGAAGGTATATGAGTAACATCCATCTGCCAAAGTTGTCCTGGTAGGGGTCTTTGAGGGTTAACTCCAAATGAAGGGGCAATATAGGACCCCTTGGACAGGATTTCCCAATCTGCTGTGCTGCTTCCCGAGAAAGTTGAAACTGTTCACACCGGGCTACAGCGTTCTGGTGATGAATAGTATGAGACTGACTTGCTTGGTCTGTCATGGTTGCTCCATATAATTTTCTTTTGGGTAACTTGATCAACAAGGGCATTCCTAGGCCCTGGCCGGTTGGCTCAGTGGTAGAGCATTGGCCTGGTGTGCAGGATTCCTGGGTTCGATTCCCAGTCAGAGCACACAGAAGAAGCGCCCATCTACTTCCTCTCTGACTCTCTTCCCCTCCCGCAGCCAAGGCTCCACAGGAGCAAAGCCACCCTGGGCACTAAGGATGGCCCCATGGCCTCTGCCTCAGGCGCTAGAATGGCTCTGGTTGCAACAGAGCAACACCCCAGATGGGCAGAGCATCCCCCCCCCCCCCCGTAGGCATGCCAGGCGGATCCCGGTCAGGTGCATGCGGGAGTCTGTATGACTGCCTCCCCATTTCCATCTTCAGAAAAATACAAAAAATAAATAAATAAAAGAAAAAATACAACAACAACAAAAAAAAAAGTGAGAGAGAGAGAAAAAAAAAGGACATTCCTTTGTGCTAAAGCTCCAGGGAGCATGGAGTGAGCTTGAGTATGTCCTATGAAACATGGAGCTCTATGTTGACATATAAGTCTTTGAAGAAGGAGGAACTGCTGAAATAGTTCATCAGCATTTGTCCCTAAGACAGCAGTCTGTATAGTGGAAACACCATAAGTAAATATTTGCTGTCTGTCTATAGATTAAGGGGGGAATAAGGCAAATGCTGAAAAGCCATGATCTTTGTGCCCCTCCCCTCCCCCAACCCCCTCCCTCTCCTCCCCCCACCCTGTAACCCCAACACTGTTGTCCATGTCTCTGAGTCTCATCTTTATGTCCCACCTATGTATGGAATCATATAGTTCTTAGTTTTTTCTGATTTACTTCTTTCGCTCAGTATAATGTTATCAAGGCCCATCCTTGTTGTTGTAAAAGATCCTATGTCATCATTTCTTATGGCTGAGTAGTATTCCATAGTATATATGTACCAAAGCTTTTTAATCCACTCGTCCTCTGATGGACACTTGGGCTGTTTCCAGATCTTTGCTATTGTGAACAATGCTGCCATAAACATGGGGGTGCATTTCTTCTTTTCAAACAGTGCTATGGTGTTCTTGGGGTATATTCCTAAAAGTGGTATAGCTGGGTCAAAAGACAGTTCGATTTTTAATTTCTTGAGGAATCTCCATACTGTTTTCCACAGTGGCTGCAGCAGTCTGCATTCCCACCAGCAGTGCAGGAGGGTTCCCTTTTCTCCACATCCTCGCCAGCACTTATTCTGTGTTGTTTTGTTGATGAGCGCCATTCTGACTCGTGTGAGGTGATATCTCATTGTGGTTTTAATTTGCATTTCTCTAATCATTAGTGATGTTGAACATTTTTTCATATGCCTATTGGCCATCTGTGTGTCCACTTTGGAGAAGTGTCTATTCATTTCTGTTGCCCATTTTTGGATTGGATTGTTTTTCTTCCTGGTATTAAGTTTTACAAGTTCTTTATAAAATTTGGTTATTAACCCCTTATCATACGCAATGTCAAATATATTCTCCCATTGTGTTGTTTGTCTTTTTATTCTGTTCTTATTGTCTTTAGCTGTGCAGAAGCTTTTTAGTTTGATAAAGTCCCATTTGTTTATCCTGTCTTTTATTTCACTTGCCTGTGGAGACAAATCGGCAAATATATTGCTGTGAGAGATGTCAGAGAGCTTACTGCCTATGTTTTCTTCTAATATGCTTATGGTTTCACGGCTTACATTTAAGTCTTTTATCCATTTTGAGTTTATTTTTGTGAGTGGTGTAAGTTGGTGGTCTAGTTTCATTTTTTTGCAGGTAGCTGTCCAATTTTCCCAACACCATTTGTTGAAGAGGCTGTCTTTACTCCATTGTATGCCCTTACCTCCTTTGTCAAATATCAGTTGTCCATAGAGCTGTGGGTTTATTTCTGGGTTCTCTGTTCTGTTCCATTGATCTATGTGCCTGTTCTTATGCCAGTACCAGGCTGTTTTGAGTACAATGGCCTTATAATATAACTTGATATCCAGAAGTGTGATACCTCCCACTTTATTCTTCCTTTTCATGATTGCTGAGGCTATTCGTGTTCTCTTTTGGTTCCATATAATTTTTTGGAATATGTGTTCTATATCTTTGAAGTAAGTCATTGGTATATTAATCAATATTGCATTGAATTTATAAATTGCTTTGGGTAATATAGACATTTTAATGATGTTTATTCTTCCTAACCATGAGCACGGTATATGCCTCCACTTATTCGTATCTTCCCTGCTTCCTTTTATCAATGTTTTATAATTTTCCGAGTACAAGTCTTTAATCTCCTTGGTTAGATTTATTCCTAGGTACTTTATTTTTTTGGTTCCAATGGAAAAGGGAATTGATTCCTTGATTTCTCTTTCTGACAGTTCATTATTAGTGTATAAAAATGCCTCTGATTTCTGAGTATTGATTTTATATCCTGCCACCTTGCCGAATTCATTTATCAGGTCTAGTAGTTTTCTGACTGAGACTTTAGGGTTTTCTATATACAATATCATATCATCTGCAAATAATGATAGTTTTACTTCTTCTTTTCCAATTCGGATGCCTTTTATTTCTTTTCCTTGTCTGATTGCTGTGGCTTGGACTTCCAGAACTATGTTGAATAAGAGTGGTGAAAGGGGGCACCCCTGCCTCGTTCCTGATCTTAAGGGGATTGCTTTTAATTTTTGCCCATTGACTATGATGTTGGCTGTGGGTTTGTCATAGACGGCCTTTATCATGTTGAGGTATGTTCCCTGTATTCCCACTTTGCTGAGAGTTTTGATCATGAATGGGTGCTGGACTTTATCAAATGCTTTTCTGCATCTATTGAAATTATCATGTGGTTTCTCTTCTTCCTTTTGTTTATGTGATGAATCACATTGATTGATTTGCGAATATTGTACCAGCCTTGCCTCCCAAGAATAAATCCCGCTTGATCATGGTGTATGATATTTTTCATATATTGCTGGATCCCATTTGCTAATATTTTGTTGAGGATTTTTGCATCTAAGTTCATCAGGGATATTGGCCTATAATTTTCTTTTTTTGTGTTGTCTTTGCCTGGTTTTGGAATCAGAATTATGCTCACCTCATAAAAGGAGTTTGGAAGTCTTCCTTCCTCTTGAATATTTTGAAATAGCTTGAGAAGGATAGGAGTTAGTTCTTCGTTGAATATTTGGTAGAATTCACTTGTGAAGCCATCAGGCCCAGGACTTTTCTTTTTTGGGAGTTTTTTGATAGCTGTTTCAATCTCATTTGTTGTAATTGGTCTGTTTAGGTTTTCTGATTCTTCCAGATTGATTTTTGGAAGATATTATGATTCAAGGAATTTGTCCATTTCATCTAGGTTGTCTAGGTTTTTGGCGTACAGTTCTTCATAGTATTTTCTTATAATATTTTGTATTTCTGTTGTGTCAGTTGTTATTCCTCCACTCTCGTTTCTAATTTTATTTATTTGAGTCCTCTCTCTTTTTTCTTGGTGAGTCTCGATAAACGTTCATCAATCTTGTTACGTTTTCAAAGAACCAGCTCCTGTTTTCCTTGATCCTCTGTATTGTTTCTTTAGCCTCTATGTCATTTATTTCTGCTCTGATCTTTATTATTTCCTTCCTTCTACTAGCTCTGGCCTTTACTTGCTGTTCTTTTTCTAGTTATTTTAGATACAGGGTTAAGTTGTTTATTTGAGCTTTTTCTAGCTTCTTGAGGTATGTCTGTAATGCTATAAACTTCCCTCTCAGGACTGCTTTTGCTGTGTCCCATAAATTTTGAGTTGATATATGCTCATTATCGTTTGTTTCTAGGAATTTTTTAATTTCTTCTTTGATGTCAATGTTAACCCATTCATTATTTAATAACGTGCTATTTAGTTTCCAAGTGTTTGAATGTTTTTCAATTTTTCTATTGTGGTTGAATTCTAGTTTAATGCCATTGTGATCAGAGAAAGTGCTCGATATGATTTCAATCTTCTTATATTTGTTGAGACCGCTTTTGTGCCCTAACATGTGGTCTATTCTAGAGAATGTACCATGAGCACTTGAAAAGAATGTATATTCTGCCGTTTTAGGGTGAAAGGTTCTGAAGATATCTATTAAATCGAGTTGATATAATATGTCCTTTATGTCTGCTGATTCTTTGTTAATTTTCTTTCTTGAGGATCTATCTAATGATGTTAATGGGGTATTGAAATCCCCTACTATTATAGTAGTGACCTTCTTTATCTCTAACTATGGTCTTTGTTTTAAAGTCCATTTTGTCTGATATAAGTATTGCTACCCCAGCTTTTTTTTCATTTCCATTTGCATGAAATATTTTTTTCCATCCTTTTATCTTCAGTCTGTGTGCATCTTTTGATTTAAGGTGTGTCTCTTGTAGACAGCATATGTATGGGTCCTGTTTTCTTATCCACGCAGCTACCCTATCTATGTCTCTTGATCGGATCATTTAATCCATTAACATTTAAGGTTATTACTGATATGTAATTGTTTATTGCCATTTTTTTTTCTTTAAAACTGTATTCCTCTTTTGCTGTATTCTTTTTTTCCTTTGATCTGTTTACAACAGGTCCCTTAGCATTTCTTGTAGCCTTGGTTTGGTTGCAGTGAATTCCTTGAGTTGTTTTTTTTTTGTCTCTAAAGCTTTTTATTTCTCCTTCAATTTTAAATGATAGCCTTGCTGGATAAAGTAGTCTTGGTTGTAGGCTCTTGTTCTGCATTACTTTGAATATTTCTTGCCATTCCCTTCTGGCCTCAAGTGTTTCTGTTGAGAAGTCAGAAGTCATCCTTATGGGGGCTCCTTTGTAGGTGATAGTCTTTTTTTCTCTAGCAGCTTTTAATATTTTCTCTTTATCATTTAGCTCTGGTATTTTACTTATGATGTGTCTTGGTGTTGGTTTCTTTGGGTTTCTCCTTAATGGAGTTCTCTGTGCTTCCTGAACATGTGAAATGTTTCCTTGCCTTAATTGGGGGAAGTTTTCCGCTATAATATGTTTGAACAAAGTCTCTATCCCTTGTTCTTTCTCTTCTTCTTCAGGAACCCCTATGATGTGGATGTTATTACTCTTCATGTTGTCACAGAGCTCTCTTAGAGTTTCCTCAGAATTTTTTGAGTCTCTTTTCTTTTTTCTGCTCTGGTTCTGTGCCTTTATTTATCGTGTCCTCTAACTCACTGATTCGATTCTCTGCTTCATCCATCCTGCTTTTAATTCCTTCCATTGTATTCTTTATTTCAGATATTGTATTTGTCATTTCTGACTGATTCTTTTTTTATTATTTCAATGTCCTTTTTTAAATTTGTTATCTCTTTATTTAGGTTTTTGTAATGGTCATCTATGGTTGTTCTAATATCTTTGAGCATCCTAACAATCGTTATTTTAAACTGTGTATCTGGTAATTTGGTTATATCTGATTCACTTAGGTCCTTTTCTGGGCATTTCTCTTCGTTTATTTGTGTTGTATTTCTCTGCCTCCGCATTTTCTCTTCACGGGAGTGGCTGTGATCACGTGCTCGGGTGCACAAGCGTTGGTGGCCTTGGCCTTTGCCCCGCCCCCATGTGTGACGTTATGCTCGGTCCTGAGGGCACTGGCGAGCACCTTTGCTCAGCTGTGGGTCTCTGCTTGTTCCCGGACTTTCGCCCTGCCCTTGCAGAAGGAGCCCACTCAAGGAACGGCTGCTAGCCTTGGCTCTACCACCGGGCAGGACTGCGTGCCCAAGCTCAGCTAAGTAGCGGAACTCTGCCTCTTCTGGGCTTTTGGCTCCACCTTCGCGGGAGAAGCCAGCTACCAAGTCAGACCGCAAGCCTGGGTTGCACGGGCGGGCAAGGCTGTGCTCCTCTGCCCTTGCTGGTCTCCACCCTTTCCGGGGTTCCCGCCCTTCTCCTGCTGGCTGGATTACAGGCTGCCGGCCGCTGAGCTTGACCGCTTTTGCACGCCCTCTTCTCCCAGCCGGGCAAGATTGAGCTAACACCTGAGCCCAGTGGTGGCCACCCGGCTTCTGCCCCTGCCAGCAGAACCGCGCTTTTGTCTCCCGCTGCCGCCCGCCCTCCGCCCTCCGGCGCGCCCTCAGCCACGTGGGTGGGAGCCTTGCAGCTCGGACCCTAAGACTCACTCCTGTAGACGCAAATGCTCCCTCCTTCTATGCGACTCTGCTCTGAATGCCGCGGGGGAGCTTGTTTGGCTGCTCTCCTGCTTCCCTTTGCTGGTATTGCTGTTTCCAGGGGAAATATTCACTTCAGCTTTGGGGAGTGACTCGTCCCAGGGGTTAGGGTGGCTATCTCCCAAAATGTTTCTCCCTGTGCCTCCTAGATTACACTCTCTTCTTGTTACTCTGGTCCTCTCCTCTCTCCCCCTGTCCCCAGGAGCCCCGGGTGAGTGGTTGTGAGAGAGATGTTCTGCACGGTCCCTTTAAGAAGGTTCCTGGGTCTGAGAAATCAGACTCTTTCTCACAAACAGTATCCTGACTTGTTTCCAGCTAAATACTGTCCTTACGCCTCTTCTGGGCTCTGGGGCTGCAGGCTGGGGCTTTGTTCCTGGGGCTCAGGACCCTTTCCCCTCTGCTAAACTCACTTCCCGCCACGCGAGTCTCTCCCTGCTGCCGTTGGCTCCAGGGAGCTGGGCAGCCCTCTCCGCATTTCCGCTTTTCCTACCAGTCCTGGTGTGGCTTCTTCAGTGTTTCTTGGTTGAAGAGTCCTCTTAGTTTTATTGTTTTAATTTTTAAGACTTCACATATAAGGGAAATCATACAGTACTTGTCTTTCTCTGTCTCGTGAATATATAGTTTTAAAACTAGTAATTTTAGGTTTTTGTTTTACCAGAAAACTCAAAAAGCTTACTTTTTTTGCTTTGAAATTGCTTACTGTGTTAAAAATAGTAGGATTTAGTGACTATATATCTGCTAATGAAAATATTAAGGAATTTTATGTCTTAAAAAACCTATTTTAAAACATGTATGTAAGGTTACTTGTGCCTGATAAATTTTAGGTGGAAAGTATTTTAACTTGGAAAAAAAAAACTTAATTAGTTCTGAGTTTAGTATACAATGAGGGCAGTTTTCTTTCCCAGATGTTTGAGAATTTCCTTATTTTTGTTTGTCTGTCATATGTTTTATTTTTTAAAAATTATTTTTCCCACAGTACATTGGAATAATTAAGAGAAAGGATACTTTACCTTTTCTCTTAAGTAATATGAGGAAACAATTATAGTAACCTTGTTGTACATTAGGCTACAGAGTTCTGGAGCAGGAATAGCAATCTATTAAACAGTAACATTTCTGAAATTAAAAATCACAGCTGGGTAACTTTCTTTCTGTCCTGCAGTTTTTCTCAAGAGAAACTAGGGCTTCAAAAAGGAGAACATGAAGTATTTGCTAGATGCAGAATATAGATCACAAATGAGTAATACGTCATACCATGCGAAAGCACTAAAAGCCATGACTAATGTTTCCAAAGCTTTTGTCATCTCAGTGAGAACCAGTTTGTAAGACAGTCCTGCAGAGAGTGTCTTGGATTTAAAAAAGGAAAGAAAATAATTCTTTTTCACAAATAGCATATATTGCCAATAGTTTTTAAATATGCATTACAGATTAAACTGCTGATTAAATTTATTGTTTTTTAAGTTGCGAATGCTTTAGGCGATAAAAAAATGCATGCAAGAGTTGAGGCAGTTTCCATAGAAACAAAGGCTAAACCTTAAGTAAAAGATTTTCCTAATAACTCTGTAGGGTAGTTAAACTGTGCCAGATTCCAGGGGACACTTGCCTTCATGTTTTAACTCATGAATAAAGATTAACAGTTCTTTATACAAAACTCAGGAGAGACACTGGGAAGAATGTTGGTATTTCCCAAGAGTCCATCTTTTGAGAAATATATAGGAAAAAGAAAAAAAAATCAAAATAGTGTAGCCACGTTATGACTGTTATTATTTCCTCTTTAAGAATTTTAATACATTAAAATTTTTTCTAATCTAAAACTAAAAGCAGTTTTTAATCTCATAAATTGTTTTATATTGAATACAGAGTAAAGCCTATTTTGCAATTGTTATTTAATTGTAAATGCCTACGTGTTAAATTTTTTTTTTTACATTTGCAAAGTTTAGAAACAAGATGTTCTATTTGGGACTGTTCTTAAATAATACAAAGGAGAAAGATACTCAGTTCCTAACAAGTAATTCTCAAACATGTTTATATGGCCAATATTGAAAAGTAACTATGAATTAAATGTTTATGTTACTCTTTTTTCCCCACATAGATGGAACTAGACAATGCACTGAGTGACTTGGAGGCTGCAGATTTTGCAGAATTGGTAAGATAAGCAGTGAATTTTAGGAAAGATCACTGTTGAATTCTCATTTTGTAAATCAGTCATTTGCAAGTACCATGTAATTATCTTGATATATATTAGTTTCCTATTTTGACAAGGACAAAATCTATTTTGCTTGCCTTAAAATTTTCTACTCAGTTAAAAATATTTGTTACATAATGTGTATCTAATGATTAATTCACATTTGTATCATTAAGAACTGGGCTTTGTGAGATAGGACATACATGTAATGCTCATTAAATTAAATAAAAACTCTGTAGATCTGACTTTAAATAGAAAGGAACAGTATGGCTTTTTTAATCTGTTTTGTTTTTTTTTTAATATTTCCATTGACAGAGAGAGAGGAAGGGAGAGATGGAGCGGGAAGCATCAACTCACTGTTCCATTTAGTTGTTCAGTTTACCAAGAACGTAATTGCCATTTTAACTGTTGTCGCTTAACTGCGAAATCTAAATCCACTATGGTTGTCTTTTTCCCCCAGTCTGAAGACTACTATGACATGAGGCGGCTGTATACGATTTTAGGGTCTTCCCTATTTTACAAGGTAAGTTGAAGCTTGAATCTTTTACAAATGTTGAACTGCTATATGAACAGACCTAAATTTTCTGATTTTTACAAATATGAAAAATACATCCTTCTCTTTTCCTCTGAATGTAGGTACCCTAAAATTAAGATCTTAAAACCAAACTGTACCTACATATTTACAAATACAATGACTATTTCTGGCTTCAAAGTGCTCTAAAGCATTTGTACATCTGTAAAGGAGAAGTCATACGCAAACAACCAAGTGTGTAAGAGTGAGAGAATGCTCCTGGGCTTCCTTTCGCAGTAGTACACTGCTTTCCTATCTCCACACATAACCATGCACCTTCTGAATGAGTCCTTGAACACCAAGGAGTTGGCTCAATCTAAAGAAAGTGAAGCATCAAATGAATCTAAGTATGTTCATTTTTCAACTCCTCATTCTCCACTTTCCATCCTTAGGATTCAGTTCTGTTCTAATTTTGCCCAACACTTAGGCTTATATTACTTGGAGATGATCTTGCTTTGTGCCACCATCTACCTGTTGTAGACTTAAGTTATGGTAAATATTTGGTGTCTAGTTGACCACAGGGGGGGAATTATTTTTACTATGTCTTCACTTATTCCATTTGAAAGTAGAATATTTTAAGCCAACTGAAGAAGTACCTATAAAACTCTTAAAATATATTATAGGATTATTGCTTGATATCACTTGTTGATTTCTGCTCTTTGTGGTTAAATTCAAGGGTTATTTGATATGCAGTCATTTGCCTAAAGATGATCTTCTTGATATAGCTGTATACTGTCGTCACTGTGGCCTACTGCCTTTGGCAGCAAAACAAAGAGTTGGTCAGTTGGTAATATGGAGAGAAGTGTTTCCTCGACATCACCTCCAACCTCCTACAGATGCAAACACTGAAGCCTTTCCAGAACCTGAAGGGAGATATTTTTTGCTAATTGTTGGCTGGGTAAGATTACCTTGGTTTCTTTCTTACACACACACACACACACACACACACACACACACACACACACAGCAGTTTACCATCTACATAAATACACAATGTGATAATTTAAAATTTTGAGCATTTTAAATACCAGTATTCAAGAAAATGTTATATGTCCCTTATTTATATATATTTTTTTTTTTTTTTCAAGTGAGAGAGAGAGACAGACAAGAGAGAGAGGAAGGGAGAGAGATCAGAAGCATCAATTCTTTGTTATGGCACCTTAGTTGTTCATTGATTGCTTTCTCGTATGTACCTTGACTGCGGGGGCGGGGGGGCTCCAACAGAGCGGGCGACCCCTTGCTTTAAGCCAGCAACCTTTGGGCCCAAGCCAGCAACCATGGGGTCATGTCTGATCCCACACTCAAGCTAGCAACCCCATGCTCAAGCTGAATGAGCCTGCGCTCAAGCTGAGTGAGCCCATGCTCAAGCCGGCGGCCTCGGGGTTTCAAACCTGGGTCCTCAGCATCCCAGTCCGACATTCTATCCACTGCACCACCACCTGGTCAGGAGCCCCTTATTTATTTCTTTTCTTTAGCATCCATTTAATCTTCATGCAGAAATATTAATGAAACCTAGGATAAGATTTCAGCAGGTTCTTAAGGTCTTTTGTTCTAATTTCTATAGCGGTTTTATCCTCTAGTTTGTTTTGGGAAATACAAGGAGACATAAAAATAATACAGAGTCAGAGTAAATATGGGATTATAAATGAAAGGACTTCCAGTAATTGAGGCTGTTTGAAAGCTACATTAGGGAATTCCATGTGCCCAAAGTAGTGACTGATGGTTTATCAGGATAAGGCAATACGGTATTTCTTTTCAAGGGTGATCAAGAAGCACTGAGAATAACTAAGAAAAAGGGGAGGGAGGAGTTTGTAATAATCATCACATGGTTATGCCACATGCCCATCTGTCTTCAGTATTCATAAACTGATAGATGCATATTGCATATAAGTATCTTCATGTAGCTAAATCCCACTAACAACATTTTTTTCTTACAGAGGTATTATATGTTGTGTGTACTGTTAGAAGCTGGAGGCTGTGCATCCAAAGCTATTGGGAACCCAGGACCAGACTGTATATACGTGGATCAGGTCAGAACAACTCTTCACCAGCTGGAAGGAGTAGACTGCCGCATAAACGAGCGGCTGGCATCTTCTCCACGCCCCTACTTGTCTTGTGCCGACTGGTTCCTTGCTGGGTCCCATGAAAAACTAGATTGTTTGACAACCTCACCTATCCTCAGTAGGCTGCAAGGTACTTCCAAAGTAGCAACCTCTCCAACCTGCAGAAGAACTCTTTTTGGTGACTATGCCTTAAAGAGCCATAAGCCCAGCCCTTCCCAAAGCAGTGGAGGATCTGACAATGGTTGTGAAGGGGGAGACAGAGCTGGCCCGAGCCCCCACGCTACACCAGATGCGGTACGAAAGCGAAGGGAATCGGACGGCTTAGAAGAGAGTGGGGCCTTGCTTAAGGTGGGTGTTCATTCAAGTGTGCATGTTCTGGGAGCTAAGCTGTCTTTCCGGTCCATATTTTATAATTGCAACAGAATTCTTAATGGCAGACCATTCTTCACTTGAATTGGTGGTTGTTTTAGTCACTGTTGGGAAACCAATGATTTAGAACCAAAAAGAGGAAGAATTATCAAGTAGTGAAACAGTAGCCCCTTAACATCCAGGACATCTGCTTTGACACTATTATATATAAGCAGAGAAACTCTTTCATCCTGCTTTCCCTGTTCATCTCTTTCTTCTCTGTTCACAGTGTTAACAGGGACACCCTCGTTGTGGGACAGTTAGGGGGCTGATCTGACTAGCCAATAAAATGCTCAGCAGAAACAAAAAGAGAATCGGTAACTTAAAATATACCTGTGTTTATTGTTCTACCTATTACAGATTGTTTATTTATCTATCTGCACCTGTGAAGTTCTGGTCTCCATACTTAAGAACTGAAAATGTGGTTATTAAGCAAAGAGAGTGTTCATTTTTCAGACTGCTTATTTATCATTTTCTACAATTTTTTCCATGAAAATTACCATAGTATATCCAAATGATTATCAAAATAATCATGCTAGGACGTTTCCTACTTATTCTAGTGATGTTGCTTTTTCAAAACATTTTTGAAAGCTGTCATTCGGGTGGATAGAGGTGACAAAGCCTAAAGAAGGCAAGTCTGCGAAGGGACAGGAATAGAATATGAGATTCTGAGTGTCCTGGCATAAAGAACCGTAGATTTGATCTCCTAATTCCAAACAAAAGAGCGCTCTTAGGGCCCGAAGGGGATGTACTTAGGAAGTGCTCACTGGTATTTTACTCATTATCCTGGTAGGTAAAATTGGTGGGAAATATCATTAAGACTAGTTGGAAAGACCAGGCGGTGGCGCAGTGGATAGAGCGTAGGACTGGGATGCGGAAGACCCAGGTTCGAGACCCCAAGGTCACCAGCTTGAGCCCAATGTCGCTGGCTTGAGCAAGGGGTTACTTGGTCTGCTGAAGGCCCGCGGTCAAGGCACATAAAAAAATAAAAATAAAAAAAGACTAGTTGGAAAGAACTAAGAGGCCATGAACAACTCCTAAGAAAAATTGAATTAATGTCTAAGATTTAGCCATTCAGCAGCTGTTGCTTGAACACCTACTATGTCCCCAGGGCTACACAAAGGAGATACAATGATGATAAGATACAGCCCCTGCTGTTGAGGAGTGCAGTCCAGAGAGGGAGACATATACACATACACGTAAATTATAACAGAACTCGGTAAAGGCTCCATCGTGGCTGTGGTAGAAGGTTTTTAGGGAGAACTTCCATGTCCTCCTATGCCATGGCCCTGTGGTCACTGGGTTTATAATGAAGGATAAGCCAAGAGGCACAAGTTAGCACCAAAGATACTTAAAGGCAACACTGCAAAATAGTAAATAGTTCTCTTAGACAGATATTTAGTTTTTACATCATTTCTGCTCATTGATTCCATTCTTAGCTATAAACTGACCTACTTAATGTATTCTTCAGGTCACTAAAAAGAAGTCGACTCTTCCAAATCCATTTCATTTGGGGAACTTGAAAAGGGACCTTTCAGAAAAAGAAATGGAAATATCTAACACAATGAAGTAAGAAACTTCTTTATAATATTCTTTTTCACTTAAACTCTATCTTCATACAAATTTAACAATGAGAAAGGATAAGCTTATAGCAGATAGAGATTATATTCAACAACTATAATTATGATGTGTCTTGTATATTACAGTTAATATCTATGCTATTTCTCTAATGTTCTTCCTTACACATATAGGAAACATATTCCTATTATAAGAGATAAAAACATACAAAGTAGTATTTCAAAATGTGAAAGTCTCCCTTTATCTCTCTTCCACAGGTAACTTTCCTTTTGTGGGTCTGATTTTTAAATTAGAGTTTCCTATTTTTAGACTCTGGCGGGTGCTGCGTTGTGCTGCCCGGAAGCTCCCTACCCAGAGCGCTCGTTTCCAGGGCCTGGCCGGGACCACTGAGGCAGTAGCTGGGCTAAGGCTGCCACCTGCGCTTTCTTTGCCTCTGGGCTCCTGACTAGGAAAAACAAATCAACTGAAGGGATTTTTTACTACATACATTAGAATTAGAATGAGGCAGCACAAGTGTTTGAGAGGCAGATGGGGAATTACTGTCCATATCTTTAAAGACTGCCAATCAGAAGTCAGCAGTGGAGAGAAAAAAAGCAGAGTAGAGTGGATGAAGTTTAGAGTGAGCTGCGCTCTGCTACTTAGCTCCGTAACGTCAAGTAAATTAATCTAAGTCCTCTGAACATTGATTTCCTCATGGTTAAAATGAAGCTGGTAATATTTAATACCCTGCAGGGTCATTATAAGAATTAAGGCTAAGATATTTTAAAACACCTACCCTGGTACATAGAGGGCATTCAGTATATGGTTATTATTATTTTGTTGTTCTTTAGCTCTACTTACTAATTGTAGAAATGAACAGTATATAGAGGTTATGCTGGATTGTGTGAGACCTAAATTGGGGAAGGAGGGATGAAGAAGAAGAAGAATGGAGAAATGAAAATAGTAAGGACACAGTCAAGAAGTAAGACTGAAACAATGAGAAATACAATACAACTAGTAATTGGCATGGTATTCTAGAATATTAACCCAGCTCTACAGTTGGAAATAATTCTATTTTTCTTCAGGATCATCAATTTAACTATCATGGTAAAGGCTTGAATGCTGCTGACTTAAATGTGTTCAGTTTGTTGAAAGTTGTTTTTATATGGGATGCGCTCTCGACTGATAGCATGTTCATGGCTTGTGGAGGTCCGCCCCAGACATGGGCTGAGTTCTTCATTACCAACCGTGGAAAAAGAGGGGGTTAGCCAATTTGGGTTGTCTAGCAAAGGGGTGATTAGGTTACTTGCAAATGAACTGGTGTTTATTTATCCTTGCATACTATGTAATACTTGCCTCCATTAAGGGAATTGATAATAACCCTAGCCTGTACTTCTTTTAAGGAGGAAGGGGGAATTAAATGAGGAAATTAAATGTTTGGCCTAATTCTCCCTTCCTAATTATACTCCTAATATTATATTGTAGATTAAAAACGTATTAGGAGTCTACACAATTCAAAATGAAGCAATATTTTTAAGTTTACTTAAATATCTTTTTTCTTTTCTTTCCTTTTTTTTTTTTTTTTTTTTTGGTCAAGATTGACATCTGGTCCTGAGAACACACTTTTCCACTACGTTGCCTTAGAAACAGTGCAAGGGATATTCATTACTCCTACCCACGAAGAAGTGGCCCAGCTAAGCGGCTCTCTCCACCCTCAGCTAATAAAGAATTTCCATCAGTGCTGTCTCTCCATTCGTGCCGTTTTCCAACAGACCCTGATGGAAGAGGTAGGCACTGCTCTAAGTACTATAGTTTTCTGCCAGTTTCATTTCAAGATCTCTAAGTAGTCTCTCTAAAAGCTCTTTAATCAGTATGTCTAGCAATGACCATTTTCACTTACTTTTTTTAAGTCACCCACTCTAACAGTGTTAGAGTGGCATAAGAACTATATTCACAGTACTTAACTTCAAAGCTTTGTTTATAATACTGAATTTGATATCCTACCTTACTATTTCAGGAAACAGTAGACCTATGTTTTTTTTGTTGTTTTTTTTCTGTATTTTTCTGAAGCCGGAAACGGGGAGAGACAGTCAGACAGACTCCAGCATGCGCCCGACCGGGATCCACCCGACACGCCCACCAGGGGGCGACGCTCTGCCCAGCAGGGGGCGATGCTCTGCCCCTCCGGGGCCTCGCTCTGGCTCTGTTGCAACCAGAGCCACTCGAGAGCCTGGGGCAGAGGCCAAGGAGCCATCCCCAGCGCCCGGGCCATCTTTGCTCCAGTGGCACCTCGGCTGCGGGAGGGGAAGAGAGAGACAGAGAGGAAGGAGAGGGGAAGGGGTGGAGAAGCAGATGGGCGCTTCTCCTGTGTGCCCTGACCGGGAATCGAACCCGGGACTTCTGCACGCCAGGCCGACGCTCTACCACTGAGCCAACCGGCCAGGGCGGTAGACCTATGTTTTCTACAGCAAAGTAGAATGTATAGCTTGTAATGTAAATTAGCCTCCCATATTTGATATCTATGATTCACCCACTCCTTGGACAGTGATATCTACCAGATTAAGCGTTCAGCCAGCAGTATAAGGTGTTTGGAACGGAACGGGATAAGGTACAGCAGCAGACACAATACTGTTGCAGATGTTTTAGCCATTTGGTGGTTTGGTTGCTTTTTCATCCAGAATGAAATTTCATTTACTATTGTACCGTCTGGATAAGTAGCAATGTTGTATATAATTAAAATATCAGGTTGTTTTAATGGCAGGAAAAGATAAATATTCATTTCTAGAAAAGGATAAACACATAGAAGTTTACTGTACTGTGATTGTTCACTCATCATAGAGTCCCCAAAACTCTGAAGAGGATTATAATGTATATAGCAGTATGTGTGTTCAGGATCTAAATTTGTGAAGAAATTGGGCTTAAAGGTACAAGAACATTGGGCTAGGAATAGGATTCCTGCCCTGAGCCCAAACTCTTCCTATTTCCTTAGCTATAAAGTGGGCTGGATTATATAATCTCTTAGGACCCGTTCCGCAGGAAACTTCTGTGTCTCATAGGACTTCTTCAAGCTATCAGAAATTGGTCTTCAGTGAAACATCACGTTTAACCTTATCTCCCATGCAATCTGCATTCCTGTGCTCCTCCTTTCCTATTTAACAATGCTGATATTCTATAAGGAAATAGCTCACTCGCTTATTCAATAATGTTTAGTAATACACATTAGCCTTTCCCATATGATTTAAACACTGGAGTACTCACTATTTGCTAGACACTATTTGAGGGGCTGGTGATCCAGCAGTGAACAAAGCAGGGCCCCTTTCCTCATGAAGCCTGTATTCTAATAGAGGCGACCAATGCATTAGCAAGTCGTGGAACACGCCCAGCACGGTAAGTTCCAAAAGGAATAATAAAACAGGGTATGAGAGGTGGGGTTACTGTTTCAAAAGAGCTCTCTGGGCCTGACCAGGTAGTGGCGCAGTGGACAGAGTGTCAACCTGGATGTTGAGATCCCAGGTTTGAAACCCCAAGGTGGCCAGCTTGAGCACAAGCTCACCTGACTTGAGCACAGGGTTGCTGGCTTGAGTGTGGGATCATAGACTTGACCCCATGGTCACTAGCTTGAGCCCAACGGTTGCTGGTTTGAAGCCCATGGTCGCTGGCTTGAGCCCAAAGTCCTTGGCTTGAGCAATGGGTCACTCGGTCTGCTGTAGCCCCCCGGTCAAGGCACATGTGAGAAAGCAATCAATGAACTAAGGTGCCACAATGAAGAACTACTGCTTCCTATCTCTCTCCCTTCCTGTCCATCTCTCTCGCTAAAAAAATGGGAAAAAAGAGCCCTCTGGTCATATCAAGTAAATCTGAACAGAGAGTTGAATGATGTGAGAGAGAACCCAAGTGACAAATCTGGAGGCAGAGTTTCTGAACAGCAGGTGCAAAGCCACGGAGGTCAGAGTGGCTGAGAGCACTGGAGTGGCCGCGTGGGCAGGAGAGTGGGGGGCGCTATGGTGGCAAAGGCAGCAGGGTCTGGTGGACTTAAGAACTTGAACTTTGTTCTGACAGAGATGGGAGGTGCTTCGACTGTTCTGAGCAGAGCAGGGACATGATCCTTAGTTTTAAAGGGATCACTCAGGCTGCGATGGGAGAACGGTGCTATAGAGTAGCAGGGCTGGAGGCAGGGGCCAGTTAGGGGCTATGGAGATTCTCAAAGCAAAAAACAGTGGCGTCTGGATTCTGGATGTATTCTGCAGGTGAGGGAGGGGCAAAAAGATCTGTTGATGGGTTACGTAAGGATTCGGAAAGAAAGAAGAAACAAGGATTACGCTACTCTTCTAGACTGAGACTTACAAAAAGGATTTACATTCCACATAAGTCATTGTTTTGCTAATGATTTAATCCATGGGAAATTTAGAGAGTATGCATCAGAGGAAGAAACAAGAGTGCTTTAAATTTAATGTGTTTTCAGTATGTTATAAAATCATCTGTTCATTGCTATTCATTAAGCACCTACTATGTACCAGGCACTTCAAAAAATACAAAGATGAATAGTATATATATTGTCCCTGCCCTGGAAAAGAAGCTTGTCATGCACTGGGGAAGACAGACTATAAAACTGCGAGTATAATATAATGTAAATACTGATATGGGGCTATGAACAAAATGTTCCCTGGGAAAGTGTGCAAACATGTTCAAGTAACACTGTTAATGCCAGTTAATACTAATAATACCTATTCATTTACAGAAAAAGAAAGCAGTAAATGTTGCAGATTCAGCTACAAATTCAGTGTCTTCTCTTAACCCTGTGAAGGAACACGGGGTGTTGTTTGAGTGCTCGCCTGAACGCTGGACTGACCAGAGAAAAGCTCCACCAGTTATGGCTTACTGGGTTGTCGGGTAAGTGGGGAAAGTGAACAGAAAGCAAAATGTTAGAAAAGTGAAAGAAACATGGTAAAGGAGATCAAGTTTTAAGATGTAGGGATGCAATTATCAATCTAACTGTAATATATATTTTAATGTTTTTGAGAATTTTATTTTATTTGCTAAGTGTCTTTTTTAAATTCCTCCCAAGTCTTTATTAAAAACAAAAACCTGGCCCTGGCCGGTTGGCTCAGTGGTAGAGCATCGGCCTGGCGTGCAGAAGTCCCGGGTTCGATTCCCGGTCAGGGCACACAGGAGAAGCGCCCATCTGCTTCTCCACCCCTCCCCCTCTCCTTCCTCTCTGTCTCTCTCTTCCCCTCCCGCAGCGGAGGCTCCATTGGAGCAAAGATGGCCCAGGCACTGGGGATGGCTCCTTGGCCTCTGCCCCAGGCGCTAGAGTGGCTCTGGTCGTAACAGAGCGAGGCCCTGGAGGGGCAGAGCATCGCCCCCTGCTGGGCAGAGCGTCGCCCTCTGGTGGGCGTGTCGGGTGGATCCCGGTAGGGCGCATGCTGGAGTCTGTCTGACTGTCTCTCCCCATTTCTAGTTTCAGAAAAATACCAAAATAATAATAATAATAATAAAATAAAAACAAAAACCTTACTCAGCTATCTTATAAATTCAATTAGCAATATACTAAAAAACAATGATTTCACAACTTTTTTGTGTCCTTCCTTCCTTCCCTCTATCCTTTTCTTCCGTCCTTTCCCTCTTCCCTTTTCTCTCCTCCCCCTCACCTCTCACCTCCAATCTGGCCCCGCCTGGCCCGCCCAGCACTCGGTTCCAGTCTCCTGCCCCTCCCCTCTCCACCTCCATCCCACATGCACAGCCACACGGACACCGCTGGAGTCTTTCTCCTGCCATTCCCTGGGTGTGGGATCTCTGCCTCTTAACTTTGGCATGTCTGGCTCCTTGATAATCAGACCAGTTTTAATAGTTATCTCCTCAAAGAGAGGATCCATGATCTCTTTCCTGCATTAAAAGAGCTACTCTATTATTCTCTCTTACAATATATAACCCCTTTCTTTACTAGTTATTTTCTTGTTTATGGTCTTTCTCCCTCAAACTAGAACTTCAGCTCTATGAGGTCAGGCATCCTGTCTGTCTCGGCCACCACTGGCAGCTAGCACACCACTGGTAAAGATACACCAGTTTAGTAAATGGAGCTGTGCTTGGAAGACTATGGTGGAGGGAGGCTGATATGGTGAACAGAAAGATGAAGTCACATTCATTGCCTCTAATGGCCTTACATCTAGCAGAAGAAATATGAATTATGATTAGATACCTATTTAGGAATATATATTATATGGATATAGATATATTAGATAGATAGACAATAAGTTAGTTGCTACAACCAAATACAAAGAAAGGCCTTCAGATTCCATTGGATCTGGTTTAGAAAATGAATTGATCTGGATAGAACACTTTAGGAAAAAGATGGGATGAATAAAGATCTAAACAAGGGAAGTCATAAAGCCTAGCAGTGAGTAGGCTGTTTTGCCAGGAAGATAAAGGAATGACATATACAAAGAGAAGGTGAAAAGGGTCAAAATGGAAAGCAGAGAGCCTTCAATCCCTGACTAAAGAGTTGAATTTTGAGGGAAATATTGAGCCACTGAGTTGTAAAGACTTGAGGGAAGAAGGAGCAGGAAGTTAGGTGACACTAACTGGACACCTACCATATAGTTCTAAATTGTATGACAAACACTTGACAAATGTCACCCAAAGCAGTAATTCCCATGTGCTGGTCCATGGCATTTAGAATCACCTGAGTCACTTGTTGAAATCAGAGACGCCTGTGGCCACCCCAGTGAGCTCCCTTGTATTCTGATGTGTACCTCACTAAGGTTTGGAGACCAGCCTCAGTTCAGTTCTGTGCAGCGTAATCACAGCTGTGCCACTGGACGCTTAAATTGGGACAGCAACTGGAATGGTGTGGATACGCCAAAGAATAGAGATGGGAACAATTAGGCATGCTGGCAGGTGTGCAGTGGAGCCTTAGCTGCATTCACAACTGGACTAGAAAGTATGAAGAGCGGGTGAGTTCTGATGACGCAGATCTATGTGGAACAGAGACTTAATTAAGGGAGTCAAGCAGGACTACCTGTGATTTAAATAGTCGGATTTATATACAGTAGTAGTGGTTTAATATGTTTTAACTCTTTAAGAAAACCAAATTTCATTATTAATCCCAATTCAATACTACTTGAAAGAAGAGCTATCATATATTTAATGTTTTAATAATAATTAACTTCTCTAAAAAGTAAGTGGTAATGTTTAATAAATATTGTACGTAAAATGATGGTATCATCATAGACTTTATTGTAATAATAATGACGAAATTTAATGTTTAAAAATTGAGGGATATGCTAATACATATTGGTGAAATAGGCTTTTTACACCCTGGGAAAAAAATAAAAATAATTGACCTAAGGCATACTATATATATTTATTTAAAAGTAAATCTATTTGTATTTCCCCCATTACAGATTGAACATTAGTGTTTCAATTTGCTACTGATACTTTCAGAAACAAACAAAACAAAAAAATGAAAGTGTGAACTTTGGTTTTTGTTTTTTGAATTTCTAAAATAAGTGTTTTCTTTTCCTCTACAGGAGACTCTTTCTTTATCCCAAAGTTCAGGAACTTTACGTTTGTTTTCATGACTCAGTCACAGAAATTGCCATTGAAATGGCTTTTAAGTTGTTCTTGGGGTTGACCCTGTGACTGTGCTCTGGCTGCACAGCAAGACTGCAGGGAGCATTGAGCAGCGCTGGGATTGCTGACCTCCAACACAGGAGAGGGGTGAGCGCCTGCTCACTGTGCAGGATTGCATATTCACGACTGTTACATTTTGGATTTGATGCCCTACATCTTATGTAGAATTGTGAGACTTTTGAAAAAATACTTGGTCCAAGTATGTAGAAGGAATGGTTAACTTATTTCCATGTTGGTATATACATTAATTTATTGACAAGTTTGAAATAATGTGAAGTGTTTTACATAAAATTAATATAGGAAATATTTATTTTGAAAAAATTCTCAATTCATTGTGTATTTATTTCAAGACTAATACTGAGTCTGATAAAAGAATCATTAATGCTGTGACCATGAGCAAGTCTTTGTACCTCTCTGAGCTCAGGGCATTAAAGTGTCATGGGTATTAGGCACTTTGTTTAAAAATATTTATTAAATGTCTTAAATTTCTTGATATTTTCCCCCAAAACACCATAATCTTTTTTGGGGGGGTATTTTTTCCGAAGTAAGAAGTGAGGGGAGGCAGACAGATACCCCATGCACCCGACCGGGATCCATCCGGCATGCCCACCAGGGGGCGATGTTCAGCCTCACCATGATCTATTTTTAATACTGAGAATTATTAATAAATGTAGCTACCTATCACCTCAGATTTTGAAACAGACTGAAAACTTGGGGTTTTATCATAGCAAACCTTTTTTTTTTTTTTTTTTTTTTGCTTCACTTAATGAAATTTTTGTCTGTTGAACTGCTTTCCTGGTGTCAGAATCATATCGACTACTGCTCAGTAACTGAAATAAAAAGACTAAGCAAACTACTGATATATATTTTTTCTTTTTGCATACTACAGATATGAATAAGGGGAAATCATTTGCTATATTATAGATGTACATATTGTGGAGATGTTGCATTTTTTTTAAATGAAACCAAACGTCATCTTGGTTTTCATCTCCTAATGTACCTTGAAGTAAACATTGCAAATAAACTCAGCAGCTCATTTTTCCAAATATGTTCATAGTCACATCTGAAAGTAGTTTAGGCTGTTACTCAATAGTGAATGTCTATCTGCCACTTTATTAAACAAAGGGAACACAGTGACAGTGCAGACACCACAGAGGTGTGTATTCGTTAGCAGGTACAGAAACACTCTTCAGTTGGATTTTGTTAGCATCCTGCACATGGTCCTTTCACCAAAGACTGTTTATGCAAAAGATTATGTGACTACCATTTTAAAAGTATCAAGTACTGTCTTATCACTGTCATATACCGAATGTGGCAAACATGGGTTTTCAGGTTTTTGTATGGATAATAATACAATAATTAATACAAGAATAAACTTTTGCATACTCACGACTGTAAACCTACTATTGCCTCACCTTATATTTTTAGTCCCCCCAAAATTCCATTTTAGACTCTACTCCCTTTTCTTCTTCCCTTTCTTTAGCTCTCATTGGTTTATTTTTGTGGGGTTAGAGAACTATAATTAGCAAGGGAGAGTTTCTTATTTGTGCCAAGGGACTGTTAACGATGATGCATACAGGCAAATAGAAAATCTGCAGTGTCTGCCTTTGTATATTTGTAATACAAATGGGAAAACCTATGAAACCAATTTAGGTTTGTCTGCTTTGAACATTCTTGAAAATATTGTGAATAATTGTTTGTTGTGTGTGAATTCCCTCTAAATAGTGCCTCACACATGTTATGTGCTGTAAAAGTGTTAGCTGCTGCTACTATTATCAAATAGCCGTTGGTTGAAAACCGAGGGGTCAGTTAAATCATTACGTGCTACTGTACAAAATGTTGGGAAGATGCTGAGGAAACCTATTCAGCATTAACACTTTCAAGAACAAGGATATATACTTTTGGATAATTTAAAAAATATTGTTAAATGTTACTAAAACTTTATACACTAAACTGCGTGAAAACAATTTGATTTTGTAGAGCTATATTTCTATATTCAGTATCACTGAAGCTATTTTTATACTGTATTGATAGTTTTTAATAAAGATGGTTTGGAGGTTTGTTTGTGATTGTGTTGCCTTTTTGTGCATTGGTCCAAAAACTGTGTATTGAATTTCTACTCTGTGCCAACCTGTTCTGGATGCTGGCGATACAATGATGAAAAAAAAGCTAAAAATCCTCATCTTCGTGGGAGTGAGGAACACAAAGGCCCTGAAACTCTGTCCTTTTAATATTAACAAATGAATCACCAGAACTGCTTTTGTTCCCTAAATTAGTATATAAAATGCAACGCAGCAAGTTAAAATGAGCATTTTTATTGCAATAGCTCAGCCTATTAAAAAGAGTTGATCTTAAGTTCTTTTTTTTTTTTTTTTTTTGTACTTTTCTGAAGCTGGAAACAGGGAGAGACAGACAGACTCCCGCATGCGCCCGACCGGGATCCACCCGGCACGCCCACCAGGGGGCGACGCTCTGCCCCTCCGGGGTGTCGCTCTGTCAGGACCAGAGCCACTCTTGCGCCTGGGGCAGAGGCCAAGGAGCCATCCCCAGTGCCTGGGCCATCTTTGCTCCAATGGAGCCTCCGCTGCGGGAGGGGAAGAGAGAGACAGAGAGGAAGGAGAGGGGGGAGGGGTGGAGAAGCAGATGGGCACTTCTCCTGTGTGCCCTGGCTGGGAATCGAACCCGGGACTTCTGCACGCCAGGCCGACGCTCTACCACTGAGCCAACCGGCCAGGGCTTAAGTTCTTAATAAGGTAAAAAAGCTACATTTCTAAGTATATACTTTCAGTTTTGCTGTCTTCTATCAGAGAACATAGATCATCAATAAGCTTGAGGATACCATACAGAAATATGTCATGAACATTCTCAACTGCAGTCAAATGCAGCAGTGAGGGGAAAGGGAGGCAAGAAGGAAGGAGGGAGAGTCCCTAAGGAGCTGATGGCCATTTGCCTTTCTGTCCTCAGATACTTATATTCCCTGACCAGAGATGTTTCCTCTTGGCGCCTTGGAGTGTGATTCAAGTAATCACCGCTTAAATTTCTCCCTGTGTGCTTGTTAATGTTTCAAATTCCCTTTAAGGAGATTGAAACCTTTCATTTTTCAGATTTTTGCAAGTAAAACAATTCATTTCTTGAATTTGCAATGGTTTTAATAAAGGATCCTGAAGTCAATGCAATGAGAAGACTTTAAATTTTTTAAGCCTTGGAATAATGACTAACGCAATTGCTTCAGAAAGATTAATCTGGTGGTGACATGTAAAACAGAGAGAAACTCTGGCTGAAAAACCAGTTAAGAGTCGAGTGAGCTGCTGTGGCAAGGAAGGTACAGTAGCATAAAACAACACACCATCAGGGCTTGCCAACTTGCTTGATGTGAGGTCATCAAAATATTAACAAAATTCCTACTCTGGAATCCCTTTGGGCTACATATTTGTTTTTTCACTAGTGACAAGTTATATAAAAAGTGTTATAACACACCTAAGATAATGAAAGAAAAAAATTAGAATCTAAGTTTAAAAATGTCCATCCCAGGTTTTCTGGGTTTGTTTCAAGACCACGCAGATCCTACAGAGTAAGAGATGATAAAATGGAGACTGCTTTTATGCAAAACCATCCAACAGGCTATCAAAAGGAATCCGGAGCCCTGGCCGGTCACTCAGTGGGTAGAGCACCGTCCGGAAGCGCAGAGGTAGCGGTTCAATCCCTGGTCAGGACACATACAGAAACAGATCGATGCTCTTGTCTCTCTTTCACTCTCTCCCTCCCACCCTCCCTTCCTCTGTTTCTAAAATCAATAAAATGAACATTAAAAGAAAAAGGAATGAGGAATATATTCTAGAGGGATTGCGGGGATACATGAATTTTTTTTTTTATAAAGGAGGTGGACGGAAATAGAGACAGATGAAGATGTACTGAGTACTCTAGCCCAAAGTCGTACCTCCTCTGATCAGTTCACAAAGCGTGGTAGGGGAGAGGTGCAGATGTCACCCAGACGTCTGGGCCTCCATCAGGTCAGCACTGCCCTAACAACACTAAGCCACCTGCCAGTCTCACCTCACTCTCCCATTCCTCCACGGGGGGTGGTCCTGCGGCCCCAGCAGGTGTGACCTCGCTAGAGGCTGAGAAGCACTGCTGCAAATCTCTGGGTCTTTCTCCACACAGTGCGGAGATTTCCAGAAATATAAAACAAGGCTATGCTCCTCACTACATTTTACTTTTGTTTTTGAAAACTTATTTTAAGTGTTGTGTTGTGAATTATTCTTTTAAATGAGTTAAAGAGTTTTAAATTTGGTTTCCCTTTCTGAAATGGTACAGATCATCTAGGTTACAGGAAAACAGAAGCTTCCTTGTGCTCTGAATTTTTGCGAGTGGAAGGGGGTGGGGGGGTCCGAAAATGAGAAAGGGTGTGTAGCCCCGTTCTAGAGCAGGTCGATCCCGTCCCCTCGGGGTGTGCGGTCTGGCCTGCGATGCGCCGCTCCAGATGGGGTCACCGAGTTCAATCACATAGAAGAGAAAGGGGGTGCAATCAGCCAAGGACAATGCGACTATACGGCCCCTGCACAAGGAAAGGAGCAGACATGAAAGCGGTTTCTCGCAGAAAAATGGAGAGGAGCCGTGGGAACTAACACCAAACTGTGAGGCCCAGGTGGCTGGGGGCTGTGCGCCCCTCGGTACACTAACTGTCATTACACATAAGCGGCTCTCCCCGCACCTTCCCGCTCTGCCCGCAGGCTGCAGACGCCCCACCTGCACCCGCTGCAGCGGGAAAAACTCGCTCCTGCGCTTCCCGTGGGGCGTCACGTGGGGGAGTCACGTGGCCTGCACCCGGTGGCGGGAGGCAGTTGGGAGCGTGCCTGCGCAGCTCCCAGCCCTGCCCACGTGGTGCGCTCATCTTCCGGCGTCCTCAGCGTAGCGTTCCCGCCAGGACGACTACAGGTGGTTTTGTGCCCCCCTATTCGTAATCTCTGCCGGGCTCATTTCTGACCTGCTGCTGTCGGGCTGGGACATACCGCCGTGGTCTTGCCATGCAGCGTGACGTGCCCAAGAAGAAGCCGGACAAGAAGGTGTCGAAGCAGCTGCTGGACGCGAAGTCCTTCGGGAAGGACTTGCTGGCGGGCGGCGTGGCGGCCGCTGTGTCCAAGACGGCGGTGGCGCCTATCGAGCGGGTGAAGCTGCTGCTGCAGGTGCAGGCTTCGTCCAAGCAGATCAGCCCCGAGGCGCAGTACAAAGGCATGGTGGACTGTCTAGTGCGGATTCCCCACGAGCAGGGTGGGTAGGGCGGCCTCCGCGCGGGCCCTCCCCGCGGGGACAGCCGGGAGCGGGCGGCTACGGGAGCCGGGCCCGTGCCAGTCAGTGGGTGTGGGTTTGTTTCTCCCCCTTGGAGAATTCGGTTCGGTCCAGTCCAAGAGGCTCTGCTTTCCCTAGGGAGGTCCCTGCCTTCTCTTGAACTTCTCCTTCCCAGTGGGGTTCACACCTTGGCGCCTCTGGGCCTGGCGCCCAAGGCAGTGGTTGGCTCCCAGGCTTCGGGAAGATGCTGTTAGGCACTTGGCTCTGCCTTAACAGATGCTTAACGTGCTTAAGTACTTGTTGAAATCTTATGTTTGAGAAGTATTCCAAATATGGGACCATTGCCCCCACCTCAGTACTCTGGGCTTTCTGCAGTGAAAAGAGGTTCTGTTCATTCTTGAGAACTCGTGAGGACCAGGACTGAGCCTGAAGAGGCTCTCACCTCTACATAAATTGGGGAAGGGAGCAAAATAACTTCGTAAAGACAAATAATATGTTAATGCAGTATATTGTAAAAATCCAAGATGAGCAAAACAAAATAAAATTTAATATAAAGGCAGGATCAGTATTGCTAATATTTTCTTTTGCATCAGACCTTGTATTTATTTAAAATTTTGATTTTTTTTATTTTGGAGAGCTTTTTTTCCCATTAATATTGAAAGATTTCAAAGAATAAACAATGAAAGTACTTTCTTAACCATTAAATGTCCTCCTTTTGCAGAATGGCTCCTAAGTTAGCTCAGTGGATACCAGGATAAATTTATCAGAAGTCTTTTATAATCCACTCATGTAGTTGGATTCAATTGAAAATTCTTTACGAACTTTAAAAAGGAAATAGGCCTGTTTGTTGTGTATTCTGAACAGGAAATGAAGTGGCTTCCACTTCTATGTAGTTTTTTCTTCCATTTCTAAGTCTAGAGCAGGTTAGTATCCCATGAAAAGACAGTGCCTCGCCTGACCAGGCAGTAGTGCAGTGGATAGAGCATTGGCCTGGGATGCTGAGGACCCAGTTTGAGTTTGCCAGCTTGAGCGTGGGATCCTAGACTTAACCCCATGGTCACTGGCTTGAGCCCACAGGTTGCTGGCTTGAGCAAGGTGTTACTCTCTCTGCTGTAGCCCCCCGGTCAAGGCACATATGAGAAAGCAATCAATGAGCAACTAAGGTGCCACAACAAAGAATTGTTGCATCTCTCTCCCTTCCTGGATGTCTGTCTTTCTCTCTGTCTCTGTCTCGCTTAAAAAAAAAAAAAGGCAAAAACATTCTCTTCCTATAGATCTGGTTGCAACTCTTCTTGATATGTTGGGTGCAATATTTAGTGTTTAAGGTAGACTCTTAAGGGATTATCTAAACTGAATTTAAAATGCCCATCTGAGAGCTGTGCCTGGATCTTTGTCGTGAATGGTTCACATCTCTACACCCAATTTATTTTATCAGAGCAAGCTTCCCATTTCTCCTAAGGTTTTTACAGGAAAAGTAGGAACTTCTCTCTCCTTGGTTTATATTCTAAAACCTTTTCAGAGATTACATATATATATATATCTGCTTTAAATGTTCAGTTGGGCAAAGTCTGGTTAGATTGTGCTAAGTGGTGCTAATTTGTTTTATATTTTAGATGCTCTTTATACTATTTCTACCTAAATATATTCAATATGGCTCTTATAAATTGAGATCATTCTGAATAGAATTCCAGTTCCTCTTTTCTTTACCTTCAAAGATGAAATGGTAATAGCAGAACTTTAAGATGTTTTCTATTCTTACATATGAGACCTTCTTATGAATACACTATGGCAGGGTTCCCCAAACTTTTTACACAGGGAGCCAGTTCACTGTCCCTCAGACCATTGGAGGGCCGGACTACAAAAAAAAACAACTATGAATAAATCCCTATGCACACTGCACATATCTTATTTTAAAGTAAAAACAAAAACAAAAAACAAAAAAAAAACAACAACAACAAAAAAAAACGGGAACAAATACAATATTTAAAATAAAGAACAAGTAAATTTAAATCAACAAACTGACCAGTATTTCAATAGGAACTAGGCTCCTCTCACTGACCACCAATGAAAGAGGTGCCCCTTCTGGAAGTGCGGCAGGGGCTGGATAGATGGCCTCAGGGGGCCGCATGTGGCCCGCGGGCCGTAGTTTGGGGACCCCTGCACTATGGTGTATATCAGAGGCTTAGAGATTAGGAATTCACAACAGGAATAATATTGCCACCTAGGGGCTTTCTTGGAAACTCATGGGGAATTTTTTGTTTAGCACAAAGCTAAAGGAGTGTAATCTTTCATTGTAATGATGTGAAAGGCAAAAGCCAGGGAGGCTAAACATCTTGTTGCTATACATGGCCAGTGCTACACAGCGAAGACTTATTTTGCAACTTGAAGGACTCAGACCTTTCACTGGACATTCATGTAGCAGTAAAACCTGGTTATGATTGTCTAAGCCTTGAACCTAACTGATTTACTTAGAAACACAAACTATCTGGTCGTAATTCTAGTGAACACTGATTCCAGTAATATAGGCACCATGTTAGTTGAGGGAAGATTATTAAGAATTTTTTATTCAGAATTTTACTTAAGAGTTCTTCATTGTGAAAGTTCATATCAGGAACTCTGCTTGTGGTACTGGATCACCACTTACACCATCTGTATTTGTAACTATTGCATTCATGATCATTGTACATATATAAATATATTTATTAAGACCTTTTTTTTTCTAAATGTCAATGTGTATCTTAAATAGAACAGATAAATTGTAAGTAGAAGCAAGTATCTATTATGTCTATAGTGTGATCATTGCTCAATTTTCTAATTAAAATACATATTTGATTATAAATTCCTTTATTTTCTTTTATATAATAGTGAAGACATTACATTGATTATTTTTGAATTGGTAAAGAGCTCATTGTCTTTGAATTCTGTTTCTAAATAGTGAAGTATTTACAATAAATATTTATTTAGAGAGGACTTGAGTCTGGTAGTGTTTAGAATCACCATGCTAGATTATTTTGGAATTTACTAGATAATCCCACTCTGAGGTTGCTATTTTTTGGAATTTACCTTCTGTCTCTTTTCTGAAAGTCAAGACATAACCGCATTCCAATTATTTATTGAATTTTAGAGAGAGGAGAGAAGAGAGAGAAAGGGGGAAGGGTGGAAGAGCAGGAACCCTGCTCTCATATGTGCCTTGACCAGGCAGGCCCATGGTTTTGAACTGGTGGACTCAGTGTTCCAGGTCAGCGCTTTATTCACTGTGCCACCACAGATCAGGCAAGTTTCTCTTGTTTTTTATGTTTGATCTAATTTTACTAACTTTTCCTTTCTTTAAGGCAACATGGAATGAGTCTGAAACAAGAATTCAGAAGGCACAGCTAGATATTCTCTCACTACTTTCTTACTTTATCTGTCTGCTTTCTTTCCAGTCCAAGGATAAATAACTTTATTCTTGCTTTAAACATCTCTTGGGTGTCTTTGATACTTTTTATAAGTTTTCATTGGATAATGAAAGCTTCTGGATTTATCCTGACTAATGCTATTCTTAAAGATTTACTCTGTTCTTTAGTTGGTTTTATGATCTTCTAGCTTTGTGTATGCTCTTTTATATAATACTGTGAATCTTTGTTACACAGTAATGCATGCTGATTTAGAAAATTAAAACAAAATTTAACAAGTAAAAACAAATCACTGATGAAGATCACTAGTTAACATTTTGATATTTACTCTATGATTTTTCATTGGGAAAAATATGCATATGCAAATGTATTTTTAATTATCACAATTGTTATGTTTAATATATTGTCACTTAGTCTTTTAAAGATCTGAACTATGCATTCTCATTTTTAAGACCCTACCAGAACTCTTCTCATATAGGAAATCCTGGACATGAGTTCATCAGCTATCTTTAATCTGAACTTTTCCAAACTTACTTTTTTGAAGGCAGTAACAGTAAACAGTAAAGTTTTTATATCTTGAAGATGATGTTCTGGGACATGCAAATAAAATATTAGGTATTCACTTTAAAGAAAATGGGAAAATAAACTTCATTGGTATTTATTATGTTAACACTGGCGTTTATGCTTGGACCAAATGTCAGTTACATATCACAGGACACGAAGACATTCTGAAAAAGGAGCAGGAGTTCATTACACAGTCTAGAGAGGATCCAGGCCCTCATCCTCAATATTACATAATAAACATTATAGTTTATGTTCACTGGATTAAATGGATTTATAGAGACAAGAAGAATTTGAATATTTTAAATTATCAACAAGACTATTTGAAATACAGATTTATGTACACTATTCTTAAGACTTAACCTGACCCTAAGGATGCCTTGTGATAATAGCAAATTGTGATGTGAAAACATCATAATTAGCAAGATATTTGAAAATATTGTTTTTTAAATGTTCAAATAAGTGTTCATTTATGTTCTAATATTTCCTAGCTAGCAGTTTGCCCTAAGCACCTTATCTAAATAGCCCTTTGTCATTCTCCGTCTCCATACACTATTTTTGTTCTTATGACTAACTGACATAATTATATAATTCTTGTGGCTACCTGACATAATTATTTGGTCATTGTCTCTCTCCTTAGCCTCACTCCTTCAAAAGGTACGTTCCATAAGACCAAGAACTTTGTTCCTAGAACTATCCCCAGCAGGTCTGCTATGCACTAGGTACCAAAAAGGAGTTTTTTTAAAAGAAGAATCTTTATCTCATACTTTAATTTCTATTTTGGGTATATCTTTAAAATGTACATAACAGGATAGTATAGTAACAAAGGTATATAACATTTTTAATATATACATGTTTGTGAACCATGCTAACTACATGTATTTTTACTGATAGGCATTGTGTCAGAATATACTGGGGCCCACTAGTCTAAATATGCACCTAAGTGTGCCTAGCATGCCCATTCTTGTCTGTGAGTTGACAGGAAGTGACCCAATAACTTTTTCCTATTTTCCCATAAGTTCTGTTTTAATTCTTAATTTTTTTCTTTTTAGAATTAAGTTCAGGGTGTGTTTTTTCATTGCCCTTAAATATTGAAGAGATTATTTTTTCTTACCAGTTAAGTAAAAAACTTAGCTTAGCTATTCTGCTATTACCAAAGATACCACAATTGCTGTTTTTCTTTACTAATTTTTGTGATTATATATTAGAAAACTCCTTTTACTCTGATATGACAGGAGAGGCAAAATACTCTTGCTTTTGTATTACTCTTGTTTTTCCCTTTTTTTATTCTGACCCAAAATGACTACTGTTTTTATGGAAAATAGATTTTTATAGAGAGGTAGTAGAAATTTAATAGCTGTAGCTCTGGGGTCAGATCTAGAATCAAGTCCCAGCCTTTCCCTTACCTGTGACTTTGAATTGTTTTACTTAACCCTTCTCAGGCTCAGTTTCCTCAGTTATATGCTGCATACCTAATGATATGGTAGTTGTGAGGGTCAAACAAGATAATGCCTCTACAATATGTCTATCGCATAGTTAGTGCTCACAAAATTTTAACTCTTTAATCATTATGTATGCATTCCTAAATTTGCAAATATGTATTTCTTATGTTCATTTGTAAGTGAGTGTATTTGGGATAAACTTGGGTAGCGGAGGAAATATTTTTCTTCTACCTTTCTAGGTTCTTTGGATATTCTAATCAAATTAACAGAAAACAGGAGAAAAACATTTACTTGCATATGGACAGGGTCCTAAAAGACCCAGAACCATAGGCAGTCAGTTGAGGCTCAGATGCCATTCTGAACTAAGGAGAAGGGGGTAAGGGTCTAGGTCTTCCAATGGGAAAAAGACAGTTTTTACAGGAAAATGGTAAAAGCAGATATTTGTAAACAAGTGTTTGTTGTACTGTGCTAAGACAAGGATACGGAGGGGACTTTGAACAAGCAGATGCTGCCAGCTCCCCCCAGCGTGTCACACTGGCCCGTATTCTACATTTATCTCTGGTGCTAGTTCTCTCCCTGGACCAGGCCCTCTAAATTGTTTCTGGTAGTTAACAGGAAAGTTAAAAAAAATCAGCCCTAAATAATCCTTACTCCAGGGACACATTTTGGGGTTGGTAAATTTTGCTCCTCTACACTGGCATTACCCAGAGAGCAGACTTTTATAATCCTAAGGAACTCATTTCTTTATATTTAAAATAAAGAGAATAAAGTGACTACCTTATGGGTAATTATGAGGACTAAACGAACAAAACCCGCCAGAAACCCAAACCTACAGTAGAAATTTGAAACTAGATGGAAGTTGATTCAAAATCCTGGTTTGGCTCTTAAATAGTGTTTAAATTTTTAAAGTTTTCGTTTGTGCATGTATAAAATAGGTACTATAGGAGAACCTATATCGTTAGCATAATGTGATGATCAAGTGAAATACAGATAAAGCCTGTACCAGCACCTGGCACATGTCAGATGCTTAGGAAGTGGTAGCTATCACCATTACGTAGTAAAGGTATTGGTAAAGACGGAGTCAGCTATGAGCACCGAGAAGATTATTTCTTGACTATTTACTGTGCTTCTTAATTGTCTTTGTGCAACTTTATATTCAGCTCAGCATGTATTCACCAAGATTCTGGGGCTTTTTCCCCACTAAATATACTTATGGAACAAATAAATATATTTTCTTCTGTATACTTATTTAACTTTCAGTTTCTGAGTAGCAGACCAGTTGAAATTCTTTTCATTTGAATCTGATTCTAGATATTCTCCAAGCTAGGACTAGAGGTACCCTATTCAGAGTAGCGAGATCAAACCATTTGACAATTTGTAATCAAGTAAAGATAATTTGGGCTAGTAAAGAGCAAACTGTTGTATTCTAGGGCAGCTCTAAATTATAAGAGTCACACATTAGGATTGGTCAATCCATTGAGATTTGAAATGGGAAGACCATTGACCTTTAAAGTTTCCTCTAGTCTCTCAATCAGGCCTCTGGAAATTGCCTTGAATTGTAAATTAATGTCTTTTCTGTCTAGGTTCCAGACCATAAAGACAAAGGTGCTTTATGTATTTGCTTATTTATTTATTTAGAGAAAGAGAGAGAGGGACAGACGAGAGAGATGAGAAGCATCAACTCATAGTTGTAGCACCTTAGTTGTTTATTAATTGCTTTCATATGTGCCTTGCTGGGGGGCTCCAGCCAAGCCAGTGACATTGGGCTCAAACCAGCGATCTTGGGCTTTAAAAGCCAGCAACCTTTGGGCTCAAGCCAGTGACCAGGGGGTCATGTGTATGATCCTGTGCTCAAACCAGTGACCCCGTGCTCAAGCCACCCACCTCAGGGTTTCACACTTGAGTCCTCAGCATCCCTGGTGAATACTCTATCCACTGCGCCACCACCTGGGCAGGCAAGGATGTTTTAGACTCCTCATAAGTCTGATGCAATCCCATTTTGTCCAGCAGCCTTACTACTATAGGAATTGCACGTCAGGATTTGGGAATAATGCTAAGGATTACTAATGTCTCTGAAACACTCCTGAGATGTTTTTCTGCTGGTGAAGAGCCTTATATTTAACTGATAATGGTTTCCGTAGGTTCTTAGGTATTCAAGGTTTTTTATTGGAAATGAACAAAATTGGAACAAGGTGCTGCCTTTTTTCTTTAGTGAACACACACACAAACTTATTTTTTCTCATGAGAAAGGGATTTAGTTTTAAATAAATAGCTAAGTTTGTTAAAACTGGAAATTATTTAATAATACAATGAAAGTTTATATTTAGTATGTTTTCTTTTGCAGGTTTCTTCAGTTATTGGCGTGGCAATTTTGCAAATGTTATTCGGTATTTTCCAACACAAGCTCTAAATTTTGCTTTTAAGGACAAATACAAACAACTTTTCATGTCTGGAGTTAATAAAGAAAAACAGGCAAGTGTATTTTAATGTCTAAATTTTTTAGGGAATAGTTGGATTTGTCTTACATGTGATATTGTGAGGGTGTGCTCAAGAGGTGGAAAAATAATAGTTAAAACACTAACGATGTATAATATGTTATAGAAATTTATATGGAAAGTAAAATTATATAACTTTTACAAGTTTCTCTAAACCTTTTAACGCAGTTTTAATAATTAAGGGATCTTGCCTGACCGGGCAGTGGCGCAGTGCGTAGAGATGTGGAGGACCCAGGTTCAAGACCCCAAGGTTGGCAGCTTGAGTGCGGGCTCATCTAGTTTGAGAAAAGCTCACCAGCTTGGACCCAAGGTCACTGGGTCAAGCAAGGGGTTACTCTGTCTGCTGTAGCCCCACGGTCAAGGCACATATGAGAAAGCAATCAATGAACAACGTGTCACAATGGAAAACTAATGATTGATGCTTCTCAGCTTCTCATCTCTCTCCATTCCTGCCTGTCTGTCCCTATCTGTCCGTCTCTCTGACTCTCTGTCTCTGTAAAAAAAAAAAAATAATAATAATAATTAAGGGATCTTTTGCTTCAAGGCAGTATTTCTCTGAATAAATATTAATTTTAGTATAGTTTATAATCACTGTTTTACTTTGCTAGGAAAATTCAGCATTCTATTTTCTTTTATTAAGCTAAATAAATAAATAAAGTAGTCAAGAGATATGTATTTCTACCTCTGGGTTAATTCTCTAAAAAGATAAATAATTCTTTTATGACTAAGGACCTTTTTAGCTGAGATTAAAGTGTATGGTGTATACAATCTAAAGAGATGATTCTCTCATGCGGCCACTTGCACTAATCTGGGCTACTTTTGCTGAAGACCATTAGATTGCTTTGGCATTTCAGTGTGTCCACATCTGAAGTGTACCTCGCAGACTGCCTGACGAGAAACGCAGGCTACGTGGACATGAAGAGACTGTGTTCCGGACAGTATGTGTTTACTGCAGAAAAGCAGTCTGTAAATTTGGCCTTTGAATCTTTAGAAAAATCAGAATTTCACAGTCAGATCCTAGAATTTAATAACCACTTTTTAATTTACAATGTTTCAGTTCTGGAGGTGGTTCTTGGCAAACCTGGCTTCTGGAGGAGCAGCGGGGGCAACCTCCTTATGTGTGGTGTACCCGTTAGATTTTGCCCGAACCCGATTAGGTGTTGATATTGGAAAAGGTATGGGACTTTGGAAATACTAACTCTTCCTGCTCTGTGTTTTGAACAATGTATTTTTTCTCTTTTTAAACAGTTGTTATTTATTTTTAAATGGAATTTATTGGGGTGACATTGGTTGATAAAATTATACAGGGTGGTATAAAAGGTTTTCAGTTCATATGGAAAATAATATGATAATTAATAAATAATAATTCAAGAAGAAACTTTCATATACTCACAGCTGTTAACCTACTTTTTACCCCAACCTGTATAGCAGGGGTCCCCAAACTTTTTACACAGGGGGCCAGTTCACTGTCCCTCAGACCGTTGGAGGGCCAGACTATAAAAAAAATACTATGAACAAATCCCTATGCACACTGCACATATCTTATTTTAAAGTAAAAAACGAAAACGGGAACAAATACAATATTTAAAATAAAGAACAAGTAAATTTAAATGAACAAACTGACCAGTATTTCCGTGGGAACTATGCTCCTCTCACTGACCACCAGTGAAAGAGGTGCCCCTTCCGGAAGTGCAAGTGCGGAGGGGGCTGGATAAATGGCCTCAGGGGGCCGCATGTGGCCCGCGGGCCGTAGTTTGGGGACCCCTGCTGTATAGGGTTCAGGGGCATAATTCTGTACTACATCATCTGTACATTGTACTGTGTGTTCACCACCCCAGTTCAAGTCTCCTTCCATCACCATTTATCTCTCTTTACCCTCTGCTATCGCCCCCAACTCCCTTTCCCTCTGGTAGTACCCATGCTGTTGTCTGTGAGGGGTTTCTTTGTTTTGTTTTGCTTAATCGCTTCACCTTTTCATCCACCCCTCTATGGCAGCTGTCAGTCAGCTTTTTCTCTGTCTCTGTGGAACAATGTGTTATTTACGTAGTTATGCTGTAACAGCAGTGTTAGTTACATTAAAATCTTTATCCCCAACCAAATGGTACAGTCATAGGGCCTAAAGATTACTACTTCCTTCTGTTTCCTTAAAAGAGGGGAGGGGTAGGCCAACACTGTAGTGACAAAAAAGCAAATTAAAGATTGCTTATAACTCACTTCCATTTTTTTCCTAGAGCGCCACCTACTTGGTGACTCGTACACTTACTCCTGCCCTGACTGTGACTCCTCTCTAGGTTACTCGTATACGTCTCATGCTAGAGATTCCCTTCCCTGTCCTTACTTTATATACCACGTCTTCCTCTCTTTTTGTTACACACTTGTTTTGTTAGATTATGTTCTCTGGTAGCTTTCTGAGAAGAGCAGAATGGGAGATAAATTAAGATCTTGCTTGTCTAAAAATGTCAGCTTTAGCCTGACCTGTGGTGGCGCAGTGGATAAAGCGTCGACCTGGAAATGCTGAGGTTGCTGGTTCGAAACCCTGGGCTTGCCTGGTCAAGGCACATATGGAAGTTGATGCTTCCTGCTCCTCCCCCTTCTCTCTCTCTGTCTCTGTCTCCTCTCTCTCTCTCTCTCTCTCTCTCTCTCCTTTCTAAAATGAATAAATAAAATAAAATAAAAATTAAAAAAAAAATAAAAAATAAAAAAATAAAAATGTCAGCTTTATCCTCTTAATTCTTTGTGATGTAAAAAATTCTGGGTTTTAATTTCTTTCACAAGTTTAAAAGTATTACTCTGGATCCTAATCTCTAGAAGTGCTCTTAAGAAGTTGATCTCTTACCGCTGATCCTTTTGTATGTGCCTCTCTTTCTTTTTAATCACCTTATATCCCTGACATATGATCTGACATTTCACAGGAATGTTTGTATGAATCTTTCTTCAGTGATTGTGGAGGTAACTCAATTGGCCCCGTTCAATCTGGAGCCCTGTGTTCGATTCTGAGGATGGCAGAGGAGCAGGTTCCCTGGCGGCTTAGGGCGAAGTTGTGCATTTTGAGCATCCAGATGCTACTTTGCTTTCACCACAAGAATAGAATTTCGTTCCTCCCAATTTCTAAGTTTTTCTGAGGTTGGAGTTTGGTGGCTTGCTTCTCAAAAGTATCTCCTTCTGCAGGAAAATAAGTTTCAGCTTTCTCTGTTCTACTTGGGTAGGTTCTACTCCTTGTCCTCCTTGCCATCTGCTAAAGTGGATTTGATTCTCTGTCATGTACTCTTCTTTGCTTATATAGCTTTAAACCTGTTTCACTTCTTTATTGTCATTTCAATGGAATGTCTTAAGGGAGAGAAATTCACTTAATAAACATTTCTTCATTGCATTCCATGAATCAGGCCCTGCCTCAGATACAAGATGTGTGCATATCTCACACAAACACACACGCCTCATTTAAAACATGGAGCTCAGGGCTCGTGTACTCAGTAGTCTAGTGGAAGACACAAGTAATAAAATAATGAATGACTGGCCCTGGCCGGTTGCCTCAGTGGTAGAGCGTCGGCCTGGCGTTCAGAAGTCCTGGTTCGATTCCCGGCCAGGGCACACAGGAGAAGCGCCCATCTGCTTCTCCACCCCTCCCCCTCTCCTTCCTCTCTGTCTCTCTCTTCCCCTCCCGCAGCCGAGGCTCCATTGGAGCAAAGATGGCCCGGGCGCTGGGGATGGCTCCTTGGCCTCTGCCTCAGGCACTAGAGTGGCTCTGGTCGCAACATAGCGACGCCCAGGAGGGGCAGGGCGTCGCACCCTGGTGGGCAGAGCTTCGCCCCTGGTGGGCGTGCCGGGTGGATCCCGGTAGGGCGCATGCGGGAGTCTGTCTGACTGTCTCTCCCCGTTTCCAGCTTCAGAAAAATAAAAAATAAATAAATAAATAAATAATGAGTGACTAAAATATACTGTCACTAATAAATACCATGGGAAAAATAGGAGAAAGGAGTGACATCAATTTTAGATAAATGATCAGAGAAAATACCTCAGAAAGGGTAACATTATGAGCAAACATGAAAACAGGAGTTCCATCTTAGTTTAACCAGCAGTCCACTTTTTCTTGTTATTGCTAAGAAAGTGAAAATAACTCAAAATAACTTGCTTTAAGTTTAGTAGTTTTGTTTTCTTTCAAAATTGAGAGAATTTAGTTTATATTATTTATATTTAGTTTGTATTATGTATATTAAATGAAGGAACAATAAAAACAAAACCAACAAACACTCGAAAAATAGGACACCCCATCTAAAATGTTAATGATTCTTAAGTTACTGGTTTTTAGTGTTGTCTTTTGCTTTATTATCTGTTTTTTTGTTCTTCAACTGAAACAAGTCATGGAGTTATTAATTTCTAATGAAAACTATAAATTTCTGCATTCCCAGTACAGTAACTATATTTCTAGTAACTTCTGGTAATTTTATTGTAATGTTTTAAGCCAGTCATATTGCTTGAATTAATTGCTTTTATTAGAGATTAATATATATTTAAAACTTTGCCTGACATGTAGTGGCACAGTAGATAAGGTGTCAGCCTGGAATGCTAAGGTTGCTGTTTCGAAACCCTGGGCTGGCCTGGTCAAGGCACATACGACAAGCAACCAATGAACAACTAAAGTGAAACAACTATGAATCGATACTTCTCGCTCCACTGCCCCTCTCTCCTCTCGCTGTATAATCAATAGTTAAAATCTTTAAGATATATATATTTAAATATTTTTAAAGTACTACTTAAAACCTTATTTATTTTTTAATGAATGGGAGGACTTTGATGTGTGCTTTTTGTTATTATTATTAAAAATATTTCTAAGTGGCAAATCCAAATACTTTAAATATATAAACTGTTTAAATAAAGTATTTATCTGATATGTAATTCTGCTAACAAATTTTAAATGGCTTTATTTTAGGTCCTGAAGAGCGACAGTTCAAGGGGTTAGGTGACTGTATTATGAAAATAGCAAAGTCAGATGGAATTGTTGGTTTATACCAAGGCTTTGGTGTTTCAGTACAGGGCATCGTTGTGTACCGAGCCTCTTATTTTGGAGTTTATGACACAGTTAAGGTAATTTGGGGCTTTAACTAGTATATATTAAACAACTTTTTTATTGTTGTAATTAGTAACATGTTCAGCATATATGTTTACTTTTTAATTATATCAATCAGAATAAATGATGGAATAAGAGACATTATAGAATCCTGCTTAACCACAACTGTGCCAGACCTAATTAAGTTATAATTCTTTTATAACTAGATATGACTAGATATAAAGCAGGAACCCAAACATTAAACATTCTGATTAGGCTCACATCATAATCAAGTCTTTGACATACAGAAAGTCTTCTGACAGAATTATCTGATTTTACATTCATTATCATTTTTTTACATGCAAGTAGTAAATTTACTCTCATCATTTTTAGAAAGTAAGACAGGCATAATTAGTTAAATGTAATCAGTGCTATAGTAGATCAGGTGTCTATTGCGTACTCTTAGATACTTTATTGTATCCTCCAGGTTATTGTAGGAATTTGCCTCTTCATTTCAGATTGTAATAGCATTTTTATAAGGTAGAAAGGAAGAAGATTGTAATAATGGCTACCATTTTGTGAGCTATTACTTAGTTCTGAGACCTTTGTTAAGTTCTTTATATCCTCGTGGTGTTCTAGGATAGCTTTTAAAACCCCCGTTTTAAAGATAGATAACCCCAGAGTGGTAAAAGTCTTATGCTCTTAATCACTATATCATAATGCTTCCAAAATAAAGCAATGAAATCAATATCTGTATTGTTTACTAAATAAGATTAAAAGTTTATGGACATTTTATAAGTGCTTTATATATTATCTGTATGCTCCATCAAATGTTTTCAAATGTCATTGTGGTCTGGACATACAACTTTTAGCTGGTAGAGTGTTTTTTCTTATGTATGTTAATTTAATAACAGAAAATTTATGTGAGGTCTCCCTCATTTCTCTTTTACCACCTGTAGTAATTGTGAAATTTAGGAATGTTTTTCACTAAGTTAGAGCTTTCAAGTTTATCAACTGTCATCAGTTACATATAATAGCAGGAATTCGTTCACCTTTTTCAACTCTGTGAAGAGCCATGGAAGAAAACTCGCTCACTGGCTGCCATCTTTCCTAGTCTTCAGTGGCATTAATGACAAATCAATTAAATAGAAAATATACTTTTATTTTTCAAATCAAATATATTTTTTAAGTATAGCCATGTATGACATTCTATTTCTTCCTGACCTCGTACTAATATTTTAATTTTTCCACATTAAGTCTGTTTTAAATTGCACTTTAAGTATAATTGAGCCCTCTTTCATATATTTCTAAGAATTATTCTGTGACTTAAGTATTTAATTATTTGAGGAATTTAGATGGTTACTTTATACATTTTTATTTTCCAGGACTTATTACCCAAACCAAAAGAAACCCCCTTTCTTGTCTCCTTTTTCATTGCTCAAGTCGTGACTACATGCTCTGGAATACTCTCTTACCCCTTTGACACAGTTAGAAGACGTATGATGATGCAGGTATTTTTATATTATTATTTAAAAGTTTGAGTTTCCAATCTCTCTGATACTCAGGTATCATTTATTCAAATTTTAGAGGAAAATTTAGCTGAAAGGCATATGTCATTTCTTTTAGTTATTAAAATAAATGCTTACTTTGTGATCTTGTAGTCTTTCCTATCCCGAAACAGCCGTCATCCAGAAGTTTTTTTTCTTCTTCTGGTCCCAGAACAGAAATGTTTTCCCCTCCTGTGGTGTATATTGTTGGAAGGGTGGAGGGGGTGGCAGGGATTGGATGAGTATGTCTATCTTAACTCTTTATTATATAACTCTAATATTCACAACTGAATATTAGATCAGATAGAATAAGCCCAGTCACAAGCCACTGACATATGTAATTTTATTTGTTGTATATATCTTAATAAAAGTAAATACTTTTAACTTTATAGATGAAAACTTGTTTATATTGATCTATGTTCTAAATAAAAATCCCCAAACCAGAATTTTGATACATTCAGTCTGCATTGCTGTTACTTGTTACATTCATTCCTTCAGCAAACATTTGACTGCCCAGTCTATGCTAAACTATGGTGACACAAATAAAAGAAGGCAGCCCTGCCCCCAGATTCCTAGTGTAGTCTTGAAGGCGCACAGTCACAGGTTTAAACAGAAATGTGCCCAGGTTCCAGCATTGTGATAGAGGTGGCTGCCCCAGTGCTTAAAGTGATCCCATGTGGCCTCTTCAGAGCTGAATCTCAGTAGTGGGCTTTTTCTCCAGTCAGAGAACATTCTAAGCAGAGTGGAAAAAACATAGAACACTGGGCTACACTTGAGAAGTAGTTCAGTATACCCAGGTGAATGGTTTCAGGAGGGCAAGTGAAAAGAATGAGGCCAGAAAGTCAGCACTCTATTGCTTAATGTGCCAGATACTTCAACTCATTTAGTTCTCAAAACGATGCTCTGAGGTGTAGTTACTATCATTATCCTCATTTTGTGTCTACAAAATGGTCCTGGAAGAACCCACGAGACCACCTACAAGGGTAAAACATGTTTAACCTATTACATCACTCTTGGACCATCTTTAAAGTTATTCAATTTACTGTATATCTTTTTATTCTTGATCTATATCTAGCTGTAGTTTTAGTACATTAAAAACATTTTTAAATGGAACATTAAACTTGCATACAGACTTTATATTAGTAAATGGTACTGTGTGAATGGTAACTTTTCTGATTTTAATAACTGTACTTTGAGTATGTGAGAAAATATTTTTAGAGCCAGACCAGGCAATGGTGCAGTGGATAGAGCGTCAACCTGGGTGCTGAGGACCGAGGTCAAACCCCAAGGTCTCTGGCTTCAGTGTGGACTCATCTGGTTTGAGTGCAGGTTCACCAGCTTGAGCGTGGGGTTGCCGGCTTGAGCGTGGAATCAAACATGATGCCATGGTCGCTGACTTGAGCCCAAAGGTCACTGGCTTGAAGCCCAAGGTCACTGGCTCAGCTGGAGCCCCCTGGTCAAGGCACATATGAGAAAGCAATCAAAGAACAACTAAGGTGCCGCAGCTGTGAGTTGATGCTTCTCATCTCTCTCCCTTCCTGTCTGTTTCTCTCTCTAAAAAAAGAAAATATTCTTGAAAAATGTATACTCAGATGTTTAAAGATGAGTGTCATGATACCTGCAACTCACTGTCAAAATAATTGTTTTTTAGTGTATTTAGTGTATTGCAAAGGCTACCATAATAAAGTACAACATACTGGGTAGTTTAAACAATAGAAATTTATTTTCTTATAGTTCTGGAGGATCTTACAAATTTAGTTAAGGAGTTTTGCGGTTATTATTACATTTTAAATATATTCTAAGATGTGTTTTTTCTTAATATCCAAACATGATATTTTTCTGGTTTTCTTTTTTACTATTGATTTGCACTTCATTGCAATCTGGTGAGAGGATGTCATGGTATGTGATGCCATCCTTTGATATTTGTTAACCCTAATATCGGGTCAGTTGTTAAGTGTGTCTGCAAAGTATGAGTATTCTGTTCTGCAACCACTAGAGATACAATTTCAATATATGTCCTCAACCCAACCCAGCATACTTACTCAACACAATGTTAATTTTATTGGTATTTAGTGCTGAATAAAATCTACCTTAACATAAAACCTATTAAAATAACGGCAAAATATTTGTCTTTCTATAGAGTGGTGAAGCTGAACGGCAGTATAAAGGAACTTTAGACTGCTTTGTGAAGATATACCAACATGAGGGAACCAATGCATTTTTTCGTGGTGCCTTCTCCAATATTCTTCGTGGTACGGGGGGTGCCTTAGTGTTGGTATTATATGATAAAATTAAAGAATTCCTTAATATTGATATTGGAGGTAGTTCATCAGGAGATTAAATGAGAAATGCATTCATTTAATTTGTTAAACATACAAATTACATAGCCTGCCATTTGTATACATTTTGATAGTTTGTTATCACTGTCTGTGTTTTGTAAAGTGGTAATTCTACAATAAAGCATAAGCTTTTTCAAGGATTTAAAGACTACAAATCAGATAAATGTGGGTGTCCTTCCCACTTAGACTAAAACTCACTGTAATGAAACATTTTACTTAAACTTAGAATGTTATTTCTACTAGTTTAAAATCCTTTTGTGATTAAAAATTAAAATGTATAATGTTAAAATATAAGTTTATTCTTTTAAAATACCATTCTTTTAATATAATTGTCTTCCCATTTTTAAAAATCATATGATATAACAAATATTTCTTAAAAGCTTACCAGAAGATGTCATCATTATATCTGTAAGTAAGTTTTCTTCCTCAATATCTCTACTAAGACGCTCAGTTTATTATAAAGTAGTGTTTATTGTAGCTTATAGCTTTTAATAAAAACATTCTAGATATCAAAGAAATAATTGATAATGACTTCAATGAACACTGTAAACCTGTAGTTAGAAAATAAAAGATATGACATGGTACATCTTCTGACTTTTATCTTTAAAATAAATCAAATCTTGCTAATGTGAATATATCTTGGAACAAAAAAAGTCCCTTTGAAAATTAGTTTGCGTATTTTGTATTGATAATAAAGGAAGTTTAAAACATATCTGAGCTTTCCTTGATTTTAACTTTATTAATAAGCAGAGGAACAAGATTGTTGTCAGAATTAGGCACTGACATATAGACAGAAAACAGGTTGTGGGCAGTGATTCGTCAGATACAGCCGGGTCTCTGTCCATGAGTCCTTTAGAGACCTGCCTTCCTCAGTCTTTCTGTTCTAACTTCTTAAAGCAGGTATGCTTAACCATTTTAATGCTGTGGAAACCTTTAACTGTAGTAAAACCTATGAACCCCCGATAAATAGCTTTTAAATGCATAAAATAATGTAGGATTATAAAGAAAACTATTTGAACTATGGTTATTAAAATATTTAAAAATACAAATTTATGACATACAGTAATATGCTTTTAAACATTCCCAAGATCATGTTCTAATGAGTACTTAATTTAATAATATTAATGACCATAAATGTGGTTTGAAACAATATATCCAATAATTATAATGTAGTGTGAAAATGTCTGATTTCTATTGTTGGGAAAAGTCATACTATTAATGATGTGTACAAATCACTGTTTTGTGATTTGTATCTACATTCATAATTTAAAAAAATGTTGAGTTTTAGTTAAAGGTTAGTTCAAGACAATCCCCCCTTAAATCTATCTTAGTTATGCTCTGGGGGGTCTGGAGACAGCAGGGAAAGGACCTCGCTAGAGCACTGTAGTCACTTGCATAGTCAAATTGGGCTCCTGCTATTATGTAGTCCCACCTGCATGAAAAGGGGAAGAAACCGGGGCAGGTGGAAGTTGCACATGTCACATACGGACATTGGTTAGACTTTAGTCATGTGTCTATACGGGAAGATTGGAAAGATAGTATGTCGTTGGGCAGCCACACGTACAAGACAAAATAATCGATTTTGAAAGACAAGTAGGAGTCTGCCACAGTTTCCTAAGTGACCTTTAATGTATTTAATCTCATCTTGCTCTAATCCAGTGTTTTTCAACTACCATTGTGGACTGGCTGCCAAGAATTTTGTACCAGTCCACGAAAGAGTTAACTACCCTGGTATTGCATAAAGATTATAGATAGACCCAATGATTTTAGTTCAATTCGCTTATGTTCAGGGGTGATTTTTGCCTACCTGTCCTCAAAATAATTCTATTTTCACCAGTCCCCAAGTGTATAATGGTTGAAACCACTGCTCTAATCCATTCCTAACACTGCTACCAAAATATTTTTTAAACTCCAGTCTGATTGTGTCAGTTTCCATCTATTTCAGTGTTTCTAAATATCTCAGCAGTACATCCTGACTTGTAGGTCATCTGGATTGGGGGAATTCGGGGGGAAGAATTTTTTGCAAGTTATCTGTGAGGTAATATGCCCACTATAATAAAAAATGGAGTTTTAAAATGAGATTTTATGTCTATATATGTAGCATTTTATTCATATGCAAGGGTGCACAAAAGTAGGTTATAGTTGTGATTATGTAAAAGTTTATTCTTATATTATAATCATCAGCTGCAAGTCTTTTAACTTTATTTAAAGTCTGTCCATCACCATTTATCCCCTTATACCCTCTTCCACACCCAGTACCCTCCAACCAATTATGACACTGTAGTTTGTGTCCATGAAGGATTTTTTTGTTCTTTTTTGCTCTCTCCACCTCCCACCTCCCACACCCAACCCCCAGGGCCCCCCCTCCCCCAACAACTGTCAGCCTGCTCTTAGGTATGAGTCTGTTCCTATTTTGCTGGTTAGTTCATTGGATTCCACGTATGAATGATATATGATTCTTGTCTTTCTCTGGCTGGCATGTCTTTTTTTTTTTTTTTGGCATATGACTTTTTGATAATAACTAAACCTCTTTTTGCCTATCCCTGTATGTACAAGCTTTGAGTATTAACAAAAATTTTTAATAACAAGTTTCAGAATATTTTGGAATAAGTCTAGATGGTAGTGGGTCCAAAAGGATGATGGCGGCCAAGGCAACTGAAGGAGGTGGGTCGAATCCACGCGCCGATTGGTGGGGCTGGGGTGGGTTCTGTGGGGGAGCGGGTAGCCAATCCCATTGTGCTGGCACACTGACGGAGGCCCCTCCGGCCAGCCTGCGATGTCCCTGACTACGGCGTCACCCTGGAGCTGCTGCTGCTTTCGCGTACTGCTGAACTGGAGGAGAGGTGTGATTCTTTCATGTAGAAAGACCAGGGTCAGGGCAATACGATACATTACAGTTTCCCAGTATTGCCCTGGAAAATGGACTTCCTGGTGCTCATTGCAACAGCAGTAGGAGCTATAGCCACAGTTGCTGCTGCCACTGTTGTTGCAGCATTGATAGTAATAAGCATAAATTCTTTTAAGAATTGGCGAACTAGTGACAATGCGAGTACCCAGAAGTCTGGTAAGAAAGTCTGTTTTAAGATGTCAACAAATAGGAAACAGGATAAAGAACTTGGGGAGAAGGAGCAAGAAACATTTGATGAACTGGACAAGAAGTACCAGGGATCCCACGAAGAACTGGGAGAGAAAGAACAGGAATCTCAAAAGGACCTGAACGAGAAGGAACAGGAAACTCATTTAGAACGGAACCAGAAGGAACAGGACAGCCAAACTCCGTTAAGTATAAACCTTGACTTGGTCCCTTCGACTTCAGATGCTCATCAAGTGGACAGGCAGGCGGCCGGGCCTCGCTAGTCTCCTATCCTACCAACTACAGGGTGGACGCGGGAGGCGTCGCCCAGGCTGGCTGGGGGGCGGGGCATGGTGACAGACGCCTAAGGTCGCTTCCCTGTTGATGGAGGGGACTGCACTTCTGGAGCTGTGGCAAGGAAGTGACAGGAGGAGAAAGCTGTCAGTGTGCTGGACTCTAGACAGTCTGTCTTTTGATCCTTCCAGCCCCAGTATGGGGTGGTAGCATCCTGGGGGAAAGGCCCTCTTTCGGCCTATCCGCTGCGCCCTGGGGCACGGCGAGGAGGGCGTGCCGCACAGCCCCCGGCGACCGTCACACTGCGCGCGCGGCGGGCGGCACGTGGGCCCCTCGAGGCGGCGAGTCCGGCGGGCTGATGCAGAAGCTGCGCTCGGCCCGCGCGCCCGGCTTGGGCAGCCTGGGCGGCGTCCTGCCGCCATGCCAGGCGCGGCCCCGGTTGCCAACAGCAGCCTGGGCGCCTCGGAGGCCGCGGGCGGGCGCCGCCACCCTGAGCCCCGGCCTCAGTGCCGCCGGCCGCCGCGCGGGGGCGAGAGCGAGCACGCCCGGCCGCTCCCCTCCTGCATCCTTCTCTCCGGTCCTCCCCGCTCGCCCATCCCCCAGCTGGCGCAGCCGCCTCCACGTTCCAGATCTTTCTCGAATCCGCAGCACCTCGGGGAGCCGTTGCCCGAGCGCTGACGGAAGCAGCCGAAGCCGAGGCCCGCCCCCCCCCCCTCCCCGGGCGGCCAAGCGCGCAGGCGCTGAGCGCAGTAACTGCCGGTTGGAGGCGGCCGGACCGCAGTGGGGACCCAGGCGGCGCAGGCTGCGGTGCGGCGGTCTGCTGGCTCCCCGCGGCTTCCCGACGCGCTGCCCCCGATTTAAAGCGCAGTGACTTCGGGTCACCTCCCCTCCTTTGCTTCCCATAGGGTGGCAATCCCTGGAGCAACAGCCTAGAAAAGGACGCGGTCCCCGTGCAGGCGGCCCCGGCTCCGCGACCAGTCAGCGGCGGGATGTCCGTGGTGGGCATTGACCTCGGCTTCCTCAACTGCTACATCGCTGTCGCCAGGAGCGGCGGCATCGAGACCATCGCCAACGAGTACAGCGACAGGTGTACCCCGTAAGTGCCACGTCCGGCCCTAGCCGCGGCCCTGGCGCTGGGCCCGCCGATGGCCCCGGGGATGCGCGCCGAGCGCCGGGGTGACAGGTGCAGCCCCCCGGGCTGCCCGCGCCGCGGGGCTGCTCCGGCAGGACCGGGGACTCGACTCGAGCAGTTAGCGCATGTCCCCTGTCGGTCCCCGCACCCCCGCCTGGCTCCCCGGCAGCCCTGCTGTAGTTTCCGGCAGGGGGCTGGGGTGGACCTGCTCGACGTCCCCGGCGCTGGAGAACGGTCCCCGGGTACTTTCGTGGAGCTTGCGGAGAATTTTCGGCTGCAGGCGGACGTCCGCCGCCAGCGGAGTCAAGAGTTCTGCGTTCCTTCTGCCCTTCCTCCTTCCCCGTCCCTCTGCGTGTCAGCGTTCTCGCAGAGAGTAAAGGAAAGCTTAGCCTGCACGGGTCAGAAGACGAGGTGTAGGGTCATCTGGCCCAGGCCCCCACCCCTCATTTTTTTTGGTTTTTTGTTTTGTTTTGTTTTGTTTTTGAGAAGCAGTTGAGGTTTGCTGGGTTCTACCCCACTGTCCTTGAGAATTTGAGGTGATGGAACCGGTTTCCAGGGGGTGTGTTGATGGTGCATTACTAGGGAGGGAGAATCGGCGTTGGCTTCGTGGACGGGTATGCACCTGCTTTAATGGGAGGTGGAGTGAACGCCTATCCAGAAGCCTGTGTACAGAATGGACAGTCGGCGGGTCGCAGCCTGCTGTCCTGTGGAAACATGGTTGTGGAGTGAGTCTGTTGTGAGCACTGGATGAAAGACTTAAAAGGAGCGGCATTGTGTCATGGAAACGTGCTCCCACACGCTTCATTGTTTCTCTGGGCTGGGAAGTTTGTTGGCAAAGAAATGAAATTAAGGCCGGGATATGCAAAATTGGATCCTTATTGTGGGCTCCTGTTACTGGTCATTTTATGAGGAAATCAAGTTTCCATGTCTTATTTCCTCTGCAAAGGTCACTAAACATTAATTTGACCCTTCAGAATGGTCTAAAATATAATAATTTAAATGTAAAACTAATTTTACCCAATATCAGTGTTAAGCTAAGCCTTTAAATGATTAAATTACAACAACTCTGAAAATTTTTAAGCATGTCAAAATGTTGGAGTATCTTACTTAAAGCAGTCTGCATTGGTTTCTTTGAAGAATATTCTAGAAGGTTTTATAGCACTTTTTCCAGATATAGGCATTATATATATTTCTATTGAAATTTTGAATCTTTATATACTGGAATATGAGTGTAGGTCAGTTAATCTTCATTGTACTGTTAAACTCTTCTTTTTACATGTTTTTCTGTATAATGAGAGGCTGAAATAGTACTTGTGAACTATTTATGACATTTCTACAAGATTTTTTTATGGTATGAATTTTGTTTATTTAAAACAGTATTTCTCACCTTTCTCAAATTGAAGACTGCATGAAATAAAAACAGTGCTTTGCTGAGTTGTCATTAACCGTGGGAACAGTGTTGCTGAGTGTCTACACCAGGGGTCCCCAAACTTTTTACACGGGGCCAATTCACTGTCCCTCAGACTGTTGGAGGGCCGGACTATAAAAAAAACTATGAACAAACCCTATGCACACTGCACATATCTTATTTTAAAGTAAAAAAACAAAACGGGAACAAATACAATATTTAAAATAAAGAACAAGTAAATTTAAATCAACAAACTGACCAGTATTTCAATGGGAACTATGGGCCTGCTTTTGGCTAATGAGATGGTCAATGTGCTCCTCTCACTGACCACCAATGAAAGAGGTGCCCCTTCCGGAAGTGCGGAGGGGGCCGGATAAATGGCCTCCGGGCTGCATGCAGCCCACGGCTGTAGTTTGGGAACCCCTGGTCTACACTCCCTGACTTGCACGGTAAACCTGGCTAGCACATGCAGAAAAGGACCAGGAAATAGTAGTCTCTCCTTTTCAGCAGAGTGGGGATTAATGGGGGCAGCCTTTGGCTTCAGGGACTTAACCTATGAGAAAAAATGAGAGGTAGGGTAGACATTCCCTTAATCCTTAAAGCTTTATCCTGAAAGATCAAAAACCAGAACTGTAAGACACATACTGCCTTTCTAGACTCAGAAATCTTAGTAGTGAGTCCATAACTCTTTAAAGAACTGGCTAGACTTACAAAGGGAGTTCTTTAAAAATTAGGCTGCTCATTTGAGTCTTCTAGAGATCTGTTACTATTCTTAAGCATATTGGCTGATTCTTTGTGGCTGAGATTTAATATACTTCTGGTTTGTGTGTAAGAGAACCTCTACCAATATCTAGATTAATGAGCCTAACAAACTAGAAATTTCCAAGGTGTAAGGATCACATTCTTAATTTGCTTGCATCGGCAGCTTGGCCCGTCTTTCCCGTATGTACTATGATTTACCTTAGGCATGTATCTTGTATTGTACGGAATTAGTAGTTCATTGTAGTCCAGGTTTTTTAGACTGGGTAATTATTTTGTGGGGATTAAATTATTGAGTGAATATATAGCTCTTCCTGATCCCGGGTACTTATTTATTGAATGCCTATCTGGCAAAAAGCATTATAAATAGTAAAGGATGTGTAACTCTTCTAATACTCCATACTAGTTAATAATACATGCAAACTGGCTTTTCAAAAAGAGTGTTTTCCATATTCCAGTTGCTGACATCAAGGTAATAAGACAGGTATTTCTAAGATGCAAATACATTATAAAAGGATTCTGTGGAAAAGAGGAAAGAAAGGCTTGATTTAGTTGGTGTTAGCATCCATACATTTTCACATGTGTTTTATTCTGTAACATACTTGATTATATACATAGGAGGATACTATGTATAAACCAGGGACAGTTTAATGAACAAATCATTGCTTAATTTTGGCTTATAACTAAGGAACCAAGGCCAGATAATTTAACCTATTAATTCTTCAGATTTCACCTCTGTAAAGTTGGAGTGTCTAGCCTCTCTTCTTAAGCAGGAAAAAAAAAATTAACATGCATAAATTGAAAAGGAAAAATTTAGCTTAACTTTTTCTGAACATTTTCTTTAAAAAGTTTTTTAACAAATAGTATGTGCTCATTGTAACAATATAGGCACATTAAAAAAAGAAGTTAGGCCTGACCTGTGGTGACACAATGGATAAAGCTTTGACTTGAAATGCTGAGGTCGCCAGTTAGAAACCCTGGGCTTGCCTGGTCAAGGCACTATGGAAAGCAACAAGTATGAGTTGATGCTTCCTGCCTCTACCCCCACCCCGTCACTCTCTCCTCTATCAAAAAAATCAATTAAAAGAAAGGTGAAATTAAAAATTATAATTCTTCCACCCAGAAATAATTCCTTCAAATACATTTCAAAAAGTAGAATTAATGTGTGCAGAATTGAAAGGTTTTAGATATGTTTGTATTGTTCACTTAAGTAGAGATGTGGAGTCTGGAATTTCTAGGCTTTAATTATATTAAAGTGATTAGTTTCACACATGATAAAAGAAACTGCAGCCAGGGATCCTCATTCAATACCAGGTGAAAGCATGAGGTCACCTAAAACATGCTGCCTATGTTGATGATAGTGCTTCCACTGTCATCTATACCTCACTCATTCTCTAGTTTGGTGTTACCACCGTCTTTTTTCATAAGAAACCTAAAGCAAGGTTAAGTATCTTGGCCAAGAACTAACTAAGCAATGCAGTGGATTCGGTATCAGGCCGCTTGACCCCAGAACCCCGTAGTCCTTCCATTCTCCTTTGCTGTTAGGATGCTGTACACAAACTGGGTTAATGGGGTAGCTGGGCAGTTACTGGACAGAGAAGCATCTTTGCTCTAATATCGACAAACTCATCTATTTTTGGCTAGTTTCTAAGAAATACTATCTTGCTTTAAAATGTTTTAATTTCCTAAGTTATTTTACTAACATAAAATTTTAGTTTAAACATTCATAAAAAGCATATGCTAACACAAAATATGTTTGAATAAACAGGAGGAAAGCAATGTGGAAGACTAGAAACTATTAACAGTGGATGTTTCTTGGAGGTAGTGCTTTAACATACAGTCTGTAATTTGAATTCTTATGAACATATTTTACAATAAGGAGAATAGGTTTTTTTAATGAACTGTTATTTCAAGAGATTTTTGTTAGGTATATTGTTTTATCATCAAATTCTGTGTGATCAGAGTTAATATTCAGGTCCCAGAATTTCTGTTTTTGTTCTTTTTCCCTATTTCTTTACCAGTACATGAATAATCTGACAGTATAGGAAAATATTATTTATACACTACATCTCAGGTGTTTAGGATGTCCTCTTCAATGTACAAAAGTAGAAATCACTTACACTGGGATATATTAAGATTTTTTTTATATATTTCAAAAGTAAAAATTCACAGATTAAGAGTGGCTATGGTTGGATAGGAGGACTTTTCATGGTGATAGTATTTTGGGGGAAAGAAGAGGCTTTTGCTTTTTTTATTAAATATTCTTTGTACTATATAAATTGTTTCTGTTTATACGTTTTACCATTAGCTTATGTCAACTTTGATTTAGAATATTGAAGAATTACACAAAGTAAATCTCCCCTTTTGTGCCTTTCCAGCTATTTCCAAAACTTGTTTGTTCCTAGTTTTACACAAATATGTGAATATATGTACTTAACTGGGATGTTTTTCTAATTTGTTAAAATATTTTTATTGCTTGATTTTACAGAAAGAGGAGGAGGAGAGTAAGAGCCATCAACTCATAGTTGCTTCACTTTGTTTATTGGTTGCTTGTTGTATGTGCCTTGAACAGACAAGCCCAGGGTTTCAAACCAACGACCTCAGCATTCCAGGTCAATGCTTTATCCACTGCGTAGCCATAGGCCAGGCTGGGATGTTTTTTTATTTGATTTTTAACAAAGTGGAATTACATTATACATATTTTACAATTGCTCCTTTCAAAGTATATTGCAACATTTCAAACATATACATGTGTCTCTAACGTACCTCATCTTTTTAATGGCTCTACTATGTTCCATTGATAGATACACTGTTGTTAGTGGAAAATTTGAAATATTTTACTGTTGACAAACAAAAATTTAATGAATGTCTTCACATTTTTTTAAGCCATATTGTGCTGAGATGTTTAGAAGGGCAGATCACACTTGAGCATGCCAAAGCTAGGACCTTTGGGTGTGAGTATCATGTACAACAAAATGAAATGTACAACAAAACATAAAATTTTCAGTCATTGCCTTGAATTTGTGGGTGAGAAATTCTAAAAGATTTCTAGAAGGCAAGGAATAATAAATACAGTTTACATAATATCTGGGTTTGAGGTGTTTCAAATGCCATTGGTAGTTCTTTTGGTATGTGGTCACTGCAGTACAAATTAATGAGCATAGCCATATAGCCATGTTCTGATAGAATTTCATTTAGAAAAATAGATGGCAAGTGGTAATTTGCAAACCCCTGGTGTAGAACTTTCAATTTCCTGTGCAATGCTATTTGTCTCTGAACTGTTGAGTTTTAAGTAAGATAATCAGCTTTATAAATAGTATCTCTAGGCCCTGGCCAGTTGGCTCAGTGGTAGAGCATCAGCATGGAGTGCAGGAGTCCCGGGTTCGATTCCCGGCCAGGGCACACAGGAGAAACGCCCATCTGCTTCTCCACCCGTCCCCCTCTCCTTCCTCTCTGTCTCTCTCTTCCCCTCTCGCAGCCAAGGCTCCATTGGAGCAAAGTTGGCCTGGGCACTGAGGATGGCTCTGTGGCCTCTGCCTCAGGCACTAGAATGGCTCTGTTTGCAACAGAGCAATGCCACAGGTGGGCAGAGCATCGCCCCCTGGTGGGCATGCCGGGTGGATCCTGGTCAAGCGCATGCGGGAGTCTGTCTGACTGCCTCCCCATTTCCAACTTCAGAAAAATACAAAAAAAAAAAAATATGGTATCTCTAAGGTAATAATCTAATAGTTAAATAATATATCTAATTTAATGTATCTAATCAGCTTTTAAAACATTGTATCTATATACATAAATGTGATTTCTGTTAATGGTTTCAAGTTATGAACAAATTTATTTATGAATTATGCTTACTAAAAGCATTTGGAAACTTAAAAAATTTTTTATTGTTTTTATGTGTTAAAATTTTTTATCCATTGTCCACACTGAAAGATTGGAAAGCTTTTGTGATTACTAAGCATGAGGCCTAAAAGAAGTCTTATTTTTCTAAGAAGGCAAATGGTAACAATGAGTTTTTTAAGAACATTTGTCACCCACCTCCTCCTGGGGCAACTTTTTTCCAGATAGTTAAGTTTGGGAATTAACCAGATTTTTTTTTAACTGCAGAACTTCTTAGTAGGTCCTTTAATTTACTTATAAACATTGAAACACTCAAGGAATGGTTGTTTTTCTTTCCCCAAACTTTTTGACTAAGAAATCATATTCCACAGAACAATATTTAGGAAATGATGTTATAGGTCAGTGGTTCTAAACTATGTAGAAGCAATCCCCTCCTTCCCCCCTTCCTCTGCCTGGAGCACACGTGACAATGTCGGAAGATATTTTTGGTTGTCACACTGGAGGTGGAGAGGGAGGAAATGCTACCAGCATCCTGCAGGTAGAGGCCAGGAATGATTCTAAAATGCTACACTGCACAGGATAGCCCCATGCTGCTAACAAAATTGGCCCAAATGTCAGTAGGGCCAAGGCTGAGAAATCCTATCGATACTTTATGGACATCTTGGCAACCCTAGTTGAAATTGGTAGTGTAAGCTGACCCCATGATTTAAACCAACTTATTGCCCTTTCACATCATTATTAATTGAGCTGTATTCTTAGAGTCTACTTAATGATAGCCGAAGAGGCTATAAATCAGCGGTTCTCAACCTGTGGGTCACGACCGCGGTGCGGGTCGAACAACCAAAACACAGGGGTCACCTAAAGCCATCGGAAATACATATTTTATTTAAAAATGTATTGTATAATAAATACATACTTTATTTAAAATGTATTGTATAATAAATACATATTTTATTTAAAATGTATAATAAATACATATTTTATTTTAAAATGTATAATAAATACATATTTTATTTAAAAATGTATTGTATAATAAATATGTATTTTCCGATGGCTTTAGGCGACCCCTGTGTTTTGGTCGTTTGACCCCCACCGGGGTCGCGACCCACAGGTTGAGAACCGCTGCTATAAAAGGTTACTGTGATCATATGGAAACTGGCAAGGGAAAGCCAGAATTTTTTAAATAGGGCTATTTTTAAAGTGTGAATGGTAAATTCGAGGGATTCTGAATCCTTAGTGGAGATTGACAAAGAAGAAACAGATTTACAGTGCTGACCTCTTAATTGAGAAGTCTCTTAGTCGGCTGGCAGTGTGTTCTCCACCCCAGTCATGCTTGGCAAGTATTAAAATGGGCTTTATGAGAGAGACAGAGAGTTAACCTTCAATCTTAAGGGACAGTGTAAATATAACTTAAAGTAATACTGTCATTTGATTTTATGCCCTTCCTCTACTGAAAGGGACATAGGACATTTGGAAGTTCTGCTTGTTTGTTTAGAGTTCTGTGGCATTCTCTTGAGAATCTGTGATAACCACTATGGTGACAACATTAGACTGAATATTACAGATGCAAGTTGCACTATAAACACTCCTTTTTCTTAGGTGTAAAATAGAATTTCTAAGTGTTAGTTGAAAGTGCAATATACATGGATTACATGATACACATTTGGATAAACAGTTGAATATCTTTTCTTATAAAAACTTTATATCTGCCTAATATGTGATACGAGGTGCCTATTTACCTTGGTATTACTAAAGTTTTGAAAAAGTTTTGAGGGAGAAAGGTATTTAACTTTTTATTTTTCTGAAAATCCTTGACATATTTATATAATGATTGTGTTCTAGAATATTTTTGACAGAAAACTGAAGGAAGAAGTTTGAGGATGGTTTTCTTTATATTGAAACTGGGTACTTTCAAGCTATAACATTAAATTTTTTAAACTTTATATGTCTACTCTCAACTAAAGAGAATATCTGGTAATGGCAACTGTTTAGCTTTCTCTGTGAAGTGATATATGTGTGAAGCATATTTCAAAGAATCTAGGACTTAATAAATGGTAATTGAATCAATGTTACATGAATCTAGTGTTCCAATAGAAGTCAAAATCTTGAGAATTCAACATAAGATTTTCTGTGCACACAATTGCTGGTAGTCAAGTAATGAAAAATTAAAAGTATTCAGAATTATGTCCAAATGATAGAGTAGACAGAAAGACAAGTTATAAAGTTGGCTAAGAGATGGCTAATCAGTATCTTCTCTGATGAGTTTTGGGGGCAGTGTTAACCATCCACATGGATTGCCATATTGGGGCGCACGTATCTGCTGTGGCAGAGGCTATGTCGAATCTGGGAGTTGTTCGTGAGAGATGTGAAGATGGCACCTAACCCACTGATCTCTGCTGTGTCCTCATTTTCCCGTTTTCACCAGCTCACAGTTAGAGAACAGTAACTTGCAGTACCTTCTCCATCTGTTCATCGCTTTCCACATTTTCGTTGTAATTATATCTTCAGTGTCCCCTAGGTTCCCCAATCACAGCACGTTCGAAGTGGAGCTTCCCCAAACATGTCCTCCTTACAGGGTTTTCTTTCTCACTGAATGGCACCCACTGTCTGTCTTTTCTCTTCTGCAGAATGGAAACCTGGATATTGTTCTTGACACTTCCCTTCTCTATTACCAACTCTAACACTGTTCACTGAAAGTATAAGATGAGCCACATACATTTTTATATGTTCTCATGGCTACATTAAAAAGATAAACAGGTGAAATTAATTTTAATATATTTAACTCAATATATCTAAAATCTTCGTACTCAGTATGTTCCATTTATTTAGAAACTACCTTTACTATGTACCAGATAATAATCTAGGCCAATTCTATCCAGAACTTTGCATTCTAATGTATTTCTGTTCTGTTCTCTCTGTACTCACTGGCCATGTGTGGCTGTTAAGCACTTGGAAGTTGGTTATTGAGCACTTCAACTATGACTAATGTTAAAGAACTGAAATTTTTACTTTTGCTAATTTAAATTTTTCTAGTCACATACAACCTGTGGATGCTATATTGGACAGTGCAAATCAAGGCATAAGTGTATGTATCTACCCTCATGGAGTTCACAATCCAGTATGGTGATACAGTCAGTAAATAAATAAATTGTATCAAATGGTCATACATTATAAAGAAAAAGTAAAATTAGGTAAACAGTAGGAGATGTATGTGTGGGAGGAGTAGGAATTTTGTTTATATAGATAGAAAAGGTGTCTCTGATAAGCTGACATTTGATCAGAGACATGAAAAAAGAGCAGGAACCATATGGATATATCAATATTTAGAAGTGTTTCACTAAGAGAATAGCAGGTACAAATGACCTGAGGTAGAAATGTGCTTTCCCTATTCTAGAAATGACAAGACCATTGTTCCTAAGTTGAAGTTACAGGGTAGATAGAGCAGCCAAGGACCAGGCTCTGAAGGGCTTTATTGGCTGTTAGGGGACTTAAGCTTTTACTTTGTGAGACAGGACACCATGGGATGGTTTTAAACCGAAGAGTTTCATGACCTTAGTTTTTAAGAGGATTACTCTGGGTATCATTGAGACTAGACATAAACCTAACTACTATAAATGTCCTTCTCAACAAAACATAATAAAATGTTTTCTTCTCTTTCAAGTCTTAATTCAGAAATCACCTCTCTTGCATGCATTTCCTAAAACCTTATCATCCAGAAGTAATTAGCCTCTTTTTTTGCTACCTTCATTCATTGAAAATCTATTCTGATTTTTTCAATAGACTATAAATTCTTCAAAGAGAGTTATTGTAGCTAGTATACACACAGTATCTGAAACTATTTGTTCCTTAAATGTATAGTTACCTGTAATTACATCTGAAATCATAGAAATACTTTTCTTAAATATTTACATGAAATGGTATTTTGATGATAATGTTACTCTATACTTGCTTTTTATAAGCAGAATTACAAATAAATGCAGAAATTAAAACAGCAATTCTGTTGTTTAAAAGCACTTGCCTATATTCACTCATTTAATCCTCATACAGCCTATGAATAGGTGTTATTACTACTATCTCCCAGATGGGAAAATAAGGAAATAATGGTTAGATAACTTCCACATGGTTATTTAGCAGTTATGTGGCAGAAACAGGATTTAAATCCAAGCAGCCTGTCCTTACTGAATACAGTTAATTTTATTAGCGGGTCATACCAGTAGAATTTGAAAAACAATTTTGTGGACTAACAAAGTGTTGCTACCTATTAGCACATTTTAAAAAATTATAACATTTACTCTAATCACTATTCCTTTACTTATAAAAGTTTAAAATATGTAAAATTCTGATTTTTGGTAATCTCTTTTAAAAATAGTACATGACTAGCTTGACCAGGTGGTGGCACAATAGGTAGAGCATCAGACTGGGACGTGAGGAACCCAGGTTCAAAACCCCAAGGTTGCTGGCTTGAGAGTGGGCTCACCAGCTTGAGCATGGGGTCACTGGATTGCGCGTGAGATCATAGATGTGACCCCATGGTCACTGGCTTGAGCCCAAGGTCACTGGCTTGAACCCAGGGTTGCTGGTTTGAGCAAGGGGTTACTCACTGTGCTGTCGCCCCCACCCCCTGTCAAGGCACATATGAGAGAGCAATCAATGAACAACTAAGGAGCTACAACAAAGAATTGATGGTTCTCATCACAAACACACAAAAATAGTACATTAATGTATTAATCTTTCTATTTTTATAAAAGTGAAGCATAGCACATTGATATAAAAGCACTGTGGAAACAAACTTTGTGTCTTTTTTCCCTCTTTAGGGCCTGTATATCTTTGGGATCAAGAACTCGTGCCATTGGAAATGCAGCTAAGAGCCAGGTAAAAAATTTTTTTAATTTTTTATTTATTCATTTTAGAGAAGAGAGGGAGAGACAGACAGAGAGAGAAAGAGAGAGGAGAGACAGAGAGAGAGAGAAGGGGGGGAGGAGCTGGAAGCATCAACTCCCATATGTGCCTTGACCAGGCAAGCCCAGGGTTTCGAACTGGCGACCTCAGCATTTCCAGGTTGATGCTTTATCCACTGCGCCACCACAGGTCAGGCCGAGCCAGGTAAATTTTTAATGTAGGTGTTTTGATTTAGAGCAGGCGTCCCCAAACTGCGCCTGTCCCCAAACTGCAGGCCGCATGTGGCCCCCTGAGGCCATTTATCTGGCCCCGCCGCACTTCCGGAAGGGGCACCTCTTTCATTGGTGGTCAGTGAGAGGAGCACCCTATGTGGCGATCCTCCAACGGTCTGAGGGACAGTGAACTGGTCCTCTGTGTAAAAAGTTTGGGGACCCCTGATTTAGAGGAATAAGCAACTAAATGTTGGTAATTAAGCTCCCATTTTATGTATTAAGGGTGAAAAAAGAGTGGGAAAACATGACATCCTAAATTTTTGTATTTTATTAGATATATTTTGCTTTGGTTTTGAAATACTTTTTAAATTTTATTTATTAAAAATCTTTAGTTGTGAATTTAGGATGTACTGTCATATGGTTTCAGTTTTCTACTATATGGTCGGTCACTTTCTGTGGGATGTCCTATCTAGATACCCACTGCAACAGCAGTGAGCAGTGTCTTGGTGGGGAAAATGGAAGAGATCATTTCCAGAGGAAACTAATGTGGCTGCTGGTACTTTACATGGACTCTGTTTAAGTGTTCTTATTTCTCAGCTTCTGAAATGCTGGTGGTAGCACGTTCATTCACTTATGTTCTGGGCTCCAACCACAGCCCTTTATAGTTAATTCTTCTGTTGTTGTTGTTTATTTTTTTATTGATTTAAAGAGAAGAAGGGAGAGAGCAAGAGAGAGACAGGAACACTGATCTGTTCCTGCATGTGTCCTGACCAGGAATCAAATCAGCAATTCACTTTGGGGTGATGCTCTAATCAACTGAGCTATCTGACCAGTGTTACTTTTTAAATCTTAATATATTCCTGGGTCTTCTTTTCTTCATTATAGGTTAACTTTGTTTAATGAGGCTTTTTTCTTTATGACTTTGTAGGAATAATTGACTCATTTATCCAGGAATTTTTGCTTACCATGTTTATGAAGGTTGTCTTACAATTGGTCTATATATGAATAGGTTTGTATGCTCTTCTACTGTTATTTGTACACTAACAAATGTCAATTGGTGCTGAAATGAGCCCTTCACTAAAGTTTACATCTCATATGCTGGCTGATTTTCTAAGTGTATCATAGATATCAGTCTCCAAAGAAAGTTATAAAGATATTTCTCCTGAAAAGCTGAAGACCAACATAGCAATTCAGCATTCCTGCAGTTTTCATCTCATAACTGAAGATAAAGATTTAACTGGCTTTTAAAAATCACTAAGAGGGCAACAAATGGATCTCATTACTATTCTATAGTTATAACTGCATGCTCTAGTTAAAGAAAAAAATTACTTTGCCAGAATACAAGCCATTTGCAATTAACACTTTAACTTAGCACCATGCTACATGGAAAAAGTTTTAACTTACTAGCCTAGAAGCAATTCTTAGCAATGGTAACAGCACAGTATAGTACGTAAGAAATTTCACAGAGAATTAGATATTCAGAGGAAAAGAAAAACAGGACAGTGAAAACAAACAAAAATGGAAAGAAACAGAAGAAATCAAAAAATAATTACTGAAATTCTGCAGCACACCAAAAATATGTTTTTTGCTGATCTGTCAATAAAATAGGTGTAATTTTGATTTACAAAAAATATATTAATAGTAATTACCTACCCTTTTTGCTCCAAAGTGACTTTTTTAAAAATCAGATGCCTGTACTTGTAGATAAAGATTTCCGGTATCAGGAATTAACCAATCAGATACAACCTTACTATGTGTCATGACCAATCAGATGCAACTTTATTAAATATTATAATTCAAGTTCAACCTGTATATTATAGTTCAAGATAGGGCATTCATACCAGATAATTATTGTTAAGTTGGCTGTTGTCATGTTTTTATTTGACAGTCTAAGGGGAGAGAGGTCAGTGCATCCTGACTATAAATAGTCAGGCATTGCATGTTTTAAAAATTCTTGTGGCTTACAGTTTGAAAATCACTGTACTATAGCAAAAGTGTTGAAGAAAACCAAAGATAGAAGTTGTAGATAGGTTTTTATTATTTGAAAAAATTTTAAGTTCTATTCTTTTTTGAAGACATTAATTTTGAATCTATGATTCCTAGGAAAGAAGGAGAATTTGGGGGGCAATAGTTAAGATGCATATGTTTTATTGTATAATTTTACTACTAGTTGGAAACCAAAAAATGAATGATTGTGTGTAATTCTGAACTTCAGTGTGAGAATAAAGAGACTTGGTGGTTCTCAGATATTAGCATGATGTTTATTTTGCATTCATTAAGTAATTAATAAAATGTTACTACCAACAGATAGTCACAAATGTAAGAAATACAATTCATGGCTTCAAAAAGCTTCATGGACGATCATTTGATGATCCCATCGTGCAAACTGAAAGGATCAGACTTCCCTATGAGCTGCAGAAGATGCCTAATGGAAGTGCAGGAGTTAAGGTAGGCTTTGCATTCCCGAGTGCACTCATATACTTAAAGAAACCAAATACGATAATATTGCTTACTTGCAGTTTAACTTTTTTCCTGTAGTAGTAGTACATATATGGCAAGATACAGGCAGCTGTTTTAGTAAGCTTTAGTGAGTACAAAAAATTATAATTTGGATAATCTTTTTTTTTTTTAAATAAATTACATTACCAAATTGCACTAATACATACAACCAGCATAAATACATTTGGTGTCAAGCACAACCAACTCTTGGTAAACCATGGTTTAACTGGGGGAGTAGAACTGCCCAGCATTAATAGAAGGAACTCAACTCACTGTCTAGGTTAGAATCATGGCTTCTTCACTTACTAGTTGTGTGACCTGAGAAGACAAACTACTAATGTTTTTGCAAAAGAGGAGTGACCTGTTGTGATGATTAAAGGAGAAAATATACTGCTCACAAAAATTAGGGGACATTTTATCACTTCATATTCATTTTTTAAATATCCCCTAAGTTTTGTGAGCAGTAAGTATACTTGTGAAGCACTTAGAACAATGTGTGGCATGTGCTAAGTGATCAATAAACCTACTTGATATCAGTGTTGTGGCTGCTGGCAGCAGTTGTCCTACAGGCTACAGGCCTCAGGGGCCTGCATCCAGCCTCTGTGATATTTCATGGAGGAAGTGGAGTCCATTGGTTAAAACGTACCTTATATAGTATTATAATCCCATTTCCCATATGAGAAAACGGAGGTCTGGAGAGAATCACCGACTCCAAAGCCAAGAATTCATTTTTTAGAACTGGAAAGGGCCTTAATGATCATGAGGTTTGGATCCAGAAAGAAAAGGGGGAAATTCATCATCTATTTTCCTTTTCCCTTTTGCCTGTTGAGTCCAAAACTCCCAGCAAGGAGCAAATAACCTCAGTGCTGAGACTGCAGAGCCCTTGTCCAGCCTGCTCAGCAGCCCAAGTGCTCACTATGTTGTATTCCATGTCTATACAGTGCTGAAACACTGGGAAGAGGCTCGATCCCAGAAACACAAGTGTGTATATTGGGGGTGTACCGCTGAGGCCAGCAGGGCAGGGTTACATGATCATGCAGAAACCTGATATGGTGGGTCTCCTCTGTGGGTTCCTGTGGGGGTTCTCCTGGGCTGTTTGAATGAACTGCAGGAGACAGGGCAGAACTTGCCAGTGGGAGTGGCTGTGAAAAGAGCAGAAGCAGCCTGCTCTGGCTCTATCTTCTGTCGCCCTCCCTGGCTCTTACCTGTGCCGGTGGGTTGCAGAGCAATGGGGAATAGACTTAAGCTGCATATCCCCCCATTCAATGGGACTTTCCCTTTCTCTGAGGTCTACAGTCAGGCTGTGCAGGTGGCAGGGTACATGTCAGGCCTCCTGAGCTGGGTGAAGGTTGTTCAGATTGCTAAACGGCAAGGACAGAGACTCAGAACACTATTTCCCAAACACAGGCCACATCTTCTCCCAGTTTTAACAGTGGTCATGGTCCCATTAAAACCATCCAAAGATACATCCTTTCCTGTTCCCTTTATCCATTCTCTAGGCCTCCTTCCCTCCTCCAGCGACCCACCTATTAGCTTGGGGGCCACCACTGGGTACCAGAAAGCCAGGCTACTCCATTCTGGCCTCCAAATGGAAGATGGTACCCATGTCCTGGATGGAGAGGGACAGACATTTATTACAGGCCTCTCTGAACTAAGAACCCTCATGCTGGAAATGAGAACGCTTTGGGAGAACAAAGAAAGTAGATGTCAGGGAATGTGTTGGTCACTATATATGGAGGCTGTACCAAAGACTCTGTTATTGACAAGCCTGGGCTAGATGTGGGAACAATTCGCCAGTGCCTGTGTTGTGCTTCTGCCCGGCCCTTCCCACCCTGGCTGGAGTCCCCATTGGGCAGGCCCCACCTGTAGCCTGAGGCCTCTCTGGAGCTGAGGTCAGGGTGTGAGTCAGGTCCAGCCCACCCCGGGCCAAATGGGTCCTCATGGCATCCGCCAACTTGGCCACCAGCCGCTCTCGCACAGAATCAGGCTCTTCCTGACACCGGGCCAGCGCTTTCTTATAGTACTTCAAGGCCTGATTGTGCTGCTCCAGCCTGGCGGCAGCAGCACCCAGACCTTTGCAGGCCTGCCACTGCCCCTTCGTGTCCCCAGTGTCCTGGGCAGCCTGCGGAGAATGTAGGTAGTTGTCTCTGGTGGCCTTGTGGTCCCCCAGCTGGCTCAGTGCGAATGCCAGGCTGCCAAAGCTCTGGCCCTGCTCCCACTGCTGCCCCACAGAGCCACACAGGTCAGCAGCCTTCTGGTGAAACTTCCAGGCCTCCTGAGAGTTGACAAGGGCATTGTGGGCCATCCCAAGGGTTCTCAGCACTCTGGCCTCCTCTCCTGGCCCCTGGCACAAGGGCAGGGCCTGCTGGAAGGCCTCTGCTGCTATCAGGAACAGCTGGAGCTGGGAGTAACCCAGACCTAGGTCATTAAAGAGTTGCCCCAGCAGTCCCCCCTCAGTACTCATTTCAGCAAGCCTCTGGCTCTCCTCCAGCACCTGCACCACTTCACCCAGGCCATGCTGCCCACTCTTCAGCATACACCCTGGCGCAGCCCCCAGTGCCAGCGCTGCAGCCTGGGGCTGCTTTGTTTGGGCATATGCCCAGCCTGCTTCCTGCAGGCAGTGGGCTGCTAGCTCCGGCTGTCCCAGAGCCTGGGAGCAGGCTCCCATTTTTGCCTGGGCTTGCCCCTGGTCACCTAGTGGCTGGTAGTGACCCAGGGCCCTGTGGTACCAGGCCAAAGCTTGAGGCAGGTTGCCCAGGGCTTGGTAGGCCAAAGCTACATTGAAACACTGGTCACCATGACACCCGCCCTGTGACTCCTCTTTAGGTTGGGCTCTTAGGAGCAGCTCAAGGCCTCTGGCTGGGTCCCCAGTCTCCACGTAGGCAGCCCCCAGGTTGAAGGCACAGGCTTGGAGAATAGGGCTGTTCCTTTTTTGTGGGGCCTCGAAGGCCAAGAGAAGGCCCTCTGGAAGCTGACCAAGGCCTCATGGTTCTGGCCGGCCAGTAGGGCTCCATGGCCAGCCCTGGTGAGGGCTTGAATGCTGGCTTCTTGCTGTTGCCCCTTTTCTTCTTTTTCTTCTTGGAACTTGAAGGCTCAGGCTCTTGTGGAGTAGCCTCAGGGTTGGGGGAAGACGTAGTACTCCTCTGATCTTCTCGGCAGCTGACTTTCTGGAATGGTCCCTTTGGCTTGGGTTACCTACCCTAGCTCCTAGCTCAGAGCCACCGCTGGTACCAGACAACCAGGTACCGCTCTCCACTCCTAGGGAATTCTTTGATTCTGGATAATCTTTTTAATCACAACAGTACATGTATTATCAAGGAAAAATGATTATTATTGGGAGAACTTTTAGAGGTGAACTGTTTTTAAGGGGTAAAGGCGGAGGTGGCATATGTGATTAGAAAAATAGTCCCAAAGAATATGTTAATTGCTATAATGAGTTTTCCCTAATTTAGAAGAATCCTAAAACATATTAGAAGTATTAAAGCAAACTGCTTCCGAGTAAGTTCTGGAGTCTGGATTTTTAATTCTACATCCTGAGATAGTAAGCTATATATTGGTTAATAAAAATATGTTTCTGTTGATTTTACAAAAACAAAACAATACCTCATAACACAGAGTTGCCATATGACCCAGCAGTTCCACTCATAGGTATACACACAAGAGATTTGAACTGTATGTGCACACAAAAACTTGTACACAGCCTGACCTGTGGTGGCACAGTCGATAAAGAGTCAATTTGGAACGCTGAGGTCACCGGCTTGAAACTGGGCTTGCTCCGTCAAGTCACACATGGGAGTTGATGCTTCTTGCTTCTCCCCCTTCTCTCTCTCTCTCTCTCCTCTCTAAAAATCAATAAGTAAAATTTTGAAAAAAACATTTGTACACAAATGGTCATAGTAGCATTATTCATAATAGCCAAAAATGTAGAAACAACTCAAGTGCCTATCAGCTGATGAGTAGATAAACAAAATGTGGTAAACTTATGCAATGGAATATTATTTGCCCATAAAAAGGAGGGAAGTACTCATATGTACTACAACATGGGTGGACCTTGAAAACATGCTAACTGAAAGAAGCCAGTCACAAAAGATCATATATTGTGTGATTCCATATATATGGGTGTCCATAGTAAGGCAGGTCAGTAGACACAGAAAGTGGGTGATTGCTGAGGGTGAAGAGGAATGGGTACAGGACTGTGTTTGTAGGATGATGAAAATGTACTGCAGTTAGGAATACACTAAAAACCACTGTACTGTGCACCACAAGTAGGAACCTTATGCTATATGAATTATATCTCAAAGTTATTTTAATTAATTTTAAATGTAATGTATATGTTTTAAACTATGTTCACATTTCTATTTTTAAAAGAGGGTTCTGAGTACATAATGGGTGATTATTAATAAGATATGAGGCTATTAAAATAATTCAGAGACACATGAGTGGTTAAAGACAAGGAGACAAACTGAAGCCATATTTTAGGTGAAATTTATGGGTCAAGGATTGCTGACTAGGAAGCTGGATGGGCTGTGACAACAATGAATGAGATAAAGGAAAATATTTAGGTGTTTCAGGTTAATGACCATGTAAAGCAATTTTATTTAAAGAGACTTAAATTGTTTTGCTTTTATTCTTTAAAAAAAAATAAAAAATCATGCTTTGTAAGAAGTTTGAGAAAAATAGAATAAGATTTTTTAAAAGAAGGCCAAACCTGATTTTTGAGTGATACAATTTTTATGCAGTCATAATGATTGCGTGTAAGAGGCTTTGAAACCATCAATCAGTTCTGGGTTGAACTAAATATCTTCATCTTTTGAAGATTGACAATCTTTAGATTTCGGCTCCTTAAGCATTTTATACATTTTTTTTACATTTGTTTGGATATACTTTGATGTTTGTTTCATCTATGTTTATATTCTTATGCAAAGGAATACTATATTGTTGGTATTTGGTTCATTTTCCTGATTTTGATACCTTCCCACATTTATTAATTTCATATAATATTATACTTGGTGTTGAACTTGTTTTTAAATTAAGTGGATATCAATTTTAGATCTGTTTCAAAGTAATTTTTACATTACATACATATACTTATACACACTTATAAACACACATACATTGTGCTGCTTGAGAAAGAGGTTCTTTAAAGCTCTTCCAGAGCTGAGTGCTAAAGAAGAAACTCATTCTACTGGAGGTACAGAGGTCAGACGTTGCCTTTCCTCAGTAAGGGTAGGCGTTATATGGGCTCTAAGGTAGCTTTGTACTGCTTATAAGTTTTGTGATTGTCATTATAAAAGGGCTTCATTGCTTATAAATTCTGTGGTGGTCATTATAAAAGGGCTTAATTACTTGAATAAGCACAGGTCCTCTACTTTTTCTTAGTCAAGGAGCACTTTCAAGTTTTATGGCCTTAAATGCAACCTAGTCCTAAACCTGTGTATAAGATGAAATAGTTATTTGGTCAAAAACTAATTTTTAAGTTTAATATATACAACTCTAATGTTTAGTTGATAATTATTTCCAGAAACCTTGGAGTAATACGTAACGTTTTTTTGTGTGTGTGAGAGAGAGAAGGACAGATAGAGACAGACAGGATGGAGAGAGATGAGAAGCATCAATTCTTCATTGCAGCACCTTAGTTGTTCATTGATTGCTTTCTCATATATTTCTTGACCGAGGGGCTACAGCAGACTGAGTAACAACTCCTTGCTCAAGCCAGTGACTTTGGGCTCAAGCTGGTGAGCTTTGCTTAAACCAGATGAGTCCACGCTCAAGCTGGCGACCTCAGGGTCTCGAACCTGGGTCCTCCACATCCCAGTCCGATGCTCTATCCACTGTGCCACCGCCTGGTCAGGCACATAACGTTTTTTAAATAAGGAATTTTTTTTTTCCTCTTGATGTTCTAATTTCTTTTCCTAAAACTGTATAATGAAAGTTTTTATTTTAAACCCAGGAAGAAGGTCATTATATCTTTTTCCTCTTTGTTGTTAGCTAGGAAACTGAATGATAAACATTGCTTTTGTGGGCGGTAGGGATCTGGAGCACATAAAGACACTGGAAAATAGTCTGGCTGTGACACTGTGTGAGACGCTGAAACTTGTGAGCTAAGAGGTTGTAATACTGGAAGATCTTTTTGGAATGTAAGTTCCCTTGAGCAAGGACTTTGCCTTTTTCCCTGTTGTATGTTCATCATGTATAGAGAAGATTTCACAAATATTTGTTGGGTGAATAAATGATTCAGTAGAAATCTCACCTTTGGGTTTAGGTGCGGTACCTAGATGAAGAGAGACCTTTTGCTATTGAGCAGGTTACAGGGATGCTGCTGGCCAAGCTTAAAGAGACTTCAGAAAATGCTTTGAAGAAACCAGTGGCTGACTGTGTGATTTCAGTAAGTCTTACATCAGTAACGTATACTCTTTTTTTTTTATTTTTGTATTTTTCTGAAATGAGAAACGGTGTAAGGGGAGTGGGGGGCAGACGGACAGACTCCCACATGCACCCAACTGGGATCCACCCGGCATGCCCACCAGGGGGCAATGCTCTGTCCATCTGGGGCATTGCTCCTCTGCAATAGAAGTCAATCTAGCACCTGAAGCAGAGGCCATGGAGTTGTCCTCAGCACCCGGACCAGCTTTGCTCCCATGGAACCTTGGCTGTGGGAGGGGAAGAGAGAGATAGAAAGGAAGGAGAGAGGGAAGGGTGGAGAAGCAAATGGGCACTTCTCCTGTGTGCCCTGACTGGGAATCGAACCCAGGACTTCCACACACCAGGTTGACGCTCTACTGCTGAGCCACCCGGCCAGGGCCAAGTAATGTATACTCGAATCATATCTTCCAGTGTTCAGTAGTCCTCCCTTATCCACAGGGGTTAAGTTACAGGACCCCCCAGTTGGTACCTGAAACCACAATAGTACCAGACCCTATGTCTATACTATGTTTGTTCCTCCCCATACATACCTTTTCACTCAAAGAAAGCAAGCACTTTATAGCTTCTCTTTGGCATGTCCAAATTGCCAGCCTCACTGCTCTTGCACTTGGGCACCGTTATTAAGTTAAATAAGGGTGACTTGAACACAAGCACTACAATGCCACAGCAGTCACTCTGATAACCGAGGTGGCTGGTAAGGGCTGGGCAGGTGGACACTTGGGACAAAAAGATGATTGGCCCAGGCAGGATGAAGCGGGATTGTGTGAGATTTCTTTTTTTTTTTTTTTGTATTTTTCTGAAGCTGGAAACGGGGAGAGACAGTCAGACAGACTCCCGCATGCGCCCGACCGGGATCCACCCGGGACGCCCACCAGGGGCGATGCTCTGCCCACCAGGGGGCGATGCTCTACCCCTCCGGGACATCGCTCTGTCGCGACCAGAGCCACTCTAGCGCCTGGGGCAGAGGCCAAGGAGCCATCCCCAGCACCCGGGCCATCTTTGCTCCAGTGGAGCCTTGGCTGCGGGAGGGGAAGAGAGAGACAGAGAGGAAGGAGGAGGAGGTGGAGAAGCAAATGGGCGCTTCTCCTGTGTGCCCTGGCCGGGAATCGAACCCGGGTCCCCCGCACGCCAGGCCGACGCTCTACCACTGAGCCAACGGCCAGGGCTGTGTGAGATTTCATCATGCTACTCACAACATACAATTTTTTGTAAGACTTTATTCATTTTAGGAGAGAGATAAAGAAAGAGAAGGGAGAGGAGCAGGAAGCATCAACTCCCATAAGTGCCTTGACCAGACAAGCCCAGGGTTTCGAACCAGTGACCTCAGCATTACAGGTCAATGTTTTATCCACTGTGCCCCCACAGGTCAGGCCACAAACAGCAAACAATTTAAAACTTAAGAATTGTTTGTTTCTGGCCTGACCAGGTGGTGGCGCAGTGGATAGAGCATTGGACTGGGACGCAGAGGACCCAGGTTTGAAACCCCAGGGTCACTGGCTCAGCTGAAAGCCCCTCCCCGCTCTCCTTTAAGGCATGTATGAGAAGCGATCAATGAACAACTACAGTGACACAAATATAAGTTGATGCTTCTCATCTCTCTCCCTTCCTATCTCTCTCGATCTCCCGCTAAAAACAAAACAAAAAACTGCTAAACTTAAAAAAAAATGAGTGTATTTTCTCATTTAATTAAGACACTGGTTTTTTTTACTTAAGTTATACACAAGTTTTAGTCTAATTATTTTACATTTTTAAGCATCAAATAAGTTACATCAAATTAATATACGTAATTTTTTTTTTTTTAAATACCAGATTCCTAGCTTTTTCACAGATGCCGAGAGAAGATCTGTGATGGCTGCAGCCCAGGTCGCAGGCTTAAATTGTTTAAGATTGATGAATGAAACTACTGCAGGTGAGCCCTTTGCAATTTGAAATCACTGTCAGATAAATAGCTACAGTGTTTTTCTAATTAGTACAAAGTATTTATATTTTTAACTATCATGTATTGGTTCTTGTAAGCTTGTTATTTTGGAGTACAACATTTTGGCAGAAGTTAAGATATATCTTACATTGGCTATAACAATCATTAATATAGAGTTATAGATGGGTAAAAAGATAAATTTAAAAATATTTAGCAAATTATGAAAAATTAAGTTACTTTGAAATTAATAATTTGTCATGCTGTACTGTGTATTAAAGTGCAGTATCAGAGTGATTTATGTGTTTTCCACGTGATTGCTATGCTGGAATTAACCTAATTCTTTGTTCTTACACAGTTGCTCTAGCATATGGAATTTATAAACAGGATCTTCCTCTGTTAGATGAGAAACCAAGAAATGTAATATTTATAGATATGGGACATTCTGCCTACCAAGTCTCAGTTTGTGCTTTTAACAAAGGAAAACTTAAAGTAAGTAAATAAATGATTTGAGTATTATACTTTAATGGTTCAGAGCATATAAGACTATATAGAGAACTTTAATCTCTAGATTTAAATCCTGACTCTTGTATATAAAAACGGTGACCTTGAACAAGTGATTTAACCTCCCTAAACCTTAGGTATCTCAGCTGAGGATAACACTAGTAGCTATCTCAGAATTTTTAGGACAAAATGAATTAACATATATATAATTTTTGGGATGCATATAGTAAATGCTATAATGTGCGTTAGGTATTTGTATTATTTTTGACCTGTTATATCAGCTATTGGGGAGCATAAATTTATATATTCATTTATAAATATACTTAGGAAACATTTTCTAAAATGATTCTATTGTTTTTAGAAACCTCTCTGCATCCGGGAGTCCTAATCAAAGTTTTCTGTGACGTGACATAATTTACTTCTGTTTATCTTTGTATAGTCTGTATTTGGTTTTATGTTCATTTTTACATTGATTATCTTACAAAGATTTACAGATTCTCTCCTTCCATTATGCACATGTGTAGAATTTACATGAATATGAAATGCTCTGGGTTATCCAATTCCTTTTAAAGCCTTTTTGTCTTACAGTTTCTATTACTATCACAACATCCTTGTAATCTTAAAATTAAATGGACATGGTTCACAATGAATATGGGGTAGTTTTCTGTAAATTGGTTTACTCCTTGGTAGTCAGTCTTGAATTTTAACTAATGGAAAAGTAAAAGAACATTCTTTTTCCTTTTTAGTAGATACCTTAGAGTAGTGATCTATAATTTTTAGATCATAGACACCTTTGAAAGTGTGATAAAAGCTATTTGACCTTCTGTCCAGAATGCTGCACATTTGCACTAGTTACATACCAACACAGTTCTGCATTTAATTTTGGGTAATATTGGACTTCATGAGAAGTCTGTGCATGGATTCCCTGTGCTAATCTGTGGGGGGCCAAGCCATCAAATCTGAGGGTTTATCACTATTCCACCACCCATTCCTGTGAAAAAAGGCTGACAAAACAGTGAGATTCTACCTTTCAGTAGTTACTTTTGTAAGTAGTCCTTTGTGCCCTGCACCATAGGGAGGCAGACTAGATGGCTGGTCCTGTGATTTCAGTAGCTTTGGTGTCAAAGGTCCGTGACTTATCTATTCCTGTTCCACCTAATTGCTAACTGGGGCTTACTGCTCAACAAGCCTACCATAGCAGATTCTTGTATCTTCTTCACACTTTTGTTTTCTTTTTCGACCTCTCATGTAGTCTTTGTTTTTTCTGTATTTTTTTTTAAAAATAGCCTAGTTGTTGTTGTTTATTTAAATAATTGAAGGCGTAGCCTGACCAGATGGTGGCGCAGAGGATAGAGCATCAACCTGGGATGCTGAGGACCCAGGTTCGAAATCCTGAGGTTTCCAGCTTGAGACCAAGGTCGCTGGCTTGAGCAAGGGGTCACTGGCTCAGCTGAAGTCCCCTAGTCAAGGCACATGAGAAAGCAATCAATGAAGAACTAAGGTTGATGCCACACAGGTTGATGCTTCTCATCTCTCTCCCTTCCTGTCTTTCCCTGCCTGTCTCTCTCTCACTTAAAAAAAAAAAAAATATTTGAAGACCTAATTCCTGATCTCTAAATTGAGCAATTATAGTACTTTAGATTTAATCTTTGGATCAGCTTTTCTTGGCTGCTTTGTTTTTGCTTGCATGTTTAGGACTATTTCTCTGTTCTCTTAAACTTGATTTTGGTATACCTGTTCAGTCCTGTCATAGAATCAAAGGATGTGAAATTTTAGTTGTAACTCAGTTATTCCAGAATTAGAATTATTCTTAAATTACAATATGTTGATCTGTAACGTCAAGCAGATAATTCACTGTGGGTAAATATGTTGGCTAAATATAAATTATAATTAATTTGATTTCAAATTTGGCACCTCGTGACTTTTGACAAGGTTTTTGTCTTTGATCTTAAAAGATTTTTGTGTTTGTTTGTTTGTTTGTAAGCAAACATGTATATTCTGAAAACTCAATTCTTCCTTTTCAATTAAACAGGTCTTAGCTACTACCTTTGATCCATATTTGGGTGGCAGGAACTTTGATGAAGCTTTAGTAGACTACTTCTGTGAAGAGTTCAAGACCAAATATAAGATTAATGTGAAAGAAAACTCTCGGGCCTTGTTGCGTTTGTATCAGGAATGTGAAAAACTGAAGAAGCTGATGAGTGCAAATGCGTCAGATCTTCCTCTGAACATTGAATGTTTCATGAATGACCTTGATGTTTCCAGTAAAATGAACAGGTACTATAGATGTTTTCAGCTGAAAAAGTGTTTGCTTAATTTAAAATGTTTATATTCTGTTATTTCAGAAGATATGCTCAATTTTTAGATCTCAAAATAGTGAATTTTATTTCATTTTCCCACAGGGCTCAATTTGAACAATTATGTGCTTCCCTGTTTGCCAGAGTGGAACCACCTTTAAAAGCAGTAATGGAACAAGCTAGTAAGTGGGAGCATTGGACTCACCCATCCTGTAGCACGTTGTTACTCATTGGGATGGTATAAAGCAGCGATTTTCAACTGATGTGCCACAAGAATTGTTTTCTTTTTCTTCTTCTTTTCCGAGTGAGAGGAGGGGAGATAAGGGAGACAGACTCCCACATATGTACCAACCAGGATCCACCTGGCACCCCACATCTGAGCTGATGCTCTGCCCCTCTGGGGCCATGCTCGGAACCGAGCTATTTTTAGTGCCTAAGGTGGAGGCTTCACAGAGCCATCCTCAGCACCCAGAGTTGATGAGTTCGAACCAATCGAGCCATAGCTGTGGGAGAAGGAGAGAGAAAAGAGGGTGGGGGAGAAGTGGAGAAGCAAATGGTTGCTTCACCTGTGTGCCCTGACTGGGAATTGAACCCTGGACATCAACACACCAGTCTGATGATCTATCACTGAGCCAACTGGCCAGGGCCACCCAAGAACTTTTAAAACACACAATACTTGACTGTTTAGTCAAAGGCGTTGACCTCTTTTCACTTTGATTGTCAAATAAAAGAAATTACAACAGTCAACACAACAATAGTTTTCTAGTGCGAATGAATCAAAATTAAACCTAATTTTTTGGTTAGATCAACAAAAAAAATTTTTTTTTTGGTATGGCACAGAATTTTAGTAGTTTATTTGTGCCATAAGATGAAAAAGGTTGAAAATCGCTGGTGTAGGAAACAGTAAAAGCTATAAAACTTCATGTTTTTTTTAAGATTTTTATTTCTCATTTTAGATGAAATTATAACTCATTCTTTTTTGAATTGCTTATTAATTTATTGTGATGACATGGTTTGCAAAACCATACAGGTTTCAAGAGTACAATTCAATATAACACCATCTGCACAGGGCAGCATCCACCCTCCGCTCCAAATGACGTCTCTTTCTGTCCTCATCCACCCCCCCTTCCCTCTGGCTGTTGCCACTCTGGTGACTGTGTCTGTATGTTATGTTTATATGTTTTCTTGGCTAATCCTTTCACCTCCTTTTTTCCATTCCCTTTAGCTCCATTCCCTCTGACAGCTGTCTGCCTGTTCCATGTGTCCATGCCTGTTTCTGTTTTGTTCCTCAGTTTACCGAGTTCATTAGATTCCACATATGAGCGAGATCACCGGTATTTGTTGTTCTCTGACTGGCTTATTTCACTTAGCCTAATAACCTCCAGGTCCAACTGTGCTGTTGCAAAATGTAATATTTCCTTTTTTATGGCTGTGCAGTATTCCATTGTGTAAACATACTGCAGCTATTTTGTCAAATCATTTATTGATGGGCATGTAACTCATTTTCATTTATAAAAGTAGGGTGCTAGAAATCTGGGTTTTTGAGAACTCCTCCTGCTTCATTTCTTTCTTTATATCATAAAACTAATGTTAGTAAAATTTGAAGTGTTTAGAAGATTCTAAGATGAAAGTAAAGTAGAAGTGGGGAGATGATTGCTTTTTGTTAAGTTTTTGGTAGTCAATTAAAATCCACTTTCTGTGGAGAAAGAAAGTTATAATTGAAAACTGTTCCCAGGAAATAACTATATTTTGTCCTTAAAAAAAAAAATTACCTGCTGTGGCAGTTTGTGAGATGGTAGTTAGAACACTGAAGGACTCTGGAGAGTCCGTTAAATGCCCAGGAAGTGCTTGTCCTTATTCTCATCATTCTGTCATCGGGACCAAGTGTAGTGCTTGACTCACAGATAATTAGTATTAGATTTTGCCTTTTATTTGCCTATCTTCTTACCTTTTTCTTGTTTTGAGCCAATGAAAAAACCCACGTTTTAAAAAAGTACTTCCCAAAGTCTACTTTTCACATTGTTATAAACACAGTGTTTTGGTCGTTCGACCCCCGCCGGGGTCGCGACCCACAGGTTGAGAACCGCTGTTATAAAGATTATCTTATTTTTCTCAATTAAAAACATTTTTCTTTTCAGACTTGCAACGTGAAGACATAAGTAGTATAGAAATTGTGGGGGGAGCAACGCGAATTCCTGCAGTGAAGGAACAGATCACTAAGTTCTTCTTTAAAGAGATAAGCACCACACTCAACGCTGACGAAGCCGTTGCACGAGGATGTGCGTTACAGGTGGGAGTATCAGACATTCTTTGTAAAATGTATATTTTGCCAGAAATACAGTGATAGGCCTAAGTGGAGTTTTAAATATTATCATTTCTAACCACTTGTCAATAGGCTAAAAGTAAATTGAAATCATTCCTGAAAAGTAAGTCTTATAGCCTTTCATAGTTATATTTTTAAACGATCATAAGACAATATGTCTATAACTGGACTGAAAGATTATTTATTTTATGAATCCATGTAAACAAACTTAAAATTTTTTTTGATATTTCAAAATATCAAAAAAGAATACTCTGACACACTTAAATTTTAACCAGTTACCATTAAACAGTAGTTTTTAAAATGTCACAATTTTATTAGAAGGCTTTATTAGCATTTTAATCAAGTGTTGCCTAGGTTATGTTTCGTGTGTGTTGGTATAACTGTGGTGTACGTCTTATTTGCAGTGTGCGATTCTCTCACCAGCGTTTAAAGTGCGTGAGTTCTCCATAACGGACATTGTTCCCTATTCAATCACATTAAGATGGAAGAGCTCTTTTGAAGATGGAACCGGGTAAATTACTTCTTAAAGCCTTGGGTAGAGGTTGTTATAAATAATCAATTGAACCTACTTTCATAAGTTAATGAAATTCACACTTCTTAAAATTTTCAAACACATTTAAATAAAATTAAATGTTAGTAAAAAGAATACATAAGCTATAAAGCATGATGGCATATTTCAAAGTGTTTTTTAAAAAGTAAAACATTTTTATTTTCTTTTTTTGTTTTTTTTTGTTGTTGTTTTGTTTTGGTTTTTTTTTTGTATTTTTCTGAAGCTGGAAACGGGGAGAGACAGTCAGACAGACTCCCGCATGCACCCGACCGGGATCCACCCGGCACGCCCACCAGGGGCGCCGCTCTGCCCACCAGGGGGCGATGCTCTGCCCCTCCGGGGCGTCGCTCTGCCGCGACCAGAGCCACTCTAGCGCCTGGGGCAGAGGCCAAGGAGCCATCCCCAGGGCCCGGGCCATCTTTGCTCCAATGGAGCCTTGGCTGCGGGAGGGGAAGAGAGAGACAGAGAGGAAGGAGGGGGGGGTGGAGAAGCAAATGGGCGCTTCTCTTATGTGCCCTGGCCGGGAATCGAACCCAGGTCCCCTGCACGCCAGGCCGATGCTCTACCACTGAGCCAACTGGCCAGGGCCCATTTTTATTTTCTAATGAAAAAAAATCACAGTATAAAAATATAAAAACTTAAAAACCTGCATTTGTCACACCTCTTCTCCTTAGCCCATTTTGCAGAGGTAACCATAGTTAACAGCTAAGTCTAATGCTTTTCTAAATATACTTTTTATTTATTTAATTTTATTTATTCATTTTAGAGAGAGGAGACACACAGAGAGAGAGAAGGGGGGGAAGAGCAGAAAGCATCAACTCCTATATGTGCCTTGACTAGGCAAGCCTGGGGTTTTGAACTGGCAACCTCAGCATTCCAGGTTGATGCTTTTTCCACCGCGCCACCACAGGTCAGGCTAAATATACTTTTTTAAATACCCAAGAATAAAAGCATGCATTTTTTTATTAAGTAGGAGAGATGAGAAGCATCAGCTTATAATTGCGGCCTGTTAGTTGTTCATTGATTGCTGCTCGTATGTGCCTTGGACAGGGGCGGGGGGGCTCCAGCTGAGCCAGTGACCCCTTGCTCAAGCCAGTGACCATGATGATCATGTTGATGATCCTCCGCCCAATGCACTCAAGCTAGTGAGCCTGCACTTAAGCCGGATGAGCCCGCGCTTAAGCAAGTGGACCTTGGGATTTTGAACCTGGGACCTCAGTATCCCAGGTTGAGACTCTGTCCACTGTACTACCACTGGTCTGGCAAAAAGCATGTACTTTTTAATGTGTGCACTGATCATCTGTATATCTCCCATGTAACTTGCTTTTAAAATATGTTGTATATTACCTTTCCATGCCAACAGAAAATAACTGTTTTTTCTACAGTTATATGTGCCATTATTAATTTAACCAATACACTTTAAAGTTATATTCTTCCTGTTTTGAGCAGTGCTTTTAAGGATGTCCTTGTAACATTTCTTTGGTATAACTATAAGATAACTGTGTAGGAATAAAATTGAGCCAGAGTATGACATTATTTTAACTGATACTGCCAAGTTATTCACTAAAAAGATTTATCAATTTATATTCTTAATAATTGTGTATTAGATCACTCATTTTCTCCTATACTTTTAAATTTAATTTTCTAATATTAAAATGTAGTACTTTGGCCCTGGCCGGCTAGTGCAGCTGTAGCGTCAGCTTGGCATGTGGAAGTCCCAGGTTTGATTTCCGGCCAGTGTACACAGGAAAAGCACCCATTTGCTTCTCTACCTTTCCCCCTCTACTTTCTCTCTGTCTCTCTCTCTTCCCCTCCCAAGGCTCCATTGGAGTAGAGTTGCCCTGGGCACTGAGGATGGCTCTGTGGCCTCCGCCTCAGGCTCTAGAATGGCTCTGGTTACAATGAGCAACGCCCCAGATGGGCAGAGCATCGTCCCCTGGAGGGCATGCTGAATGGATCCCGGTCGGGCGCATGCAGAAGTCTGTCTGACTGCCTCCCCACTTCGCACTTCAGGGGGGGGGAAATATATATATATATATTACTTTCTCATTAAATTTCTGTTTCTAACTATTGTGAGTCACAATTTCATACTTTTATTGACATTTATGTTTTCTTTTCAATGAACTACTCAGGATTTAAATAACTTGCTACCCTACAAAAATAATTTGTTTCAAATATTATAATTGACTATTTTCCAGAATTATAGCTTATACAATAAAATTGTACTTAGCTTTTGAAGTTGCTTTTAAATTTTTGTTCTATGTACTATACTATACATCTCCCAAGAAATAGAAATATTTGCACAAATTTCAAAACTATGGATTATCAATCTGATTTGAATGTTTTACATAGCATTTAAATGGCATTTGTTTTATGTCAATTTTGAGGCAAGAAATATTATTCTTTAAAGCTAATTTCAGTTAAAGGTAGAAGTGATCCAGAAAAAAATTTATAACATGGGGAGTTAAATTTAAAAGTAAGTATATCGAAGTGACTACAGTAGGAAAGTAGAAGGTAATTGTGGTAGGTTCTTGAATACTAGAATAGAGACAAGGCCCATGTATAAGCAATTTTCAACCTTGAAGTATTAATAGGATGGTGCTATACATTAAAGAATGAGTTTCTGGGACACTGTTAACAATTGTTATAAACCTATTACACTATTTAAAGAATACATATTGCTTCCTTGGTTTCAAAATTTCCTCGGCCCTGGCCAGTTGGCTCAGCAGTAGAGCATCAGCCCGGCATGTAGAAGTTCTGGGTTTGATTCCTGGTCAGGACACAGGAGAAATGACCATGTACTTCTCCACCCCTCCCCCTCTCCCTTCTCTCTCAGTACCTCTCTCTTCCCCTCCTGCAACTATGACTCTGTTAGAGCAAGTTGGCCCTGGGTGCTGAGGATAGCTCCATGGCCTTGCCTCAGGCGCTGAAACAGCTTGGTTGCCAAACAGCAGAGCAATGGACCCAAATGGGCAGAGCATTGCCCCATAGGCGGGTTGCCAGGTGGACCCAGTTGGGGTGCATACGGGAGTCTGTCTCTCTGCCTCCCCACTTCTCACTTAAGTAAAATAAAAATATATAGAAATAAAATTTCCTGTACTGGAAAGAAGAAAATACTACAAGTGCTGCTATTATATCAACTGAAAAAAATTGAGATATGGATCACAAAGTATCAATGTAAATTTATAAAGTTGACAGTTCTACCGTGGTTATATTAGAAAATTTCCTTATTAGGAATACACATTGAAGTATACCGCTCACAAAAATTAGGGGGTATTTAAAATTAATATGAAACTATAAAATATCCCCTAATTTTTTTGAGCAGTGTATTTAAAGGGAAAGAGCCATAAATGTATATAACACTTTTAATTGTTTCAGAAATAAAATACAGATAGTGTGTGTATACTCAAATGCTGAAACAAATGAGGTAAAATGTTAACAGTAGCAAATCTAGGTAAAATATATACAGTATTCAGTTGTTACTTCTTTATTTTTTCACCCTGTAAGTTTGAATTTATTTGCAAATAAAAGTTCCATTTTAAAGAATCTAGAATAAAACAGGTTACATATGACAAGTATTTTGGAAGTTAATGAATAGGATTTGGTCCTCAGATGTGAGCAAAAAATTCCTATGTGAGCAAAAAATTCTTATGCCTTAAGATATACCTATTCTTAGGTAATTTTTCTCTTTTGAGTAGAATTGTTTATTACTATGACAGACATTCTAAAAACTTTCAGCCATAAACCTGTCAAAATGCAGGTTTGGCATGAGCTGTGGGGGCGCAGTGGATAAAGCGTTGACCTGGAACGCTTAGGTCACCAGTTCAAAACCCTGGGCTTGCTCGGTCAAGGCACATGTGGGAGTTGATGCTTCTTGCTCCTCCCTCTTTTCTCTCTCTTTCTCTAAAAATGAATAAGTAAAATCTAAAAAAAAAAATTTTTTTAATAAAATGCAAGTTTATAGTGCAGCCAATTCTTTTTTTCTGTTCATTGGTACATAGAGAGGGTTTTATAATTTTTGCTTATGAATTTAAAATGAGATGGATTCTGTAATTATTTTTATAGATAACCTTCTGTTTGTTTTGAACTGAGCATTTTCCCACTCCATTTTAGGGAATGTGAAGTATTCTGTAAGAACCATCCTGCCCCATTCTCAAAAGTCATTACTTTCCACAAGAAGGAACCATTTGAACTAGAAGCATTTTATACTAATTTACATGAAGTGCCTTATCCTGATCCAAGAATTGGTAAGAAAACTCAAGAAAGAAATTTTCACGTTGTTTGGGGGTGGCGGTGTTATATTGAGGGGGACAACTGAATCCATGTTAATACAATAAATTAAATAATTTAATAAAAATAATTGAAAAGAAAAAACTTTTACAATTTTTTTACTTTTATAGATAATATGTTAATATTTGAATCAAAGAAACAAATAAGTTGATATTTAAGCCAAGCTAGCACTGGATTTTAAAAGATGGATATTCATACTTTTTTTTTTTTTAGTGAGAGGAGGGGAGGCAGAGAGATACTCCCATGTATGTTCTGAGCAGAATTCACCAGGCAAGCCCACCAGGGGGTGATGCTCTGCCCAGCTGTTGCTCCTTTGTTCAGCAACTGAGCCATTTTTTAAGCTCCTGAAGTGGAGGCCATGGAGCCGTCCTCAGTGCTCAAGGCCAACTCACTCGAGCCAATCCAGCCATGGCTGTGGGAGGGGAAGAGAAAGAGAGAAGGGGAAGGGGAGGGGTTCAAGAAGCAGATGGTCGCTTTTCTTGTGTACCTTGACTGGGAATCAAACTCGGGACATCCACATACCAGGCCAACACTCTACCACTGAGCCAACCAGTCAGGGCCCGTACCTTTTTTTAAACATGTACTTTTTAGTACTCAGAGTTTATTTCTAGAATAACAGCAGGTTTGAGTATTTTTAATTCATTTTGACATCTGTATTTAAAATGTTCTATAATAGGTGTGAAAGGTTTGAATAAGGATTTTTTTATGGAAAAACTGTAATCAGTAAATTCAGATTGTGCTGCCTATGTATTCTGATTTTAAACTTAAGCTCAGTGACAAGTAGAGTGAGTATGATTAGATTAATAGGAAAGTGAGAATGGGAGACTGTATTATCCCTATTGAGCTTTTTATTTTCATTTATTTATTTTTGCCTAATAAACTTTTTAGAAGGTACAAAACAATTATGATGTTGTATCATTTAAAAGAGAAGGAATAATTTTTAGGAGTTAAAATCCTCTATGAACTGCTTTCATTTACAGACTAGAGAGGGGACTGTATAAATATTTCACATACATTAATTAAATTGGTAGGTGTAAATTATTGACAGTGGTATTAGTTTGCTAGGGATTTTGAAACAAAGTGCCCCAGACTGGGGGGGCTTAAACCACAGACATTTTTCTCAGTTCCGGGGCTGGAGGTTGGCAGTCAAGGGGCTGGCATTTCTTCAGTCCCTCTCCTTGGCCGTGGGTGGCCATCTTCGTTTTCACATGACCTTCTTTCTGTGTGTGTCTGTCTCCAAAGAAACACACCAGTCACTGGGGTAGAGCCCAGCCTGACAGCCTCATGTTAACTTGTTTGACCTCTGTAAAGACGTTATGAGGTACAGGACAATAGGACTTTTAATATGTGAACTGGGGTCGGAGGACACAATTTAACCTGCAGCAGAGGTGAACCAGATGGCTTATAAATTAGTTCTTTTGTACTATGAATATCATTATACAATTGAGATTATTTTAAAAATTAGATTTCTTAATGTGAAAAATTAATATGATCTCTGTAAGTGGATAATGGCAATTTTCCTATAAGAACAATACAGAAAATTTTTTAATTGCTTTATTTATGAATTGCCAAGATGATTATGATTTGCAAAGCTAATAATAGCAAAAAGGGGTAATTTTATATTTGTTTTTTAAACTCAGAAATTGAATTTTGTTATTTGGTTTTTAGAGCAGCAATATTATAAAACACACTTAAAAGTTATATTGCCTTAAGTCAGATTGTCCTTGGTTAAAGTATTGTACCAGTTCTTTCTTTTCATAGCATTGATGATTTGGGGCAGGTAGCTTAACCTTTCTGAGTCTTACAACCAAGTTTACTAAGGTATGAAAACAGTGACTTGGGGAAAATACCTATCCCACAGTAATTAATCTAGATATGGTAATAATTTTACAACTATTTGCCAGCTTTGGAAAGATGATGGTCAGATTATTGAATTTCATGAATTGACTGACTTAGTCTGAGGCCCCTGTACTGATCAAAACTCTTTTTTCTTGAAGGGAGCTTCGCTATTCAGAATGTTTTTCCACAGTCTGATGGTGACAGTTCCAAAGTGAAGGTTAAAGTTCGCATTAACGTCCATGGGATCTTCAGTGTGGCCAGCGCGTCAGTGATTGAGAAGCAAAATATAGAAGGGGACCACAGCGATGCTCCTATGGAGACAGAGACTCTGTATAAGGGTGAAAGCAAAGATGATGCGGTATGTTGCAAGTCTGTTTCAAGTTTCTCTAATAAATATACAGTCTTGTATTCATAACTGGTACTTCAATAGTCAGAAACATTCATCTCAGATTTTACTCTGAAGTTCTGTTGTAGGAATCAGTATAAACTCTTTAAATAAAAGCATCAAAGAATAATTCTATTTGAAGTGCTGTACTTTTTCATATAGTAACACATCTCATAGCTTGTGCACCTTCTATAGCGTGAAACATGTGCATTGAAAATACACAGTGAAGAATTTTTCAGAGCTTTTCAGCAGTTGAGCAGAATGATGTGCTGTTCATTCAGTAACTCTAAATACGGTTATTTCTTTAGGAAAGAGTTTGTGACCCTAATACTGTACTTACTCTTGGTATACAATAGATGAAGGAATCTTAGGAGAACATGATTCTATTTCATTACACAAATTTTTCATCTCTTTGTATATACTGTTTGTTATATTTTTAATGGCATTTGTGAGATTTTTTTTCCCTGTTATAATTGGCAATCCCTAGATTTTTTATGTATTTGTACATATTTAGAACAGATTTTTTGTGTGAGAAGGGTACTAGACTTACCACGGGGCTCACTTTGTAAGTTATATAAATATCTAATCACTAAGTTTACACTGTAACTAATATCATATTGTATGTCATCTGCAAAAAAAATGGATTTTTTGATAAATTTCAAGATAATTTCTTCCTTAGAAAGTTTGTCTTTTGTCTGTTTTTATTGATAATTTACTATAAAATCTTTCAGACTTGATCATATTTCTACCACTACTCTTTAAAGTACTTCATTTAGGGACTGCGGTGTTTCTTTCATTCTTCCAATGTATTATGTTGCTATTACATCCTTACTCGAATTGAGAACGAAATATCCTAATGTGTTAGAAGATAAGTCAGTTTTTCATAAAGTAACATAAGAACGATAGGTGAAAAGTTCTTACTTGTAGTTCACAATTTATGGAAGACATAAATTTAATCCATTAACATTAATATTTACTAAAATTAAGAGAACTGTCTTAGGGAGGAGTTCTTGATATCCATTTTACTTCACTTTTTTTCTTAAAATGTCTCTGTGGCGACTTTCGTTTTCTCTGTGGAATGTTTGTGAATCTTGGGCACTATAAGCAAGACTAGTATGGCACCCATTTTCTACCTCCCTAGCCTTTCTAATTTGCTGCTGCAAATTAGAGAGAGAGAAGGGAGGGAGGAGCAGGAAGCCTGGACTCCCATATGTGCCTTGACCGGGCAAGCCCCAGGGTTTCCAACTGGTGACCTCAGCGTTCCAGGTTGACACATTATCCACTGTGCCACCACAGGTCAAGCTTGATTGCTTTCTCATATGTGCTTTGACCAGGGGGTCCAGCTGAGCCAGTGATCCCTTGGGGGCTTCAAACCTGGGTTTTCAGCGTTAGAGGTCAATGCTCTTATCTACTGTGCCACCGCCTGGTCAGGCTCTAATATACTGTTTATTAAAAAATATACTAGAAATACTATAAATTACATTTTCTTTTTCAGGATAAAATGCAGGTTGATCAAGAAGAAGGTCATCAAAAATGTCATGCTGAACACACCCCAGAAGAGGAAATTGATCATACAGGAACTAAAACAAAGGTTTCTTTTACTATTTCTATTCTTTTTTTTCTACTATTTCTATGGTTTTGTCTTTTGAGATTGATAGTTCAAATTGATATGTTTACTTTATAATGCATGCTTTAATGCACTTGATGTTTTCAATCTTACTACTATGGAAATGTATAGAAAGCACAGAACCAGAATGAATACATTTCAAAGATTTATATTATAGAGTGTTTTAAAGAATGAACTCTGATAATACTATAAGTAAAACTAACTTTTTGGTAGGAAAAATGTGTTTATTTCGTGACTTCTCATTAAAAATCATACAATTTCAGAGAATATAGAAAATGGAATAAACTAAATGAAGACAATTTAAATTAGCAATAACCCTCCATCTCAAAGTTAACTACTGTAAGCCTTGGCCAGTTGGATCAGTGGTAGAGTGTCGGCCTGGCGTGCATAAGTCCCAGGTTCGATTCCCAGCCAGGGCACACAGGAGAAGCGCCCATCTGCTTCTCCACCCCTCCCCCTCTCCTTCCTCCCTGTCTCTCTCTTCCCCTCCCACAGCGAGGCTCCATTGGAGCAAAGATGGCCCGGGCGCTGGGGATGGCTCCTTGGCCTCTGCCACAGGTGCTAGAGTGGCTCTGGTCGCAATAGAGCGATGCCCAGGAGGGGCAGAGCATCGCCCCCTGGTGGGCGTGCCAGGTGGATCCTGGTTGGGCGCATGCGGGAGTCTGTCTGACTGTCTCTCCCCGTTTCCAGCTTCAGAAAAATACAAAAAAAAAAAAAAAAAGGTTAACTACTATATACATTTGGCTGCATATTTTAAAATATTTTTCTTTGTGCAAAAACAAATATATATATATATATATTTTTTTTTTTTTTTTTACAGAGACAGAGAGTGAGTCAGAGAGAGGAATAGACAGGGACAGACAGACAGGAACAGAGAGAGATGAGAAGCATCAATCATTAGTTTTTCATTGAACGTCACAACATCTGAGTTGTTCATTGATTGCTTTCTCATACATGCCTTGACCGCGGGCCTTCAGCAGACCGAGTAACCCCTTGCTGGAGCCAGCGACCTTGGGTTCAAGCTGGTGAGCTTTTGCTCAAACCGGATGAGCCCATGCTCAAGCTGGCGACCTCGGGGTCTCGAACCTGGGTCTTCCGCATCCCAGTCTGACGCTCTATCCACTGCGCCATCGCCTGGTCAGGCTGTAACAATCAATTTTATGACATTTTCCCACCTCAGAAAGAAGCCCTGTACCCATTAGCAGTAACTGCATCTTTTTCTCCAGCTTTCTCCCTGTCAGTGCTAGGCAACCACTGATCTTTCTTTCTCTATAGATTTGCCTATTCTGGACATTTTGTAAAAATACAGTCATACAATAAGTGATGCTTTGTGAATGGCTTTTTCCACTGCTGATATATGTCCTCAAGATTCATAGGTTGTAGGATGTATCAGTCCTTCATTCCTTGTTAGAGCTGAAGAATACTGCATTGTGTGGGTGCATACCCCATTTTATCTAGTCATTGGCTAGTAGACATTTAGATTGTTGCCACATTTGACTATTCTGAATAATGCTATTCTGAACAGTCATGTACAAGTTTGAGTGTATGTTTTCATTTTTCTTGGACATGTATCTATGACTGAAATTGCTGGTTTCCATCATATCTCTGTGTTTAATATTTTGAGTAACTGCCTGTTTTCCAAAATGGTTGCAGTATTTTATAGTCTCACCAGCAGTGAATGAGGTTTGCAGTTTCCTTATTTCCTCACCAACTCTTGTCATCTTCCCTTGTTTATATTATAGCCATCCTAGTGGGTGAGAAGTATATATAATAGTAGCTCATTATGGCTTAAATTTGCATTTCCAGCCCAATATTTTATGTAGAAAGACATAGTATATAGAGTATAAAATGCTGTCAGCATTACAGTGGTGGTTTTAAATAAGGTATAGTAGATGATAAGTTTTATTTGGTTTTACTTTTTTGTCTTATCTGAAATTACTCCTAAATCTATCTATATTATTTTTTTTTTAATTTTTAATTTTTTTAATTTTATTTACAGAGACAGAGAGAGGGATAGATAGGGACACACAGGAACGAAGAGAGATGAGAAGCATCAATCATTAGTTTTTCGTTGTGACACCTTAGTTGTTCATTGATTGCTTTCTTATATGTGCCTTGACCGTGAGGCTACAGCAGACTGAGTAACCCCTTGCTCGAGCCAGCTACCTTGGGTTTAAGCTGGTGAGCTCTGCCAGATGAGCCCGCACTCAAGCTGGCGACCTCAGATCTCGAACCTGGGTCCTCCGCATCCCAGTACAACGCTCTATCAACTGTACCACCACCTGGTCAGGCCTAAATCTATTTTTAAAGTGTTTTAGAAACTAATATTATTCTCTTGCATTTCTTTTATAGTCAGCTTCCTTGGACAAACAAGACCGATTAAATCAGCCCATTAAAAAAGGAAAAGTTAAGAATATTGATCTACCTATCCAGAGTAGCCTATGTAGACAATTGGGTCAAGATCTTCTCAATAGCTACATTGAAAATGAGGTTTGTAAATCTGAGTTGATGTTGAAATAGATGGTCGTGTATTCTGAGATTTTTATAAGTCAATGATTATTCCCCAAATGGGGAAACTAGTTTATAACTCTTAAGGAATTATTAAATTGATCATTGAACTACTTTATTTTGGACAAAATATTGAGCTATAGTAATGTCTTGTATAATGTACTTTTCATCTGAGTTATATGAAGAACATGATTATCTCCACTATACAGGAAAGATATCCCAACATTAATGATTCTTACCCCTTTTACTCCATCTGTAACAGTAACACTGAACAGACATCATGTAGGGAAGTATTAGAAGCTTCCCTCTTCTATTATGTTGTCCTAAAAGATTAAGGCTCTATTCATAATGCTTCTGACTTCCATTTAATTTTTTAAATCTGTTGTCATTCTTGAAATTTCCTTTACATGTCTAAATGTTTAATTTTAGTCTCTTGAAGAAAAGAGTTTTGTTTCTTTACCAGTAGTTCTATAAGAAGTAACTTTTTTTTTTTAAAATTTACATTTAAGTAGTGGTTCCTAGTTTAATTCCTATTCGGTAATTATTGAAGGCTGCATGTTATGGGAAGCAAGCATTCCTGCGTGCCCTGAATAATTCAGAATTTGTAATTATGGCAAATCTGGGTTTTAAAATTAAGTTTTTTAGTGTCTTGCTAGTTTCACAAATGTTAGTTACACTGCAGTCTTGTTTTTAAAATGCTATGTTTTTAAGTGAAAATTTTGTTCCTTACGTATTACACTCCTCAGGTAATTTTTTTGCTTTTTATTATAACAATAATAATTTTTCTAAAATCTTTGGTGTTTTATTTCAACCTCAAAACAACCCTGTGACATGTAGGTGCTGCTGGAGATCTGAGTTTACAGATAAGGAAACAGGAACCAGTAGACTGAACCATACAACAGCAAACAGAAACTTTCCATTTGAATCCAAGTTGTATTTCTCCAAAGCTCAAAATGACAACCACTATATTATATTACCTTCCAGAACTAACATTTTTCAGTACCAGTTATGTTTCATGCACTGGACGATATATTTTCCATGGACTGTGTCAATTTTATTAATCCTATGAGCTAGAAAGAAATGTGCAATTTTAGGATAAGAAAACTGAGGCTGAGAGTTTAGGTGACTTTTCTGAAATCTCAAAGCTAATAAATGGGGAACTTAGGGTTTGAACCTGAGTATTTACAAAAGCATAGTCTGATTGTCTGGGTGCTTTGTTTTGTTTTAATCTCTAATCCACTTTCTGTCTCTGTGAATTGGCCTATTGTAAGATGAATAGAATCATACTACAATATTTGTCCTTTTGTGTCTGACTGACTACACTTTGTAACATGTATCAGAACTTTTATAGTAGAATAATATCCATTGTGAATGTACACATTTTATTCATCCTTTAATTTGTTAATGGACAGCTGAGTTATTTCCACCTTTTGGCTATTATGAATAATGCTGCAATGATTATTGACATACAGATATCTATTTGAGTTCCTGCTTTCAGTTCCTTTCGGTATATACCTAGTGGAATTCCCGGGTCATACTGTAATTCTTTGTGTAGCTTTTTGAGGACCCCTAAACTGTTTTATGTCATAGCAGCAGCACTTGACATTCCCAACAGCACAGCACAAGCATTTCAAATTCTCCACATCCTCACCAACACTTTTTTATTAGTTATCCTAGTAGGTCTGAAGTGACAGTTTATTGTAGTTTTGATTTGCATCCCTAATTCCCTAATACTCTTAATGGCAACTAACCTGAAACTCTTTGAATAGGGGAAAATGATAATGCAAGATAAGTTGGAAAAAGAAAGAAACGATGCTAAGAATGCTGTTGAAGAATATGTATATGACTTTAGAGACAAGCTGGGCACGGTATATGAAAAATTCATCACTCAAGAAGTGAGTCTAAATTTTAGAATTTTTTATTAGAACTACTTTAGTATTTGCTTCAGACTTCTAATATAAATTATGCAAATAAATGTAATAAATGTATTGTCAATTTTCTTTAGCACATTTAGAAATGGTTCTCAGTTATTTTCTAATTTTCAGAAGTATGGTGAAGGACAAATTTATGAGTAAAATTTCATAAAAATATAAAATTTAATTTTTTATACTTTTTATTTTAACATTTGGAAAATTTTATCTCATTCTTTTTGCTCCTCCCACAAAATTTTATTTTTTTATTCTTTTATATATTTTTTTTATTAATTGTGATTCTAGGGTCACCCCAAATGCATCCCCCCTCCCCCTTATTCCCCTCAACATCTCCCTTGCCCCCCTCCCTGCCCAGTGCCCTCCCCCCTTCCCTTCAGGTTTATCCCATCCTATCATTCCCTTTCCCTCTGTCCTCTTTAATTTTTTATGCTTGAAAACATTGTATCCTTGACTTTTATTTCTAAGAAGAGCATTTTTAATCATTGTCTCTTAAATGTGTATCTAGGACTTGAATAAATTGTCTTCAATACTGGAAGACACAGAAAATTGGCTTTATGAAGAAGGAGAGGACCAACCTAAACAAATTTATGTGGATAAACTTCAAGAACTAAAGGTAAAATTTTTTAAAGTCTATGTTACTATTAAATAGACCATTAAGTTTACCTAAAAATTTGTAAAAGAGCACAGTGTATTTTTTATAACTATATAAGAAAGTTTTAAGACAGATAATGTGTAAGAAATGTTTCTCATTTTAAAAGCATTTTGAGAGGTGAGTAATGCTACATGTAATTAAAATCAAATAATGTATAATCATATTTGTCTTCTCATGATACTCAGATATATTTAGAAGATGACCAGAGTGTTACTATTACTTTAACAAGCCATGTATTTCTGAGACATGTCACTAAGAAGTGATTTGTCAGTCTGAGCCCTGCATATCAGAGGCGTCATGCTCTCAGCCTCTCTTCCCCCTTCACTACTCTGAGTTTGAGGGTAATACACTGCTAACCCTTTTGTATTTTCACATTGCAACTGATGGGGACAACTGACTGGCGAAAACTTCAAAAATAGCACCCCTTCTCTTAAATGTTCTTTTTTTAAAGACATGGTCACCAGGTTCCCTTTTAGGTAGCCTCTCCCTACCCTGAAAAAAAAAAAGTTTGATTAGAAGTTCAGCCTGGGCCTCACAGGTGCTGGTGCAGTCGATAAGAGTGTTAACCTTGGATACTGAGGTCCCAGGTTTGAAATCCCAAGGTCACCAGGTTGGGCACTGGTTTACCAGCTTTAGTGCTGGTAACTGGCATGTCAGATCATCAACCTGAGCTCAAAGGTTGCTGGCTTGAGGAACAAGGTCCCTGGCTTGAGTCCAAAGGTTGCTAACTTGAAGCCAAAGGTTACTGTCTTGAGCAAGGGATCAATGGCTTGGCTTGAGCCTGCGCCCCCGGATGAGAAGGAATCAGTGTACTTTATTATTTATTTATTCAGTGAGAAGAAGGGAGGCAGAGATGGACTCTCACATGTGTTCGGACTGGGATCCACCAGGCAAGCTCACTAGGGGGCGATGCTCTGGCCATCTTGGGCATTGCAACCAAGCTCAGCAACTGAGCTCTTAGGGTCTGAGGCAGAGACCGTGTCGCCATCCTCAGTGCCCGAGGCCAACTTGCTCCAGTTGAGCCATGGCTGCAGGAGAGGGAGAGAGAAAGAGAAGCGAGAGGAGGAGGGGTGCAGAAGCAGATGGGTGCTTCTCCTGTGTGCCCTGACCAGGAATCAAACCCGGGACTTCCACCTCCGGGCTGATACTCTACCACTGAGCCAGATGGCCAGGTCCTCACTTTAAAGTGAAGCAACAACAAGTTGATGCTTCTCATTTCTCTCCCTTCCTGTCTATTCCCCTCCCTACCGCCCCCCCCCCCCCCCCCCGCTAAAAAAAAAAAAAAGTTCAGCCTGGAAGAATGACAGGGAATTTTATTCTTTCTTTCTTAGTGTGGGTCATGGCAGCGCTTTACTGTGTGTAGGAATTACCTGGGGCCCCTACTGAAATGCAGGTAAAGGGTCAGTATAGTGAGGCGGGCTCGTGGTTCTGCAGTTTTGACAAGCTTTTGAGAGAGTCTGATGTTGCTGGCCCCTGAACTAGTCTTTGAATAGCAAGGGAATACATGGATGCTGTGATGGCATTAATAGGATTTCTAGAATATGGGCTAAAGCTGGGATGGGAGGAGGTACAAAGAAATTAATTAAAAGCAAAAAAAGTATCTTGCAACAATTATTTTCATGCCAGTAAATTACTTGCAAAGGGTATACAGAGGGTTCTCAGGTTATAACAGTCTCAACATACGACATTTTGAATTTACGATGCTCACTTGCATAAAAACTTTAAAAAATTGGGACGAGTGTTTTGGCTTACACAGTTGGCGTCATACTTACGAACTACATGGCCAAACTAGTTAGGTTGTGCACGGTGGAAGACTCTGCAGTAATGCAGCGTGCGGCGTATGGGTGAGGGAGTTGGCATCTCCCAGTGCGCTTACCTATGCCATTTTGAACTCTCAAAAGCCCAAGTGTTCCCTTTGTGTTAGGGTAGGGTGTGTTTCAACTTACATGAACATTCGGGTTATGTTACTGTTGTAGGAACTGAACTGTGCCCTAACCTAAGGACCCCCTGTAATTAGAAAATAACCAGAAAACCTAAGCTTATGATAGAAATACTAGGCTTTATCCTATTTTATCCTCTTGGTGGTTTTACTCATGATCTCCCTAAGAGAATGCATATATTTTGGGCCACAGGAAGAGCCAGGCAACTAAAGCCAATAGAAATAACTGGAAAAGCCCAGTAGCACCCAACATGGATATTTTGCCCAACTGTATAAGTAACCATAAAAGTGAATGTTGCAGAAGTTTTTATAGGCTTTACTATTGTTTTGAGATGGCTTTTAGAAATTAAAAATGCAGTATTCACTTTGGGAAACATTTACAATAAAAATTATTATGTAAATAGCTAAAATGCAATACGGTATTCTGGAAGAGGGAAAGATGAGGTCTGAGTGAAGTCCGGGTGGGTTCTAGTGATGCAGCAGTGCTGGTCTCTGAGTCTGACCACTGTCCACACTGGTATCGATGTCAGCGCTAGAGACAAACAGTGTGAGCTACTGGGCTCTAGCATTCCCTTTGGAACTTTTCAGAAAATCGAAAATAAGCTGTTTTTATTTAATTGTGTAAAACATTTGAAAGAAAAGTTATTCTTCTAGTGGATCCTCCTCCTCAAAGTTATAGATGCTATTTTAACATTTAAAAACTCTCCATCCCGCCTGACCTGTGGTGGCGCAGTGGATAAAGCGTCGACCCGGAAATGCTGAGGTCGCCGGTTCGAAACCTTGGGCTTGCCTGGTCAAGGCACATATGGGAGTTGATGCTTCCAGCTCCTCCCCCCCTTCTCTCTCTCTGTCTCTCCTCTCTCTCTCTCTCTCTCTCTCTCTCTCTCCCTCTCCTCTCTAAAAAATGAATAAAAAAAAAAAATAAAAAAAAAAATAAAAACTCCCCATCCCAGGGCCCAAAGGTTTATTTTTTTTAAAGCACTACATTTATAATACAGACATATTAGTCTAATGAATAAACATAATATATATATATAATATTTAAGGTCTTATGTTAAAAAGTTTGTTAGTAACTTTTTCTTTTAAAAAAATGTCTTATGTTGACAGAAATATGGCCAGCCTATTCAAATGAGATACATGGAACATGAAGAGAGACCCAAAGCTTTAAACGACTTGGGAAAAAAGATCCAACTTGTCATGAAAGTAATAGAAGCATACAGAAACAAGGTATTGCATGCATAAAGCCGACTGATGATGATGGCATGGGTGGTACATGCTGAGCACAGGGCAGACCTGCCCGTCCTCAGCTACGAGCTATCACAGCTGTGGCTGCCACAGTGCACCAAACTTGACACTTAGTTTTTTATTGCAGAATTGTCAGGTAAACAATACTAATTTATTTAAAATGCAGTGCAGATATGTGGCTTTAGTTTTTTTAAATCCCTAAAATATTAATCCAGTGACCAAATCCATTATTAATCAGTATTGATACAATGAAAGAGGTTTTCTTGAACCTTTTTTTTATAACAGGCCTCTCTGAGACAGGACTCTGCCAGCCTTTATTTCATACTCTGGCCTTTCTTTGATTTCTCTTCCAGTCTGTTCATCATTTGTAATCCCCTGTACTCTTTGTTCTTTTATATATATACGTACCCAAATCTACATCACTACCCTGGACCTTTCCACTGACTTTAAGGTTCAAAAATTTATTTGTACAAATAATATCTCTATTTGGATATAACAGTAAGATTTAACAAAATTAAGCTTATCATATATTCCCTTTAAACCAGAGGTTAACCAACTTTTTGTTTTTTAGCCAACTTTTTCTTTAAATGAACAAATATTTTGGGCTTTGTGGGCTTTTTCTCTACATCTTTCAGCTCTGCATTGCAGTACAAAAGAAACCATACATGATACAGAAATGCCTGGGCATGGCTGCATCCCAGAGTGACTTATTAATAAATAGGTTTCGGGTTGGATTTGGCCTGCAGGTTTGCTGACTTCTGCTTTAAATAAATAGTCACTGTAATTCTTCCTGTTTTTATCATTGTCATTGCATTGAACTTAAATTGCAATTTATACTGTATCAGAAAGTTTCAGGCAGATTATCATAATAGTTTACATTGACCAAGCACTTGGTGAATTTGAAGCATTTTTTTATGGATTATTTCACTTGATTCTAACAAGAAAACTACAGTGCTTGGGCAGCTTGTCAAAGATTTCACAGGTAGTAAATGGTAGGATCAGGATTAAACCTAAGCAGTCTGAAGTTAACATAAAAACTCTTTAGAGTGCTTTTCACTATACGTAATGTGAAAAGTTACTGATTACAGAAAAAAAAGACCTGTGAAATTTATAAAATAAGATTGCAATCCAGGTGACCTAGAGAACCCAGGTGCTGACTATGAATGTGCCCGCCTCTGCCAGCATTCACACTGTCCGTGGGTACAAACAGAAGTGAGGATACCGGAAAAGCGCGGCGGAACAAGCAGACCAGTGAGAATACCAGGACCGCTGCACACGTGGTAGTGGAGCCTCCCGAACAGTGACTATGGCCCAGTGTCCCCAGGCTCTCCCAGTCTTCCCGAGTGTGCGCGTTTAGGATAATCTGAAGCAAGGGAGACTTTGCTTATGTTCAGGATTCTGAGTTTTGATTTTGTGCCAGGCTCCCTTCAGGGTGCTTAAACTACACCCTGAAGCAGCACCTTGGACTTTATGCTTTAGTGGGGGATGCTTTACAGTAAATTCCTGTAAGGGAGACAAGGGTGAGAAAGGGCTTTGGGAAAAGGAAGGGACTCTCAGAGGTAGAGATTTATCAGAGGGCAGACTTTATAAGATGACATACATGTGAGGAGAGAACTGCAGGAGGTGAGGGCCCAAGATGTATGATAACTGTAAGAAGAAAGTTCTAGAAAAAGGGAATAGCAGTTGTACAACCTCAAGGGGAAAACATGTTGGATGACAGTAGGAAGGCCAGTGTGGCTTAAAACTGTTGGGGTGGGGTTAGCAGTTGACAGATCATGACAGAGGGGCCAGTGCAGGGGTCGGGAACCTTTTTGGCTGAGAGAGCCATGGACGCCACATATTTTAAAATGTAATTCCATGAGAGCCATACAACGACCTGTGTACATTACACATTATCCAATAAAAATTTGGTGTTGTCCCGGAGGACAGCTGTGATTGGCTCCAGCCACCCGCAACCATGAACATGAGTGGTAGGAAATGAATGGATTGTAATACATGAGAATGTTTTATATTTTTAACATTTTTTTATTCAAGATTTGTCTGTGAGCCAGATGCAGCCATCAAAAGAGCCACATCTGGCTCGCGAGCCATAGGTTCCCTACCCCTGGACTAGTTGCTCATTAGTGAAGTTTGGCCTTTCCTCTGAGAGTAGGGATCCATTGCAACTTTTCAGCATAAAAGGAATATGATTTAACTTACTTTTTAAAGAACTTGGAAACAGACTAGTGAAGGCATTATTAGAAAAATAAAATACAGGCAAGAAATGATGAGAGACTTGAATCCAAATAGTAGAGGGGGAAGAAGTGGTTGGATTTTTGCTGCATATATTTTGAAGGCAGAACTAATAAAATTTGCTGATAGATTTTATATAAATATAACAGAACGAGGAGTCCAAAATGACTCAAAAGATTTTGGTGTAGAAGGATGAAGTTTCCATTTACTTAGATGGAGAACTGGAAAGAGTAGGTCGGGAGGTCATCAGGCATTTGGAATGTAGGTGGTCTGCCTGGGTGCTGAGGGTGCCAGTTCAAAGGCCCAGGCCTGCCCGGTCATGGCACATATGAGAGGCACTACTACGAGTTGATGCTTCTGGACCCCCACCCCCTTTCTCCTCTCTCTGAAATCAGTAAATAAAATCTTTAAAAAAATAGTCTGACCAGTGGAGGCACAGCACATAGAGCATTGTTGACCTGGGATGCTGAGGTCCCAGGTTCAAAACGCCAAGGTCACTGGCCTGAGCCCAAAGGTTGCTGGCTTGAGCAAGGGGTCACTGTCTCAGCTGGAGCCCCCAGGTCAAGACACGTACATATGAGAAGCAATCAGTAAACAACTAAAGTGCTGCAAGTACGAGTTGATGCTTCTCATCTCATCTCATCTCCCTTCCTGTCTGTCTTTGTCTCTTTTTTAAAAAAGAAAAAAAAAGCCCTGGCCTGGTAGTTTGGTTGGTTAGAGCATCGTCCCAGCGCACAGAGGTGGCCGGTTTGATCCCCAGTCAGGGCACATACAGGGACAGATCTGTGTTCCTGTCTCTTTCTTTCCCTTCCTCTCTAAAATCAATAAAAAATTTAAAAAATAAAGTAAGTAGTCAATTCAAACTTTATAAATAGAAATTCAAGTTGGAAGTTGGATATAGAGTTGGAATTTCAGGGAAGTTTTAAGGCTAGAGATTTTTTTTTTTTTTTTTAATAAATTTTTATTAATGGTAATGGGATGACATTAATAAATCAGGGTACATATATTCAAAGAAAACATGTCTAGGTTATTTTGTCATTAAATTATGTTGCATACCCCTCGCCCAAAGTCAGATTGTCCTTCGCCACCCTCTATCTAGTTCTCTGTGCCCCTCCCCCTCCCCCTAACTCTCCCCCTGTCCTCCCTCCCCCCACCCCTGGTAACCACCACACTCTTGTCCATGTCAAGGCTAGAGATTTTTTTAAAGCATGTGGGTGGAGCATGAATGGAGAGGAACTTAAATGATGCATGAAGTTGGAAGTCAGAAAAGGAGGTCCGAGAAACTGAGTCAGTGATGATGGATACATAATTTGTAATCATACAAGCAGAAAAATGAGTCAAGTATCTGATAAAGCTTTATGGTTTTAAAAAAACGGCATCACGGTCCTCTCAGTTCTCTGGCTTTGAGTGTTCTTACATTCTCTTTCCGTGTATTTTCCATGTCCACTCTACCATTCATCAGGAAATCCCCTTTCTGTATGTTGCACTGCCACTTTTTTCTGGTTCTGTGGTAAACAGTATAAACTACAGCTTCTGAGATGGTCTTCTAGGTATGCCAGCTGTAGTTCTCTTTTTCAGACAGAATTTTATTATGTTCTTCCCCCTTACCAACAACTTGCTATATTTTGTTGTATATTCAGAATTTTTTGTTTAGATTGTAGTATGCCTGCTTCCTTTATTTCTCTTTAATCACTAACAAATTCAATTTCATACAGCTTCTTTTTGGCTAAATACCTTTCCTTGAATGTTCACCACTAGTCATTCTTTTCCAAATCTTAACCCTTCAGAAAGCCTTTCACTTTAAGAAGCCACACTCTCCAATTCTATGTAATGTGTATGTGGCTTCTTCACATGGTTATGTACAAGGTATATACAATAAGAGTATGAATCTTTTAACTAGAAATTAATAAAATTTACTTGCTAAAAAAATCTGTTCTAATAAGTTACGGTTTTCTTTTAATAGGATGAAAGATATGATCATTTGGATCCTGCTGAAATGGAAAAAGTTGAAAAATACATCAGCGAAGCCATGAGTTGGCTGAACAGTAAGATGAATGCACAGAATAAATTGAGTCTCACTCAAGATCCTATGGTGAAAGTTTCAGAAATAGTTGCAAAGTCAAAGGTAAGAAACTATAAAATTCTCTTTTTAAGGGGTTCAAGCACTTAAATTTTTTAATGGGAACTATAAATTTTTTTTTTTTTCCTGAAGTTGGAAACGGTGAGGCAGTCAGACAGAGTCCCACATGTGCCTGACCGGGATCCACCCGGCACGCCCACCAGGGGGCGATGCTCTGCCTATCTGGAGCGTTGCTCTGTTGCAACCAGAGCCATTCTAGCACCTGAGGCAGAGGCCACAGAGCCATCCTCAGCGCCCAGGCCATCTTTGCTCCAGTGGAGCCTTGGCTGCAGAAGGGGAAGAGAGAGACAGGAAGGAGAGGGGGAGGGGTGGAGAAGCAGATGAGCGCTTCTCCTGTGTGTCCTGGCCGGGAATCAAACCCGGGACTCCCGCACGCCAGGCCAACGCTCTACCACTGAGCCAACCAGCCAGGCTGGAACTATAATTTTTAATTTTGGAAAAAGAAAGATTCTAGGTTATACATTAGGTTCCTTGATTTCATTAGTCAAATACACAAGGATTTGGGGGGGGGGGGTATTTTAAGTGTAATACAGAATGAAATAAAGCAGTTTGACAATTATTGACAATGAAGTATGTCAGACTTTCTGAGCTGGATAAGACTTACCTCTTAAGTCTCTATTGTAAAACTTGGCAATATAGCCGTCTCTGACATAATTCAAAAAGTGTTTAATTCTATGGTAAAATCTTATTTATAAGGTAAAGTTTCCAGTCTAAAAACATTACTAATGAAAATGTCAAGCCTGACCAGGTGGCGGCACAGTGGATAGAGCATCGGCCTGGGACACTGAGGACCCAGGTTTGAAACCCAGAAGTCACTGTCTTGAGCGCAGGCTCGCCAGCTTGAGCAAGAGGTCACTGGCTCAGCTAGAGGCCCCTACCTGTCAAGACACGTATGAGAAGAAATCAGTGAACAACTAAAGTGCCACAACTACAAGATGATAAGTTGATACTTCTCATCTCTCTCTCTCTGTAAAAAACAAACAAACAAATAAATAAATAAAAAGGGAAAAGGGAAATAAGAGGTACAAGCTTCCAGTGATAAAGAAGTCACGGGATATAATGTACAGCATAAGGAAAATAATCAATGATATCACAATAACTGTATGGTGATGATAATTAGTAGGCTTACTGTGGTAATCACATCATAAGGTATATAAATGTAGAATGAATATGTTGTACAACTGAAACTAACATAATATTGTATGTCAATTATAATACAAATAATTTTTAGAATATGTTTAAAAAAAATTATTGCTGCTGAAGTAAACTGTATTTTACATTATGAGGAACCAATTTTGGGGAAGATTAGATACAAAAAGCATTGTTAAAGTTTTACTAGTTTCCTGTCACCCCTAACAAGCACTAGCCCAGAAGCCAAATCCTTCATTGAAGCACTTTAGTTGTTTACTGATAAACAGCTGGTTATCTCACTGAGCTAAGTATGGTATTAAATGAAAATTTATAAAGTTATGTGGAATTAACAGTAATATTTTAACTTAATCAATATTCTTCATTTGTTTAGGAACTGGATAATTTCTGTAACCCCATCATTTATAAACCCAAACCGAAAGTCGAGGTTGCAGAAGAGAACGCGAAAGCTAACAGTGAACACAGTGGACAGATGGATGGACAGAGTGGGCCTGAGCTGAAAGCAGAGACACCGAAAGACAGTGCACAGCATGCTAAATCTTCCGGAGAGATGGAGGTCGACTAAGTCTTCATTCTCCCTTCGTGTAATTCAAACAGTGCAAGCAGCCACGGGTCCATTCTTCTTTACATCTGGTACACACAACACGTGTCCAGTTTTTCTTAACCACTTTTTGTCATTTGTTTTTTGGAGTAGTTTTGAAAAGTATTTTATATTGAGTACACGTCTGTTCATTTCCATTGCTGCTTATGTGAAGCTTTAGCTGAATATAGATTTATAAATCAGTTTAAGCTTTCCTAATATATTTTATGTCAAACATGCAAGATTGTCATGTAGTTGGCAACAATCTACCTTATTTAAAGCTTCTAGTTTGATAAACTTCAGCTCTTGATTCAGGAAAGGAGACCGTATTTGCACTATTGTTGCAGAACATAGATATAGCTGATCATTATTTTGAAAAACAAATATTGAAATTGATGTGGTTTAGAGTCACTGAGGCACTGACCTTTTTCTAGTTATTGTTCTGACTTAAATATTAAAACAAGTAAGAGGTCCTTGACAAATTAGTCCATCTCATCGGTATGCCCTGAGACCTCCAGAGCTTAGCTGTCATCTCATACATGAACCAAATCAAATGCTGGATGGCAAAACACACATTTTTATGTTAAGGTGACACCAGCAGTTTTCTTCTTTTATCAGTAATGTGGATTGATGTTTTCTCAGAGTAAGTCAGTGTCATTTTCACTTGAAACTTCTGATCTACGTGTCCTGAAGACCTGCTGCTATAGAAACTAGCCTAAAGAAAAGAATCATTTTTGATGAAAATACCTTCGTGTTAAGTGGGAAATGCTGTTGACCTTCTCAGATATGCATATATGATATTGATAGCCTTGTTTCAATCTTAATAGTTTTAGTTTTATTAATTGATTCTGTTAAAATCCTAACCCAGGATAAGGGAAAACGGCACAATGTATTGCATTATGTACCTTTCTCACTGAAATGCTTAATGTTAAGATATAAACACTATTAAATAAGCAGTAATACTTGAAAAGAAGCACTTATACCCTAAGTCTTAGGAAATAATGCTTGTACTAAACGGCGTGACATATCAACAGGCAAATATAGAATGTATAGTGTGATATGATATGATGTGATTAAATTATAGTTCCAGCTGTTAACTTTACCTGTTCAGACCTTGGCTCCAGTTTTGGTGCTTCTTATATAAATTATATGGGACAAGGGACTGTGGCTTAATCTGTGCTTCGTCACCAGACTTGTTCACATCGTTCAGTTCTGTCCACAAGCTTGAAACTAACTGGGAGCAGACTGAAATGACTTAAACCTGTAAGGCCACGGGGCATAGACAGTGCACGGGCTCTTGTGTTCAATGCCAGTCAACCACACTGACCCAGTTTTGAAATTTTGAAAGACTTTTCCCAAAGCTAAATCTTTATATTAAGAATTAATATGGACTTTTCTTTAGTAAACATTGAGAGTTTAATATCTTTAGGGATAGTCATTATTTCTCACAGCTAGTTCTCTAAGAGAGTTTCTGTTTCTACAATGTAGTCTGCACTGAAAGGGGGGTGTGAAGGAGGATGGCATTTTCCAGGGAGGTTATCCATCCTTTTTGAGGGAGAAGGCCCTTTTGTACATTGAAAATCATATATCCCCAATATGTTTTTACTGTCTTCCAAGTCTTTAAACTATCACTATTTTAATACTCTTAAAATGAAATCATTATATCCATTATTAGTAATATAAGTACATTATTTTAAGAAGCATGTATCAGTTTTCATTGGTATGTTGAACATACAGATTTGTTTCAGGAAGAACAGTTATTAAATGGATTTCATAATAGTATAAGTAAGGAGTTTATAGCTTTTCTTTAGTTAACAAGAAGACCTCTACCCACTTTTTAAGGAGCTATACCTCAATAACTTCTTGGGAATAAATTTGGAAACAACCTGTTCTTCATCTGGATTGTCTGGTATATCCTAACATTTTCCATTCCTTCTCTTAAATCATTTTATATAGTTCTGTGCTTTGGTCAGATGTATAACATTCCAATTCTTGCAGTTATATAACACTTATTCAATAAGTTAGATGCATCCAAAGATAAGATGTATACTTTTTACCTGTTTATTCAACTTACGTAGTATTTTCAAAAGCTCTTTAACCTTATACTGCAGTTATTTATTAACTACATTAATAAAAGAAAATGTTCTCCTTAATACAGTTTTGGGTAAGTGCTGTGGTTTAGTTTAATTTTAATCACTGAAATATGTAATGCTAGATTAAAAAAAATTAAAGATTTTTTTTATAAATCAAAAGACACTATTTTAGAGGTTATTTTAAAATATACATAGCAAAATACACATTTTCTAGAGTAAGCAAATAAGAACTAAGTATATAGGAGTTATCTAGGATGATTAATAAATATTAACACACTTTGGCCATATGGAAAAGTATAAATTACTTGGTTTGAAAACCAACTCCCAATAGCCCATTCTACTGTGGCCATAAAACAAAAACTGTTAAGTACTATGACAATAATATGACAAATTTTAATTCCTTAGCAGTAGACAGAATTCTTAAGTTTTAAAACACTAGAAACAGCATACCATAGAATTAGGGTATTGGAATAACTGATAATCTGTTTTTAAAGGGTAATTAGACTTTTATTAAGAAAAAATAAAGATTTCTTAAGACTTTGGGGGGCCTGGTTTTAAGTATATGTTCATGATTCTTTTCTTTTTTTTTTTTTTTTTTTGGTATTTTTCTGAAGTTGGAAATGGGGAGGCAGTCAGACAGACTCCCGCATGCGCCGGACTGGGATCCACCCAGCATGCCCACCAGGGGGCGATGCTCTGCCCATCTGGGGCATCGCTCTGCCACAATCAGAGCCATTCTAGCGCCTGAGGCAGAGGCCACAGAGCCATCCTCAGGGCCCGGGCAAACTTTTGCTCCAGTGGAGCCTCGGCTGCGGGAGGGGAAGAGAGAGACAGAGAGGAAGGAGAGGGGGAGGGGTGGAGAAGCAGATGGGCGCCTCTCCTGTGTGCCCTGGCCGGGAATCGAACCCAGGACTTCCGTACGCCAGGCCGACGCTCTACCACTGAGCCAACCGGCCAGGGCCCATGACTATTTTCTTGATAGAAGTCTTTATTGAAAGTGAATTTCGGGGCTCAATTATCAATATAATAAAATTGTAGTGTTAAAATATTTTATCCACATTAGCACATTTGTAAATTATTCATATTTAAAGACAATAGACATTTAAATACAGTAATCAAATTACCTGACTTCAGTTTGACCCAGATGGACATAACCATCCCTCCATTTTCATAAATTGGAATTATAATAATAAGCTTATAAGCATACTCATTAAGATTTTGTTTTAATATGGTAATTTGTATATGGTAGTCCACAACAATTAAAGCCTCCACATTAATCTTACATTTCAGATTTAGAAGTGATTTCTTAAATGGCTAGAACAATAATGCTTTGTTTTTCTTACCTTTTAGAATTTTACAACAACAAAAGCAATTCTAAAGTAAATGTTATTTTTATGGTTAAACTTTGGAAGTTTTGAGTTTTAAATGGATTTTGGTTTTGTGGTATTTGATTCTGTAAAACTTAATGAGAGGCATATCTAATTGTATTTCTCTATTTAAAATATAGCAATAATTAAATAGCCACTGATGACTTTTCAAATGACATAGGTAGAGACACTTATAAAGTTGTATCTAACATTATTCTCTTAACATGTTTTGTCACTGATTTAGCAGACTAAATCTTAAAGCAGTGAATCAATTTTAGAAGAGAAAAACTTTTTGATCAAAAGTGAAAATTAGGTTTAGTTACTTTCTTTTTTTGGCAAGGTCTAATTTAAAGTATCATTTAAAAATAATTCCCAGGAAGCATATAATCTTTTTCTTTTGACAAAAAGTAACAAAACTTTAATGCAGATCAAAGACCAAGACTTTTAACTAAAAAATGAATAGCTATTTTACTTTCCCATCTATAATTTAAAATACACTAACATGAATATTCTTCCATGTACTCTCATGTTTCCTGTGAACACAGCTGTGGGTTTATAGTACAGCCAGATGTCTAAGTTTTCTTTTCTTATGAAATTCAAGGGTAATTGTTTCATACAATAAATGGGCACCTGTAATTTTTAGAATAACAAACTAAAACTGCTTAGAAGGAAAAACAAAACCCCTAAATGACTACAGCAGTGGTCAGTGTCTCTAGGTAATGGATCTTTCATTTTCCAGATCCCTAAGGATACATCTTGCATATTGTTAAAGTAAGTATGAAAAGAAAAAGCACGTGTGTTAAAATACATTACTAAATTACCTGGAGCTTTCAAGTCAAAGAAATAATTATAATTGAATCATGAACATTTGATTCAGTCTCTCAAATAGGTCAACATCTACAACAACAGAAATTAATAGTATGCTGTTTGCTTCAGAATCTCTTAATTTATTGTCATGTTCTAAGCCACAGGTTAATGATTAGGGAAATATAGTGACACCTCAAAATGACCCATCCTTTAAAGACATGAGTAAAATTCAACATGTTTTAGATAATTTAATTACATGGTCTTTAGTTTTTTCTGTTATTGTGTTTCATTTATCTTCTCATCCAGTTTAAGACCCTTAAATAACCATTATATTTTTCTCCAGTCTATTTTGTTTTTTTTGGTTGTTGTTTAGATCTTTTATTTCATGAATTTTTAAAAAAATTTAAATCAGCCTGACCAGGCAGTGATGCAGTGGATAGTGTCGGACTGGGATACCAAGGACCCAGGTTCGAAACCTCGAGATCACCAGCTTGAGCTGGGATCATAGACATGACCCCATGGTCACTGCCTTGAAACCCAAGGTCGCTTCGCTGGCTTGAGCAAAGGGTCACTGGCTCAGCTGTAACACCCCCCCCCCCCCCGCCCCATCAAGGCACATATGAGAAAGCAACCAATGAACAGCTAAGGAGCTGCAACAAAGAACTAATGCTTCTCACCTCCCTTCCTGCCTGTCTGTCCCTATCTGTTCCTCTCTCTGTCGCTAAAAAATATATATATATTTTCTAATCATTTTTTACTTTTCCTTTATTGACTGATTTTAGAAATAGAGAACCATCGATCTGTTGTTCCACTTATTTATGCATTCATTGGTTGAGTCTTGTATGTGCCCTGACCAGAGACTGAGCCCGCAACCTTGGTGGGTCATATCGATACTCTAACCAACTAAACCACCCAGCCAGGGCCTTTTATTTTTCAGTTACACTTCACATACAATATTGTATTAGTTTCCAGTATATGCCCCAGTGATTAGACATTACATAACTTACTAAGTGATCATCCTGATAGATCTGACACCATGCATAGTTACTGGGTTTTTTACTCTGTTCCCTATGTTGTACTTTACATCCCCATAACTACTCTGTAACAACATATTTGTACTTCTTAATCCCTTTTCCTTTCTCACCCATGCTCCCAACCTGCTCCCATCTGACAGCTGTCAAAATGTTCTCTGTATCTATGAGTCTGTTTCTGTTCTATTTCTTTGTTTGATTTGGAGGTTTTTTAAGATTCATTTGTTGATATGTATTTATTGTCATTTTATTCATGTTTTTTATCTTTTTTTCTTCTTAAGACTTTTTAACATGTCATGTAACACTGGTTTGGTGCTGATGAACTCCTTTAGCCTTTTCTTTCTGGGAAGCTCTTGATCTGTTCTTCAATTCTAAATGACAGCTTTGCTGGATAGAGTAGTCTTGGCTGTAGGTCGTTGTTTTCATCACTGAGTATTTCTTGCCAGTCCCTTCTGGTCGGCATAGTTTCTGTTAAGAAATCAGCTGACAGCCTCATGGGAGCTCCCTTGTAGGTAACTACTTTTCTCTTGCTTTTAAGAGTCGCTCTTTGTATTTAACATTTTGCATTTTAAGTATGATGTGTCTAGTGTGGGCCTCTTTGGGTTCATCTTGTTTGGGATTCTTCTCTGCTTCCTGGACTTGTATGTCTATTTTCTTCACCAGGTTAGGGAACTTTTCTGTCATTCTTTTTTGAAATAGGTTTTCAATTTCTCATTCAGACTTGTCTCCTTCTGGCCTGACCTGTGGTGGCGCAGTGGATTAAGTGTCGACCTGGAAATGCTGAGGTCGCTGGTTCGAAACCCTGGGCTTGTCTGGTCAAGGCACATATGGGAGTTGATGCTTCCAGCTCCTCCCCCCTGTCTCTCTCTCCTCTCTCTCTCTGTCTCTCTCTCTCTCCTCTCTAAAATGAATAAATAAAATTAAAAAAAAAAAAACAGACATTGCAGACTTGTCTCCTTCTGGCACCCCCACGATGTGAATGCTGGTGTGCTTCAAGTCCTAGAGCCTTCTCACACTAGCTTCAGTTGCTGTTGTTTTTGGATTTTTTTGGATTTTTTAAATCTTTTTGTTCTAATTGGGTGTTTTTGCTTCCTTATATTCCAAATTGCTGATTTGATTCTTGACTTCATCTACTCTTGTTGACTCCCTATAAATTATTCTTCATTTTAATTAGGTGTAGCATTCATTTCTGACTGGTCATTTTTATGGTTTTCATGTCCTTTTTTATGCTGTTCAAGTTCTAAGTTCATCTACTCTTATCCTGAATTCATTGAGCATCCTTATAACCAGTATCTTGAACTCTACATCTGTTCACTTGTCTCCACTTTGTTTAGTTCTTTTTCTGGAATTTTATTCTTTCTTTTGGAACGTGTTTCTTTGCTTCATTTTGGCAGCCTCGCTGTGTTTGTTTCTGTGCAGTAGGTAGAGCTGCTGTGTCTCCCAGGCTTGGTAGAGCGGCCTAATATAGTAGCTGTTCTGTAGAGTACACTGGTACAGCATCCAAGCTGGGCACTCAGGTGCACTCCCTCGCCGTGTAGGCTGTGTACACCCTCATGCTGTAGTTGAGCCTTGATTGCTGTGGGCCCATCAACAGGAGGAGCTTACCCCTAGGCCCAGCGGCAGCAAGGACTGGCTTTGACCACCATAGGAGAGCAGCTATGCAGTTGCCGCCCACAGATCAGGGCTTACTTCTGGTGCCTGCAGAGTCTCCCCTTGGAGTGGGCCACTGTGGAGGTAGCTGGGTGGTGCTCGACATGGTCTGAAGCTATCCACTGGGTACGCTGGCCCCTGGGCCTCTCAGGAGGTGCAGGCCAAAGTCAGCTGCCACTTGTGTCCTGCCCGCGGCTTGAGCTACAGAGCTATCTGCAAATGGCTGCTACTTCTGCTGTGCTTGGCAATGACCAGGAGAAGCCACGCTGTGAACCACAGCTGGTTGCTGCTACTGCCAGGCCTGGAGTCACTCCACAAGAGGGAGAGGACATGGCCAGGCCAGAGCTATGGCTTGTTTGAGAGATTGTAGGAAAGTGAAGCATGAGCCCAGATTGGCCACTCTCACTGAGCCAGCGTGGGCGCGCCTGCAGGTTTGGTGGGCGGGGTCTTGGGGATGACAGGATGGGGTGGACAGTGTGAGCCAGTTTAAGAGACTCAGATATGGCACCCGCCTGCTGGCTGTCCGAGGGCTCATCAAAGAAACAGTGGCCTCTGCCAGCACTTTGGTCTGGGAGAAAGCTGCCCGGAGCTACCTGCTTGATGGCAGACAATTCAGTTCCTCCTTGTGTCCTTGGTGCCTGTAGAGCTACTACGGCAGTGCTAGAACTCCATGCGGTGCGTCAGAGGGGCTCACTGGGACTCCACCAGCCCTCTCACCTCCCTCAGCCACAACCCTCACCGGTTTCTATAGCTAGAAATTATGGGTACTTATCTTTTCAGCATTCAAACCCTGGGCTTGGGGACCTGGTATGGGGCTGGTACCGTCACTCCTCCGGGGACCTCCACAGCTGTGATATCTCCAATTTTTATCTGCCACAGGTGGGCGTAGGACCAGCCTGTTCTGTGTCTCTACCCTTCTAGCTTTCCCAATATGGCTTCTTTAAATGCCTAGTTGTAGGACTTGTGTTCAGCTAGATTTTAGGCAGTTCTGAATGATAGTCTGTAGTTTAGTTGCAGTTTTGATGTGGTCATGGGAGGATGCTAGTACCACATTTACCTATGCTACCATCTTGACCGGAAGGCTCTGTTTCATGCATTTTTAAAGAGTTCCACTGCTTTCATATCACTTTACTACCTAATTTGATTACCTCTGTCTGCTTTTAGTTTAACGCCTAATCTTACTAAGAATTTCTTTTATCTTAAATTCATACTTGAAAAGCCATGTTGTAAACTTCTATATATCATATAATATCTTTAGAATGTAACATTGGTTAGGTCAAGTAGATTTTTCACATCTGACTCAGACTACTTGTAAGCAGTTCTGGACCAGAGAGGTCAGTTTTGTGAGTCTTAAGCAACCAACACCCCTCATTTTTAATCCAAATATCAATGTGACAAAATAGTAAGGGTCAGAAATTTAAAATGGTTGTTAAAGATTAGACATCTTCAATTCTTTGCTGCTTTCTGATTACACACATTATGCATCTTCCTTGCTTTAGAACAGGGGTCCCCAAACTATGGCCCGTGGGCCGCATGCAGCCCCCTGAGGCCGTTTATCCGGCCCCCTCCACACTTCCAGAAGAGGCACCTCTTTCATTGGTGGTCAGTGAGAGGAGCACATTGACCATCTCATTAGCCAAAAGCAGGCCCATAGTTCCCATTGAAATACTGGTCAGTTTGTTGATTTAAATTTACTTGTTCTTTATTTTAAACATTGTATTTGTTCCCATTTTGTTTTTTTACTTTAAAATAAGATATGTGCAGTGTGCATAGGGATTTGTTCACAGTTTTTTTTATAGTCCGGCCCTCCAACGGTCTGAGGGACAGTGAACTGGTCCCCTGTGTAAAAAGTTTGGGGACCCCTGTTTTAGAATGTCCTTAATTTTTTTGCTTCCAAGACCTTGAGTTAAAATAAATGATCTTAAAATCATATGTCCCCACCCAGAATGTAGATGTTAAAAATGTAATTAGAGGTGGAAATCTGGATAATGGAAGCTTTAATATGTGATTATTTTCCCCTTAGAGAAGCTCTTATGGCTTACTGTTTAGAAGGAAACTCCCATTAAAAGCTGTTACCTTATATTTGGGAGGATGAAGCCATCGCTATTTAATACCACAGTTTATAGAAGCAACATTGAATGAAAGTACCCGTATAACAATATGGCATCCAAGTCACTTTTTTTCTTCAACCATTATTAAAATAATTCATATACATAGTGACTTTTATTCTAATCATTAATGTAAAATGTCTCAGGCAGCTTATAATAATTTTTTAAAGAAAACTATTACATTTGATTTCTCAATTTCCCAGTTTGTTTTGAATACAAAGAGTTACCAGTGCAATGTTGAAAATCATAATCAAGTGGGATGTGTCTATAAATATGATGAACTGAGTTTTGCATATAATAGTTCCTAGCTTTAATGAGCAGACATGAGAATGGTTTGTGATGTTATGTTGGTAACGTTCTAGGAATATATATATATATATATATATATATATATATATATATATATATATATCTCATACAATTTTAGTTCACAAACATATCATAAAAATGCTTACATATTGGCAGTATCAAAGTTTTCTATGTATGTAAATTGGCAGCTTAAAACTAGTGAGCAAACAAATGGCAATTGATAATAAAGGCAGTTCATTTTGGATGTCAGTGCACACTGGCAAGAAGTTATGTAATTATAATAAATATATATCTACTTACTCCTTTACCCATGAGTTTTGCACATTTGAGGTTTAATTTTCACAGATTGAATTTCATTGACTTGATGGTAGTTTGTGGACATGTCACCAGAGTCCTTTACAGGAATTTGCTTGGCAATGTAGTAAATTGGCAAATTTTTCAACACTCAGATGTTAATGATTCTGAAAATTAAAATAACTCTTAACCAACACAAGAGTTAGGGGCACCTACCCCTGGCATACTTGAAAATCCACATATGGCCCTGGCCAGTTGGCTTAGGGGTAGAGCACTGGCCCAGTGTGTGGATCCCAGGTTCAATTCCCAGTCAGACCACACAGGAGAAGCGCCCATCTGCTTCTCCACCTCTCCCCCACTCCCCCTCCAGCAGCCATGGCTTTATTGGAGTGAGTTGGCCCCAGGCACTGAGGATGGCTCCATGGCCTCCGCCTCAGGCACTAAGAGCTCAGTTGCTAAGCAACAGAGCAACCCCCAGATGAGCAGAGCATAGCTCCCTAGTGGGCTTGCCAGGTGGACCCGGTTGCTGCTCATGCGGAAGTCTGTATCTCTGTTTCCCCTCCTCTCACTAAATTAAAAAAAAAAAAATCCACATACAACTTTTGACTCCCCCAAAACAAACCACAGTTGTCCTTCAGTATCCATGGGGACTTAGTTCCCGGACCACCTGTATATACCAAAGTACACCAATGCTCAAGTTCCTTATATAAAATAGCACAAAACAATGCATACCGTTGGCTCTTCGCATCTGAGGATTCCCAACTGCAGGTGGAAAATACTGGTTTTGGTCCTCAGTTGATTGAGAATGCAAAAACCCAGGGACAGAGAGCCTACTGTATATTTACTGAAAAAATTCTGTGTTTTTCCAGAGTCAATTGCAGTACAGTAGTTACTAATTTTGGAAGTGTTGTCAAAAAATAACTTTATAGTGTCAAGAGAGCTAGAAATAAATGAATTTGAAGACTAGAAATTTTCAGTAGGCAAAGAAGAGCTTCCTTCCCCAGAGAGTCTCATCACAGTTCCTCTGTTTGAGAATTGCTATTCCTGACAAAAAGGTGTCAAATAGCTTAGCATATTGGGATAATAAAAAATAAAAAATAATTGCTTCAGGACCCATGGTCTAAGCTAGAGCATTTAGTCTTTAACTTTCCAGGAGTTGAACAGTTTGTGAGAACTTGAAGGATAATGGACCCTCAATCTAAAAAATGTGTATGTCTCCATCCACTTGAAATTTTCCAATGAAATGCAATTAAATACTTCTGAAGTTTAGATGTGTGAACAATTGAAATTTATTTCTATTTATCTCATCCCGAGTTTGGGAAATTGTAGAGGATTTTGTGTGTTTTTGTTTAAAACTTCAGTCCCTAAGAATTAAATAGGAAAGAGGTGATAACCTTCCAGAGGTGAAAAAGGAATGTTTGTTGATTTTTAGGTTCCTCCCAATACTTTATCCTCAAAAATCCCCCCTTTCTAAAGGTCAAAAATGGTTCAAGATGGTTCACATAGCCTGCACGAAGTTGAATTGTTTGTGTTCAGCAACATTGCCTCACTTTTGCACCATTACATTTAGTCTCCTGTTCAACCTCACTGGTGATAAAGCATAAATCTAAAAGGATTTGGGTACTGGTTTTAGAGATATCAAGGATCAGATTAAATTAAAAGTTAATAAGAATGTATTAGAGAAATTGAACCCTATTGAAGGCAAAGAGAAGCAAAGAACAAATCACGCAAAAGAAATCCAAATATAAGTAATCATAAATAACCTGACCTGTGGTGGCGCAGTGGATAAAGCGTCGACCTGGAATGCTCAGGTTGCTGGTTCGAAACCCTGGGCTTGCCTAGTCAAGGCACATATGGAAGTCGATGCTTCCTGCTCCTCCCCCACTTCTCTCTCTCTCTCTCTCTCTTTCTCCTCTCTAAAATGAATAAATAAAATATTTTTAAAAATAAAGTCTATAAGTAATAGTAAATATTAAGTACCACAAATTGCAAGTATAAAAACTAATTGTAGTTTCTACAGAAACACTTCTTAAACATAATGATGTAATAGTCTAAAGTAAATTGTTGGGGAAAATATTCTAAGAAAATGCCAATCAAAGATAAATTGTGAAAGATAAAATTGACTTTAAGGTAAAAAAAACAAATGAAGTATTGAGATAAAAAAGGGGCTTTAATAATAATAATAGAGCAATCTCACCAAAACGATAGCAACTCTGAAACAACAGGCTTGGAATATATACTTATAAAGAGAAGTTTAGGTATACAATAACAGTGATAATTGACAGGCAATAAATAAGTAGAAGAATACAACTTTAAAAGCTAGACCTAATAGGCTTACATAACTATCAGTCAACTGTTAGGTAAAACTTTTTAAAGTATGCATGGAATAGTTATAAAAATTGATATATCGTAAACCACAAAGCAAATCTCAATAAATACCAAAGACTCAGATTTTTAGACAGCAGTGCAATAAGATTAGATATCACCTATCAAAGTAACCCAAAAGAAATTTCTTATGCCCATATGCTTGAATTGACAAAATTAACTTTTCAGAAATGTCGTCATATTAAATATTAAAAAAATCAAGTCATATCAATGACTACAAATCAAATGGTAATATAAGCTTACTTTAAATAGCAACTGTACACTCTTAAATCTCAATACCTTTTAGTCAGTTTTTCTCATTGCAATTCACAAAAATGCACGTAAGTGCTCAAAAATCTTTAAATAAAAGCTGAATATAAGATGGTAATGTGCAACTGAAGCACTGTTTTAGAAGTTTATGTGCTTTAATAAATATACTTAAAAAGATTAAAGATTTAATGACCTAATCATTTCAATAGAAAGACAACAGCAAAATAAACCTAAAAATTGGGAGAATAAAAAGAGCAGAAATTAATAGCAAATGGAATAAAGGATCAACAGAATCAAAACCCATATCTCAAAATATTTTTCAAAAACAGATGCACTCTGCCTGACCTGTGGTGGCGCAGTGGATAAAGCATCGACCTGGAAATGCTGAGGTCAACAGTTCGAAACCCTGGGCTTGCCTGGTCAAGGCACATATGGGAGTTGATGCTTCCAGCCCCTCCCCCCTTCTGTCTCTCCTCTCTCTCTCTCTCTCCCTCTCTCTCTCTCTCTCTCTCTCTCTCTCTCTCTCTCGTCTCTCCCTCTCCTCTCTAAAATGAATAAATAAAAATTAAAAAAAAAACAAATGCACTCTAGTAAAGTTAAGAAAAATAAACGTTAAAGAAACTGAATTTTAAACTATCCATAAAAAATACACCAAATCTAGATAGTTTTACAAACAAATATTCTATGAATAAATATATCCTTTCTAATTTAATGTTTCAGAAATCAGGAAAAGAATACATCATGATGCCTTTTATAAAGCCTGTCTAAGCGCTAGCTAGATATCTTGGCTGGTGAGTGTTGTCCCAATGTGTAAAGGTTGCAGATTGGATCCTCAGGGCACATACTGAAACAGATGGATGTTTCTGTCTCTCTCCCTTTCTCTTTAAATTCAATAAATAGAAGGAAAAAAAGCCAGTTTCACAGTACGCTATACTCTTGATACCATCCATACGAGTAAAGAATGTTATGAGGAACATAATTATTTCTTCATACTCATTCATGAACATAAATGTAACAATTATAAATTTTATAATTACTGAATTTATAAATATATTTAAAATTTACTATTTAATTAGTTTGATCCCAAGAATACAAGAGTGATTTAAAGTTAGAAAATCCATTCCTGTGGTGCAATGAATAGAGCATCGGCCTGGGACACTGAGACCTGGAGGTCACTGGCTTGAGTGCAAGCTCACTACCTTGAGCAAGGGGTCACCAGCTTGAGCATGGGATCATAGGCATGAATGACCCCATTGTCGCTGGCTTGAGCCCAAAGGTGGATGCCTTGAAGCTCAAGGTTGCTGGCTTTGCTGGAGCCCCCACCCCCCAGTCAAGGCACATATGAGAAAGCAGTCAATGAACAACTAAGGTGTCACAACTATGAGTTGATGCTTCTGATCTCTCTCCCTTCATGTCTGTCTGTCTGTCTCCTTCAATAAAAGAAAATCTCATTTCCCACATTAACATATCAGGGAAGGAAAAAAATATATGATTATTTTAACAGATGCTGGAAAACTATTTTCCACTTTATGATTTTAAAAAATACACTAATCATATACTACTACTTCATCCAAGCCACATCATCTCCCTACATTACTGCATTAGTGTATGTACTAGCTAGTCTTCCTGACATCTACTCCAAATTGGTCCTTTTAAAAGTTGCATCAGAATGTATGTCACTTTTCTGATTAGAACTGTCTATGGATCTCCAAAGCACTCAGAGTAGAACCCAAAGTCCTTACTGTAGTCTGCAAGGTCCTACATATCTGTACCACTACATGTGTTTGCTAATGTTTCATTATGTTCCCCCTTGATTACAAAGCTCCAACACAATGGCCAAAATGAAATAGACACTCTGAATAGGCCTATATCTACTGAAGAAATTGAATCAGTAATGAGTAACTTCTAAAACAGAAAGCACCGGGACCAGGTGGGTTCACTGATGAATTCTACCTAACATTTCAGAAATTACACCAAGTCTCTATCTCCTTCAGAAGACAGAAGCAAAGGGACGACTTCCTAATTCATTCTATTAGGTCAGCATTATCCTAATACCAAAACCAGACAAAAACATTACAAGAAAACTATAGACCGATATAGCTCATGAACATAGAAACAAACAAAAAAAAAACCCTCAACAAATCAGCCAGTCAAATCAAACAATATGTAAAATGCATTATACACCACAGCCAACTTGAGATTTATCCCAGATATGCAAGTATTTTGTGTTCTTGGGCCTAATTTCCCGGGCAGGGGGCAAGGTGCTTCTTTACACGTCTGAGCATTGGTCTGATGCCACCGTCTGGTCCCCTACAATTCAAGGCTGACACTGTCTACCGGGAGATAGCATCAGGTGCCACAGGCTGAGGGCTCAGTACCACTTCAGATGCTAGTTGCAAGCCCAGTTGGTAACCTGTGCTTCTGACTGGCTAAAAATCAGAGGTTCCACCGATCTCCTCCTCGGACTCCAGTAGAAAGTTCAGGTTGTTTCTCACTGACTGGATATAAGCCAGAGGTTCCCACAAGTCCCTCCTTTGGCTCAATTCATTTGCTACAGCACCTCAGGGAACTAGATTTCACTAGATTCCCGGTTTAGTGTAAAAGACGGAACTCGGACAGCCAGGTGGAAGAAATGCAGAAAGGCAGGATGTGAGGCAAGGGCGTGCAGCTTTCATGCCCGTCCAGGAGCACCTGTCCTGAAATCTCTGCATGTTTCCCAACCCACAAGTTCTATGTCCCCCAGCCTTCTGGGGCTTACAGAGACTTCAATACAGAGGCATTCTTGATTCAATCGTTAGCCATTGTCAACTGACTCAACCTCCACACCCTTTTCCCTCCCAGGGGCTCTGGAAGTAGGACTACAAGTTCTAAACCTCCAATCACATGGTTAGTTATGGCAATCAACCGCCATCCTTAGGTGTGTTCCAAAAGTCACTTTATAAACATACATCTTTAAGTTCTCATCACTTAGGAAAGTACACGGGTTTTGAGAGCTGTAAGCCAGCAACTGTGGATGAAGACCAAATATATATGAGAAATTTGAATACATTTTGGTCATTTGAATGACCAAATACATATTTTTTATAAATCACAATATTGTAATCCATCTCCTGGCCTTCAAAACAGATCCCTTTACAGCAAAACAATCACATAAGTCAAAAGATACTGTCACATTAGTAGGATCTCATTCTGCCTTTAATAACTATCCACACCACCTGGCCAGGTAGCTCAGTTGGTTGGAGCCTTGTCCCCATTTGCCAAGGTTACAAATTCGATCCCCCAGCAAAGCACATGCAAGAAGCAAGAAGTAATCAATGAATGTACAACTAAGTGGAACAAAAAAAAATTCCATGTATCTATCTCCCTCTCAAGTCAATAAAAAAAGAACAACTATCTTATGAAAATGTCTCCCAGGGTGAGACCACTCAGGTTTAAAGGCTTCCATTTGATTTTGTTGGGTTCCAAAAGCAGGTGTGGTCTCAGCAATATATGGCCTCACTCAGGTGTCTGGTATGATTGAACTAAGGAGAATGTCATATTGCTCTGAGCCTCTGTCTAGGTCTTACACCTAGGTACCCCTCATTAACCCATGTATCCATTCCCTTACCCTCTGCTAGTGTTCCCTTTCTCTTCAAACTTTTCCGCCTTCGGAAGGGCCATTAGGGTCAGCCACTGTGTTCTGGATTGCAGGCAGCTACTAGTCTAGCAAGTTCTTCCCCTCCAACCATTCCTTGTCACAGAGGGTGCAGTTCCACAGATGCAGAACTAGTGGGCTATATGGCCATCTGCTTTTCTGATACACTAATAGAATGAAGGATATATACTCCACACCCCAAAACCCACAATGACATGTGAAGTATAGGTATTTATGAAAAGTCAACAACAGCAGAAGCAAGTCTCATGGGAAGATTGGACTCTGGAGTCAAATGTTCAAGCACAGCAACATACAACCTTTCAGGAATGATGTCAGATACGAAGGGGAAAAGCTGACTTTCCTCTTAACGGTGTTTGTTTGTTTTTATTCATTTTGTTTTGTTTTACAGCTTGTAGGTAGACAGGGTTAAGTAAATAATGTTTAAAAAAACAGATCGAAGTTGGTTGGGCACTCCATTTGTGTACATCCTAGGCATCACACTTTTCTCATCTGCTAGAAGTGGCCCAGCCACCCTCCGAGGTCTCTTCTGCCCAATGCTTACCATTACATGTGTGGCATCTCAAGTTGTTAGAGAAATTACATTATTATAATTAAGAGGAATTTAGTACAATGAAGAATGGAGTTCCTCTTCTTAAAGCAGAGAACACATTCATCACAATTCTGAAAACTAGAGTTTAAGCCAGATAATGCTCCTCCACCCCCACCCCCCACCCCAGGGGGAAGTCCTGTCAAGTTTAAACATTTGAAATGGTTTTTTTGGTGGTGATGGTGGTGGTGGTGGTGGGTGTGTCAGAGACAGAGAGAGGGACAGACAGGCAGGAAGGGAGCGAGCTGAGAAGCATCAATTCTTCGTTGTGGCTCCTTAGTCTCTTTAGTTGTTCATTGATTGCTTTCTCATATGTGCCTTGACCAGGGGCTACAGCAGATCGAGTGACCCCTTGCTCAAACCAGCGACCTCGGGTTTGAAAATCTAGGTCCTCCGCGTCCCAGTCCGAAGCTCTATCCACCGCGCAGTCGCCTGGTCAGACTAAACATTTGAAATGTTTAATCGTTTTAAAGCCCTTACAGAACTGGAAGTAGTTTTTCAGACCCTCAGGGGAGTAACGCACAGGTGGAAATGCCTCACACGCCAGACTAGCTCTTCCGCGTGCCGCCCACCGTCTTCCCAAAGCAGAGCTGCCCACTCTGCCCTCATCAGCCGCGGGCGGCCCAGCACTTCCGCCCAAGGCCTGAAAACCGGGCGTGCGGCGACGCAGAGCTCACCACGCATGTGCGCCCGGGTTCTCCGCAGCCAACCATCTCCTTACGTCAGCGCCAGCCTCACTCGGACGGCAATCGGCGGGAGTTTTTCAAAATGGGGGCGCGGAGGCGCCGCCCAGATCTCGAATGGTGCGCCGGATACCTTTCGGTGGCTGCGCTGTCGTCGCCAGGAGCGGCGGCCTAGAGAGCCGAGACTGATGGGCGCCAAGGACCGCTGGCTGCTCGGAGCGTTGCCTCGAAGGGAGTGCGAGAAGGGCGCCGACCCCGGGGACCCAGGCTGGGGCCCGGAAATATGGCGGCCTGCATCGGGGAGAAGATCGAGGTGAAAGACTCGGCGGTGCTTGGCCAGGCGGGGACGGGGGTAGTGGCGGGACTCGAGACCATCGCAGGCAGGGCACCCGGAGAAACTAACGGCCGCGGGGCGGGCGCCAAGGTGCTCGGGCAGGGTCCCAACCGCCCAGGGCCCTGTGCGTGGGGGCGGGGGCGGGGTCGAGGTGGCGGCCCAGGTGAGTGGCTCGGGGCCCCGCCCCTCTGTCCCTGCGCCCGGCTGCTTCTAGTCTGCGGTCCCGCCGGAGCTGCCGCGCTAGAGCATCATCTCCTAGGGGATGGCGGTTACCTCCGGCGGGAGCTGCGGCGGGATCCCGGCAGCCCCTGGACCCCTGAGGTTGGCGGGGGATAGGAGGAGGCTGCGCCGAGGCAGAGGAGCCAGAGCATTAGGGTCCTCGACCTGGTGCCCAGCTGGAAACTCAGGGAACCCCAGGAGGCGTCAGCATGCTTCCCACCCCAGACACCTGCTGTATTGAGGTGTAATACCTGCTTGAATTTTGAATGCAAATCCTCCTCTCGATTCATTTAATGTACTTTCTTTTTACAGCCCCTTTCTATCGTTCTTCCTTTCTACTCTTGTGAATCATCACATATATTCTTTCACTTTTAAGGATTTTAAAGTTGGGAATCTCCTTGGTAAAGGATCATTTGCTGGTGTCTACAGAGCTGAGTCCATTCACACTGGTTTGGAAGTTGCCATCAAAATGGTAAGAAGACATTTGTCAAATTCTCTAGGAGAGATGCACTACTTGAGATGTCAGAAGCTCCTTACCTACAGCCTATTTTTTTTATTACAGTGTAAAGAACGCATTGCTTAGGCGGAAGAAAATAGTTCCACATTCAGCAATGAACTTAACAGATATCTTAGGAAGTCCTTGATCGTGATTAAAGAAGTGTTTTAAGTTTGTTAATGTTCAGTGGACCTGGTATCTGTTCTAATTTTACATACTTGCAGTCATTGGTAGAAGTCAAAGAATAAATAATGATTTATTTTTAATAAGTGCATTTGTGCATAGTTCTAGATTGTATTGTAACAATCTGAAATACTATTTCGGAAGTCAGTCTACTAACAGTAACATAGTAATTAAGAGTCAATTATGTAAACCAGCGGTCTCAACCTGTGGGTCTTCACCCCGGCGGGGATTGAACGACCAAAACACAGGGGTCTCCTAAAGCCATCTAAACCACTAGGGGAAGGGAAAGAAAGTTTTGTTTTAAAGCGTGGCCAAATTTTTGTTGTTTCAGAGTCGATAGTCGTTCTGGGAGAGGTTGTGAGCATGCATTGGAAAACTTTTCTGAGTCCATCTGCTAGGCAGTCTGTTAGGTGCACAGGGAAAATAGACTACGGTAACTTAATCTCATAAAGAGTTAAATAAAAGAATTTAAGAATATTTTTAAATGTACTTTCTCTTTTCAAAGTTAACGTGACAACTTCATATTTGAAAGTTTATCATCAACATTTAAACCTCTCATGTTATTTTTAGATAGATAAGAAAGCCATGTACAAAGTTGGAATGGTACAGAGAGTCCAAAATGAGGTGAAAATACACTGCCAGTTGAAACATCCTTCTATCTTGGAGGTAAAACACGAATTTTATAAAAGTCGCCAGGGACGTTGAATTTTTGTCTATTATAATTTATTCTACTCTTTTACATTTTAGCTGTATAACTATTTTGAAGATAGCAATTATGTTTACCTGGTATTAGAAATGTGCCACAATGGAGAAATGAACAGATACCTGAAGAACAGAAGGAAACCATTCTCAGAAAATGAAGGTGGGCTGCTTTTTCCTTTTTCTTTTCTATTTTGGTAGATATAAATGTAACTTTGTAGTTTTGAAGAATGTGCTATTTTGTAATATTTAATAAAACTTTTTTTTTAAGGGAGAGAGACAGGAAGGGAGAGAGATGAGAAGCATCAATTCATAGTTGTGGCTCCTCAGTTGCTCATGGTCTAGCTGAGCCAGTGACCCCTTGCTCAAGCCAGCAACCTTGTACTCAAACCAGCAACCATGGGGTCATGTCTATGATCCCACGCTCAAGCTGGAGACCCTGCGCTCAAGCTGGTGACCCCATGCTCAGGCTGGTGACCTCGGGGTTTTGAACCTGGGTCTTCAGCATCCCAGCCAATGCTCTTATCTACTGTACCACTGCATGGTCAGGCTAATAAAATCTAATTATTATTCTGGACTACAAAAGGAGATTTCCGCCACCCCCACAATTGTAAGAACTGTTAATTCTTATAAAATATGCAGGCATTATAGAAGTAAAATAAAAGATAAATTTGTATTACCTTTCACCAATATTACATTTTAAATTAAATTGTTAACAATTTAGTATGTATCCTTTTAAATTTAGAAAAACTTTAGAATGCTGTTGATAAATATAAAATAGTTTCTAAGTCAAAAATAATTATTGAAATGACTTATCATAGAAGGTTAAACATAGAGAAGGGAGTATAATGAGCCTCCATGAAGTTAAACCACTCAGCTTTCAAAACTCAACTCCTGGTCAGATTGTTTCATTTGTATCCTTACTTCCTCAGTTTCCCAGAGTATTTTGAACAAATCAGAGACTTCTTTTTATATATGGATATTTTGACATATTTCTTTAAAAGATACAGACTTTAAAATAAGTAACTATAAAGTCATTATCACACCTAATAATTTCCTACCATCAAATACATAATCGGTTTCAGCTTCCCCAGTTTTGTTTTGTTTTTTTTAAGTGAGAGGAGGGGAGATAGACAGACTCCCACATGTGTTGGACCAGGATCCACCCAGCAGTTCCAGCCGATGCTCTGCTCATCTGGGGCTGCTGGCAACAGCTATTTTTAGTACCTGAGGTGGAGACTCCACAAGCCATTCTCAGTGCCTGGGCCTGGCTGCTCAAACCAGTCGAGCCATGGTTGTGGGAGTGGAATAGTGAGTGAGAGAAGGGAGGGGCGAGAAGCAGATGCTCACTTCTCCTTGTGCCCTGATGGGGTGTCGAACCCAGAACATCCATATACTTAGTCAACACTGTATCAGTGAGCTAACTGGCCTGGGCCCCCAGTTTCTTATAAATAACTTTTTATTCTTTAATTATTGAGAGGAGTAAGGCAGAGAGAAAACAATGAAACTATATATCATTTTTATATTTAAAAAGCAATTATCGCACGTACTTTTGTAGACTTAAATGTACATAGGCACACAAGAAAAAGTATAAAAATATATACAGACAATAGTAATTGCTTTTTGGGAGCATTTGGGGGGACATCAGAGGAACATTAGCTTGCTTTTTTTTAAATCATTTTTTATTTACAGTTATATGATCTCATATTACACTGTTCACAAAAATGAGGGGATCAGGGAACGTACAGATAATCCAGTACTCTCAGCTTTTGTCTGCATTTTCACCAATGAAATAAAAGTTGGTTTTGCATCTCATTTGCATAATCAAACAACTTTCTTTGACATGTTTGCTTTTCTGATGTTCTTGTTTAATTAAAAAAACCCACAAATGCTTTTTTTTATCACTTGATATTCATTTTGAAATATCCCTTAATTTTTGTGAGCAGTATAGTTTCAAGTGTATGGCCCATTGATTAGACATTATAAACTTACTAAGTGATCATCCTGATGAGTGTTGTACTCATCTGACACCATACATAGTTATTAGAATATTATTTACTGTATCACTCTGCTGTCCTTTGCATCATGACTGTTCTGTAACAAGCGGTTTGTACTTCTTAAACCCTCTCGTCTTTTTCACTCAGTCCTCCAACCCCCTCCCATCTGTCCACTATCAGAGGTTCTCTGTATCTGTGAGTTGCTTTTTAAAAAACAATTAGAATGTATTTATGAATTATTTATTCAATTATAAATGTTTTCTCTTAATTGCTAGAGACTTTTGGTTAACCTAGTTACTCTTTTTCCAAATGTTAGTAAAATTAAGCTTCCCTAAACTATATAGAAACCTCATCAGTTAGAAAGGACAGTGATTCAATAAAAGAACTGCCTAGTTGTCTCAAAGGGAATTTAAAAATATTATGAAATTATCAGAGTATTATTTTGGTTGATATAACTAAGCTGCAAGCCTGTGTTCTAATTTTAATACTCTTGACATGTGTGCTTGGGTTTGGGTCATATATTCTAAATACTGAATGTCCAGATTTTCTGAATCACAGGTTTTATGTTTGCATTCTAACAGCTCGACACTTCATGCACCAGATCATCACAGGAATGTTGTATCTCCATTCTCATGGTATATTACACCGGGACCTCACACTCTCTAACCTCTTACTCACGCGTAACATGAACATCAAGATTGCCGATTTTGGGCTGGCAACCCAACTGCAAATGCCACATGAAAAACACTATACCTTATGTGGAACTCCTAATTACATTTCACCAGAAATTGCAACTCGAAGTGCACATGGACTTGAATCTGACATTTGGTCCTTAGGCTGTATGTTTTATACGTTACTTATTGGGAGACCACCTTTTGACACTGACACAGTCAAGAACACGTTAAATAAAGTAGTATTGGCAGATTATGAAATGCCAACTTTCTTGTCAAGAGAAGCCAAGGACCTTATACACCAGTTACTTCGCAGAAATCCAGAAGATCGTTTAAGTCTGTCTTCAGTATTAGACCATCCTTTTATGTCCCGAAATTACTCAAGAAAAAGTAAGAATTTAGGAACTGTAGAAGATTCAATTGATAGTGGGCATGCCACAATTTCTACTGCAATGACAAGTATAAGTGGTAGTTTGTTTGACGGAAGAAGACTTTTTATTGGTCAGCCACTCCCAAATAAAATGACTGTATTTCCAGTGAATAAAAACTCAAGTGATTTTTCTTCTTCGGGAGATAGAAGCAGTTTTTATACTCAGTGGGGAAGTCAAGAACAAGAAAGCAGTTACAGTGGAAGGGGAAGAGTAATCCAAGATGCAGAAGAAAGGCCACATTCTCGCTACCTTCGGAGAGCCCATTCCTCTGACAGATCTGGCACTTCTAATAGTCAGTCTCAAGCAAACACATACACCATGGAACGATGCCACTCAGCAGAAATGCTTTCCAAATCTAAAAGATTGGGAGTAGATGAAAATGAAGAAAGATACTCACCCATAAACAGCAACGTCAACATCTTTCACTTCAAGACATCCAATAGTTCTGGATCTTTGGAAAGACCTGAAAACAATCAAGCACTGTAAGAATGATTCTATCAAAAGCATTTTACTTTTTAGATAAACATAGTATCAGTAATGAAGCTACCTCTAACTAAGGGGGTTTACCTTTTTCTAACATTGTCAGATATTCCTGTGGCACTCCTTAACTGATTTCTCTTTTTAAGTGAGTGGAGGGGAGATAGTGAGACAGACTCCTCCATGTGCCCTGCCTGGGGCTGATGCTCGAATCAGCTGAGCTATCCTCAGTGCCTGAGGCCAACGCTCAGACCAGCTGAGCTGTCCTTAGGGCTGGGGGCTGATGCTCGAACCACTTGAGCCACTGGCTGTGAGAGGGGAATAAGAGAGCGGAGAGAGGTGAAGAGAAGCAGATGGTTGCTTCTTGTGTGCCCTGACCGGGAATTGAACCTGTGACTTCCATAGGCTGGGCTGATGTTCTATCATTGGATTTCTAATTAGGAAGAGAATCAGAATGATGATTTTGAATTGCGGTTAAGAATCTTTTTAAATATGAGTGTATATGCTCATGGGTATGTTTAATATTTGGAAATTTTTAGTTTCATTCTTTTTAATGAAGCAGGTCTACAGTGCAAAGTGCCATATATTAAACATGTTTTGTCTGTTCAGTATTCTAATAGTAATTATAAACACACACACAGAGAAAGAGATGCAGAGCCTAAGTGATGAGTAATCGTATTGACTGCTTCTCACATGAAGACTAGTTTTTGTAGTGACTATAGTGTTTACTTTTTCTTTCTCTGGTCTCTGATTTTTATGCTTAAATTACAAGAGGGCAATAGCCATATTAAAGCATTGTCACAGTGCCAAGGGGATTTTAGCATAGGAGTTTAACTTTGTAGAGACAGTTTAGTTATGCAAATATTGGTTTCTGCAGTTATTCTAAAATTTTCAGATACTCAAATAAGAGATCTCCCTTTTTAAGTATTTTTATCTAAAAAAGTTATTACCTGATAATTTTTTATTAGTTTATGCAAATATGTTTTTCTCTGTTTAGCTCCAGTCATCCAGGAAAACCACCTTTTCCATTTCCAGACCAGACATCTCAGCCTGAAATGGTGCAACAGTGGTTTGGAAATCTGCAAAAAAATGGTGAGTAGTTAATGACTGTTTAATAAAAAGTTAAAGACTTGAACACTTAGTAGGCATTGCCCGTTTCTATTTGAGTTTTCATTACAAAATAACGCATTTTTTTTTAAATTTAGAAATTAAATTTTATTGAGTGACACTGATCAATAAGAGTACACAGGTTTCAGGTGAACATCTCCATGGCATTTGAACTATTGGCATTTTCAATAAATTATGTTAAAATAGTCTGACTGGTGGTAGCACAGTGGATAAATCATCGACCTGGAACACTGAGGTCACCGGTTTGAAACTCTGGGTTTGCCTGGTCAAGGCACATATGAGAGTTGATGCGTCCTGCTCCTCCTCCCCCTTCTTTCTCTCTCTCTCTCCTTTCTAAAATGAATAAAGTCTTTAAAAAATTATTTTTAAAACTATATTAAAATAATAGTAATAACTATTAACACATTTTGAGTATTTGTCAGTCACTGTTCTTAGTGCTTACTATGTATTATTATCACAAAATAAATATAAAGATGGTGCTATTATTATTAGCTCTATCTTAGGAAGGATGAGGAAACTGTAGTGCACAGGGCATAATTAGCCAAGCCACACTGCCCATATAGGAGCAGGACTCTCTCGCCCAGTAGACTGGCTCAGAAACTTGACTCTTAGCTGCTGTTCTTGAAGCCTGGCTGTGGTAAGCTCCTACTCTCAGTGCCTCTAACACAATCAAAAGATGGTTGACCTGATTTATAATTAGAATCTGATGTGGACATCATGGTTTACCAATGAATGGACACCACCACTAGAAACCTAAACGTTTTTAAACAGCTGTCATCCAAGTCACTATTTTATTTATAAAGAGAGTTTGAAAGTTAAGCATTTCTCTTTAATGAACTTGACAGATTCACAGATGGTGGGTTGGAAAATAATGATAGAAATAAAAGAGAATAAAAAAGAAACATATGGAGAGGAGGAGATTATTTTTTACTAAGTATTATATTACTTCACACAAAGAGTGCATAATAAGGCAGTAATTTAAGCACCTCTAGCATCTATTTTTTTTTCTTTTTAAATGTACGTTATTTTCAAGTGCCCAAGAGAATTTTTCATGTGTTCAAGTTTCTGTTTTTTAAACCATAAAAGTGCCATGTACTCAGTCTTGCAGTTAACCTTTTCTTGCATTTATAGATGGCATGGACATATCTGAGATGGTTATTATATTTATAATAATCTAGTACTGCTATAATTTTAAAGGACAGTATTTGATATAAAATATTTCTGTTATAATGGGAGTAGAGAAGAAAAAAGCACTAAAAAGTAATTTAAGGGGAAAATTACAATACAAATTTTAAGAATTTGGTATTTGAAAAATTGTCTTACTGTTTTATATCGCCTTACGTTTCAGGGCTTTACAAAACTGTTTCCAGGGGAATGTTAAAACTATAAAATATAAGTGGGTAAAGTTTATTATGAACTTTTTAAAAAATGTAGATGCAAATACATTTGCAAGATTAAATATTAATAAATTAAAACTACTTCATATATTGTGGTTTTTGCTTTTAATTGCATATTTTTAAGTAAGGATGGGATATAGATTTTAGTTTAAGAGAATATATTTACATATTATATAGAATGATTACTGAAAATTCTCTCATTTCTGTATTTGTTGCAGCATTGATAGTTCCTTGTTTTAGAATTAATCAGTGAGTAGGTGACTAGTTTTTGCTTTGATTAAAAAATTAATTTCATATTAGTATCTTTTCTTTCTCAGTGTTAAGAATACTAAAGGTATTCCTTTGCCAAATGGCTTGAATGTTCTTTAAAGATGCTATTTTGTTATATCTCAAACTTATTTGTTAGAAAAATTGAGTGTTTCTGTTGTTGTTTTTAGTGAGAGAGACAGAGTCAGGGAGAGTGACAAATAGGGACAGACAGACGAGAGGGGAGAGAGATGAGAAACATCAATTCTTCATTGTGACACCTTAGTTGTTCATTGATTGCTTTCTCCTCTGTGCCTCGGCCTGGGTTTGACCTTGCTCAAGCCAGTGACCTTGGGCTTAGAGCCAGTAACCTTTGGGCTCAAGCCAGCAACCATGGGGTCATGTTTATGATCCCATGCTCAAGCCAGATGAGCCCACACTCAAGCGGGTGACCTCGGGGTTTCAAACCTGGGTCCTCTGCATCCCAGGCCACTGCGCCACTCCCTGGTCAGGCAAGCATTGTTTTTTTTTTTGGGGGGGGGGCTACATTTCTTTTGTTCTTAAAAAAATGTATCATAAGCAGCATGACATTATTTTATGCAAGCTTGGCTTATTAATTATTCCACTCAGTTGCTTTATTCTGTGTATATTACAGCTCATTTAAGAGAAACTACTGAGCACAACAGCATTAGCCTAAACAGAGATTTCCAGGGCCATCCAGACTTGCAGGACACTTCAAGAAATGCCTGGACTGATACAAAAGCCAAAAAGAACCCTGATGCTTCTGATAATGTGCATTCTGCAAAGCAGCTGAATACCATGAAATACACAGCCGCATATCATAAACCTGAAATAATTCAACAAGAATATGTTTCTGGCTTAGAACCTGTTTCTGAGCAAAACAAGGCAAGGGGTACAGAGCCACCACTGGACTATCAGAAACGCACAATACGAAGCATTCTGTCTCCTTTGACAGCTTACAGGTTAAAACCAATTAGACAGAAAACCAAAAAGGCTGTGGTATGTGTATTATTTTTCAAAATTATTATGTGCTATTTCCTTGTGTAAATTGATTTCTGGTATCAAATTGTATGTATTTTTAGTTCCCTGTTATGTCCTTGTACTTTTGATAAATGAATAATACGCTCATTTACAAGAAAAAAGTCAGGGTTTTTATGGGAAAATGGCTCTTGTTTCTCTCTGGCTACTTAAAAATGGTGAATTGATACTGATACATTTTGAATTTTAAATTATTGATAATGAAAAACATTTCAAAATAATACTAGCCAATTACTGTTAAATATTTATTTGCAATTCCAATTACTAAATATTTAATATTACCTTTTGCTTATGTTTTTACTGTTTTTACATATAATCCAGACTCAAATGGTAAACTATAAAATATAACTTTTTTTTATCATTGGAAACTATTTAAAAGACAAGGAATATGCACAAAATTAAATTTTAAAAATTAAACTATTTAAAAGACAAGGAATATGCACAAAATTAAAAAATGGCATGTGTGATTTGGGAATGGTGAGTTTTATTTTTTAATTCCATCTTCATCCTATTTTTTCGTTTTCCATCTCACCCAGTCTGGCCTTTGTTTAGCATGCTATTGTCTTTTCAGTCCTTACTCTCCACCCTCCCTTCTGTTTCCTCTGCCCACCGGTTATCACGCCGCCCTTCACTGTGCCTCTTCACTGAGCTCCTGTTTCACAGTGCTGCTCGGACGCACCTCTGCTTCGGACTGTTGCAGTGAAGCAGATATTTTATTTTGACTTTAGTTTGTATTTCTGCCATGGTTAAGTACTTTTCTATTAAGTATTATCTATGTCAGCGCTATTCTAGTAAACGAGAATTCTTAACTGATTTTGGATTCATTTTTAGGTGAGCATACTTGATTCTGAGGAGGTGTGTGTGGAGCTTCTAAAGGAGCATTCATCTCAGGACTATGTGAAAGAAGTTCTCCAGATATCTAGTGATGGAAACATGGTAATGTTGATCTACCTTGTTCTCTTGCAGCTTCATCCCTTAAGCATTTAGCCTTCTGATTCATTCTCTAATGATATCTTTAAAATATTTTAAAATCAAAATCAAAAACCAAAATAACATAGTACATATACTCAAGTAAATTAATGGGGTTTTAAAAGTAATTATGACTAGTAACAAAATCTAAACTTTAGGCTTAAGGTTAAAAAGCAAAAAACTTACTTTTAGAGTATATTTAGCATTTTCAATAAAATAATATTTACTATTACATGAGTCCTTTTCATAATTTTACTAAGAAAATATAGTGCTCTAATTAATAGCATATAATTAGAATTCTTAAAATTTTTTTGGCAGATTACTATTTATTATCCAAACGATGGAAGAGGTTTTCCTCTTGTTGATAGGCCACCTTCACCCACTGCCAACATCAGTAGGTACAGCTTTGACAATTTACCAGGTAGGTAAAGCTACCAGGGGACAGACTTCCAGAATGGACTTACATAGAAACTCAGTGTATGTGGTTAAACAAGTGGTGAGATGGGATGTACCTTACTACTCCAGTGCAATTACTATTCTGCATTCTAATGGTAAAAACTAACTTTGGAATATTTGTTTTGAATCATGTTATCAATTCAACGTGAAATACCTTGTTTTTGACTTTTGAAATCATAACTGTGCTACCTATATAAATGATCATTAATAATTGTGGTTTAGCAAATTTGACTCCTAGTTCAGCTCCTAGATTTTATGGGTTGGGGAATTAAGTACTGAATAGTAAGACTTCACTACAATTAGAAACAAATAAGAGCCTGACCAGGCGGTGGTGCAGTGGATAGAGCATCCGACTGGGATGTGGAGGACCCAGGTTCGAGACCCCGAGGTCACCAGCTTGAGCACAAGCTCTTCTGGTTTGAGTAAAGCTCACCAGCTTGGACCCAAGGTCACTGGCTCAAGCAAGGGGTTACTTGGTCTGCTGAAGGCCCGCAGTCAAGGCACATATGAGAAAGCAATCAATGAACAGCTAAGGTGTCGCAACGATAATCTAATGATTGATGCTTCTCATCTCTCTCCGTTCCTATCTGTCTGTCCCTATATGTCCCTCTGTCTGACTCTCTGTCTCTGGGGAAAAAAAAGAAACAAATAAGAAAACCTATGTAATTTAATTGTATTAGAAATCAAACCAGGTACATAAGACTTAAATACTATAAAAGACCATAGTTGTAGGCAACAGCAAAAAATTTACATGTATAAGGTAGGACCATAAAACTGCTTTAGTAACGTAAGAGCTATATTTCTTTTTCTGAAAGTTGTTAGGTTCTAATATCTCAGGTAGAAGTCTTTTTATTTCACTTATAAAATTTTCCTGAAATTATAATATTTCCTTGCTTATAATAAGAAGGTGATATGTCTCTAAAATATTTTTATTTTGGTCCTGGGATTACTAACCATCTACTTGAATTTTTGAGGCAGAATAAATATAAATAGTAAATTTTTATATACTTTATATGTCAAGTCAGCATTTATTATAATAGGTCATTTTTGTATTTGTTTTCCTCCTTAGAAAAGTACTGGCGAAAATATCAGTATGCTTACAGATTTGTACAGCTTGTAAGATCTAAATCTCCCAAAATCACCTATTTTACAAGATATGCTAAATGTGTCTTGATGGAGAACTCCCCCAGTGCCCATTTTGAGGTGTGGTTTTATGATGGTAAGTACTGTTTTAAAATGGTAATGTTTTCCCTTTAGTTTGTAATTTAACAGTTGTGGGATTTCTTAAATTTAGCACAGCAAGTTTTTTGTTTTTGGGTGGTTTTTTTTGTATTTTTCTGAAGCTGGAAACGGGGATGCGGTCAGACTCCTGCATGCACCCGACTGGGATCCACCTGGCATGCCCACCAGGGGGCGATGCTCTGCCCATCTGGGGCGTTGCTCTGTCAACCAGAGCCATTCTAGTGCCTGAGGCAGAGGCCATAGAGCCATCCTCAGCGCCCGGGCCAACTTTGCTCCAATGGAGCCTTGGCTGCGGGAGGGGAAAAGAGAGACAGAGAGGAAGGAGAGGGGGAGGGGTGGAGAAGCAAATGGGCGCTTCTCCTGTGTGCCCTGGTTGGGAATCCAACCCAGGACTCCCGCACGCCAGGCTGACGCTCTACCACTGAGCCAACCGGCCAGGGCCTAGCACAGCAAGTTTTTATGACACACACACACACACACACACACACACACACACACACACACACATTTGAGTTGAGAAATGCAAATGGACATGTAAAAAATTATTATGAGAATTATAAATTAGCAAAAGGATAGGATTGAACCAGAGAATCTTATTTTCTTAATCGATGAAGATGATTTGCTGTTGAATCAGTAAAGCTTGCTCCTTTAAGGCACACTTAGCACATACACTTACACAGTGCGAATGGAGCTGTATCTGTCCTTCAGTCGTGTTTTTGTATGAGAGCAATGACCTTTTCAAAAATATCCTAAGTGTTTCAGATTAAAGCCAGATATAAGCACAAAAGAAAAATTGATGACCTATATATACTGACTACTTTGAGAGCCCCATTTTATTATGGTTAGTAAATGAACGTAGATGGTACTCTGGCCTAGGAGTCATTATGTACTGGTATAGTAATGAATATAAATACAGGGTATTTAAAGAAATGATAAAAGAGTGGTTTTCTCATTTTTTAAGGAACAAAGATACACAAAACAGAAGCTTTAGTTCATGTGATTGAAAAGACTGGGAAATCTTATACCTTAAAAGGGGAAAGTGAAGTTAATAGCTTGAAAGAGAAGATGAAATTGTACATGGACCATGCGAATGAGGTGAGTGCCCCAGGGTGCTCGTGTGTTAGCTGTTACTTCCAGTGACTGCTGGAGCTGTGACCGAGGGCACTCTCCTTTGCCACAGGGCCACCGGACCTGTTTAGCGTTGGAGGCCGTGATTTCGGAAGAGGAGAAGAAGAGTGGAAGTGCCCCCTTTTTCCCAATAATCATTGGGAGGTAAGTATGGGGAGATTTAAAAAATACGGCTAAAACATATAGAAGATGTTTAAAAACCTGGTTTGGTGTTTACACGATGAATTTCCTGTAGCTTTCTATAAACTGTAAGCTTTAAGGCAGCGGTTCTCAACCTGTGGGTCGCGACCCACAGGTTGAGAACCGCTGCTTTAAGGGAATGGGTTGGACATTTCTTTCTCCTTCAGAAAACCTAGTGGTACCAGCGCAGCTCAGGCCTTGTCGCCTCCTCCTCCTGGGGATCCAGACTTCCCGACCGGTAGAATGATGGTGAACAGTGCTGCCTCTCCGCAACGGGCACCGGCACGTCACCCCTCTGTATGTACACATGTGTTCCTTCTGTACCCCAGACCCTCCAGTGACTGCCTGATGCCCTTGATGTCAAATTAAGACTCTTTGCTGTCGCCATCCACTCACACCTTATGTGCCTTACTGTCACCTACCTGCCTTTCCAGCCTCATACTGAGACTGCCCACGCTCTCTGCACCTGAGCCTCAGAAGTCTTCTTCCCTAAGTCACACTCTCAGGGCCTTTTCACAGGCATCCACGGGTCTGAGACTCTCTTCTCTGACCCTGCAAGGGCTACTGCTTTCTCATCCTTCAGGTCTCGGTTTAAAGATGAACTCAAACAGGCCTACCCTGACTCTTCTGGAAAAAAGCTAAATATATTAAATTAAATATTGTTGTTTTGTTTTACCTGTAAAGTATCATTAACTACATTTATATCCATGATAGGCTCATGGTTAAATAAAATTACTATAGTTCTACTCATTGAACTGTTATGCCAATGAAGACTATTTAACAGTATAGTATAAAATGCAGCATTAAGCCATCATCCAGACCTACAGACGTTGCTGGTTCAGTCTTCAATCAGGGCACAGACAGGAACAGATTGATGTTCCTATCTCTCTCTCTCATTCCCTTTCTCTGTCTCTAAAATCAATAAAATAAGCATTTAAAAAGTAAATATTGATAATAAAATGCAGCATTAAAGAAGTAGGTTCATGTTTGCAGCTGTGAAAAATTACACCTTGAGAAAAAGAAAAAGGTATCGACCAAAATGAAAACAGCAATTGTGTGATTTTTTTCTGTTCTGTATTTTTCTAATTATCCATGATATGGTCGTTCTTTAATTTTTCATTTTAACTTTATTTTTTAAAAGAACTTATTTTAAGCTAATGAAGAGCCAGTCATTTTCGACTTTTGCTGCAGTTGGCTTATAAACAGGCTAAGGCATAGGATCTCCTGTCTTTTACTGTGTGTAGATGGCTACAGGGGAAGGATTTGGCCTCACCGCTGCAGCTTCCAGAACAAACATCCCTTCCAGCCATCTAAAGGATTGTCTTCCTTCGTCAGCACAACTTTTGAAATCCGTTTTTGTGAAAAATGTTGGCTGGGCTACGCAGGTGAGAAGTCTTTAAGAAAGTAAATTTTTTTCGGTATGAATTTCTTTGGTTTCCATAGTGATTAGACAGTTGCCCAAAAATGCAAAACATTGTAAAGATTTCTCTTTGCAAGAAGTGTTTACACCTTTTTTGAATTGGTTGTATCCATTTAAAATTTAAACATTTTTTCATTTGTATAGTTAGAAAACTCTACATATTGTTGATAATAAAGGCCTGTTTTTGGCTTTGCTTTTTAAAGTACAGGTCATGATAATGGCTAATTGTTAGGAGCTTAGAGTGATGCCCAGAGTAATTTAAATTTTAGAATCTTTGTAATATGTATTATTGGAGTAACTTTTATTTGGCCAGAAAGTTTTCTTGTGTTTGAAAGTTAAGTTCACATTGAGTTTTAAACTTACAGAATTTTATGTAGGTGTGAAATTATATATGTGTGTGTGTGTGTGTTATCTAAACACTTGAAGTTTTGAGAATTTTGAGCATAGTACAGTGATTTTTGCTTACCAATGAACTAAAATGCAGCCTAGAAAATAAAGGGAAGGGAGCTCAACATGTGTTGAGTATCTGCGGTGAGGAACCATGTATTTCACTTATATTGTCTCATTATTCCTCCACATAAAACCTAACGATGGTATCTCCTTTTATATACAGTTAAAAAGTATGGCTCATAATGGTTGATTGGCTTGCTCTGTCCTACTTTGTTGGTAGAGTCTGGATTTGAACCCAGGTCTCTGACTCCAAACAGAGTCCATGTTGTCATCTCTGTACTCTGGAGTGGCACCTTATAAATATCAGTGACTAAAGGAGCAAGTTTCAAACCTGAGATATGAGGTTCGCATGCAGAAGAGAAATTCTCTTGGTGGAAGGCCTAAGACTTGAAAGAAATTCTAATTTAAGAAAGTTTATTTTGTTATTTCCTAAATCTGTTCTAGGCTAGAAATACAATTTGGAAAAAAAAGATACTGTTGGAAAACAACAACAAAAGACTACTCCAGTGTTCTAATGGAAACAAATGGGAAACAGGATTCATTTAGAATAATTTAATATTCTAGTACCCTAACTATTAAAGGGATAGTCTGAGAAAGACATGCACTTTCTCTCCCCCAGAGGGATTTTTTAAACTATATAAAAATCTATTAAACATGAGTACTTTTTAAGAATCTTAGATCCTCCACTGTGTAATCATTTCTGGCTCTTTATTTTCTAGTTGACTAGTGGAGCTGTGTGGGTCCAGTTCAATGATGGGTCCCAGCTAGTCGTACAGGCAGGAGTGTCTTCTATCAGTTACACATCGCCAGATGGTCAGACAACTAGGTAAGTTCTTGGAGCACTGGTAGAGATTCAGTCAGCCCTTTGGTATAAGTTTTCACTATACATTGAAATAAATGATTTAGTAAAGTTACTGTTTTTTATTTTGACTATGTTTAGATTATATAAACTTAATTAGTCTTAGGAGCTCATATAGTTTTCTTAATGCACGTTTTATGATTATCTACATGAATGGTCTGGACAATCCACTGTGAGTGGTTACATTCCTTGTCTTATTCCATAGCCTAACTGGGTTGGTCCTTTTCATAAATACCATAACAGACTGCTAAGTTCAAAATAACAGACCTGAGTGATTTACGTCACAAAACAAGCTAAAAATGTTTTTAAGAGATAACCAGATTTTTTCCCCTCAAATGAAAGGCTGTATTCTCTCATCTAATGTAAATTAATTACTGTTTGAAACACGTTTTTGAATGTATATGTTCATTCTGTATGAAAATGTGTGCCAGGCACCATGCTAAAAATAAGGAATCTGGCAATAGCAAGAGGAAACATTAGTTTGGTTTCCACATTTCAAACCATAACTTACTAAAAAGTTGGGTGATGATGATGCCAATACCGAAATGATACTTTGAGAAGCGCTATTGTAAAGGAGTTACTTGAGATACCTACCAATTTGTGGATATCTACCAATGGCTTTTTTTGTTAAATGCGTGGATATAAGGTGTGGATATCTACCAGTGGGTTTTTTTGTTAAATGTGTACATATGCAGCACCATTATTTAAAAGCTACTCCTAAAGTTAGAGGCTTTGCTAAATAATCTTTGTCATGTGCCCCAGAAAGTGGAAGGACACAGGTATAAAATGATGGGACCCATGTTCAGAAAATAACACTTCAGATTTACTTGATACAGTCAAATTGTTAACATTTAAATAGAAATATATTCATATGTGTTTAGCTTAGTATTTTCCTTAGATTAGGACCTAAGGAATCCACATTTTCAGACTGCTTTAGAAATAATAAAGACAGCTTAAGTTTATTTATCTAATTTTATTTTTATTTAAATACATTTAGAGATTGGTCTGTTTTGAAAGGAAACAAAATTGGTATCTACTCTAATAAACTTTTAGGTATCTACTGTAATAAATAATTTTGTATACCTTTTCTGAAATAACTCTGCCATTGAAGAATTACTGAAAAATATAATGTCTCTTTTGGTACTCCCATATGATCCAAGTAATTAAGTAATGATTTTATCTTTTTTCTTTTGCTTCACTTAGATATGGAGAAAATGAAAAATTACCAGAATACATCAAACAGAAATTACAGTGTCTTTCTTCCATCCTTTTGATGTTTTCTAATTCAACTCCTAGTTTTCACTGATTAAAGCTCCTTTTAGATATATGTTTAATAAATAATGCTTTTACTGGCTTTCACGGAAAGCGACTTTTTCTTATTTAGAATAACTTCTTCAGAAAGCCTTTCTATAAAAGAGAATTTTAATCTGTAGCATAGTGGATGTATTCTAATGAGACAACAAAACAGAATGAAACTTAAGTCCCTTAGAAAATGTAGTGGTCATAGATTAAAATAGGACATCTAACTGTGCTCTTAAAACATATACCCCCAGACTCACTGTGCTCACTCATGTGCTTGTATTGAATAGTCTTGTAAAGGAATATATACATGGTGTGTGGTCTTCTGTGCTTCTGTTGTTTTCCCTACTTCCCAGACATGGTGAATCATGGACAAAACATGCTAGAGTGTTTTGAATTTTTGAACATGTAAATAATGTGTATTTATGTGATAAGTAACATATGTAAACATGTATATATTTTTATATTTATTTTTGTAGCATCGTTTTCTGATGAAGCATTTCTACCAATGCATTTTACATAAAAAAATAAATACAGTGATGTTATTTTATCTTTTGATTTATTTGATTAAATACTTGAAATAATTTACTAGTAAACTTGTTTTTAAATTTTGTTGCCTGTTTGCTTAGGAGAAGCCAATTAAATTTTTTAAATTAATTTTGCAAATGGTAAATACATTGTTTCTCTACCCTTACCTGAAAATATGTATATATTCTAATAAACATTTTAACACTGAAGAACTTAATGCAGTTAATTAACATGACAAAAGGAATGCATGATAGTGAGTTAGTCATTCCTTTTAGATTTTATTTATTCATTTTAGAGAGGAGAGAGAGAGTGAAAAAGGGGAGAAAAACAGGAAGCACCAACTCCCGTATGTGCCTTGACCGGGCAAGCCCAGGGTTTTGAACCAGGGACTTCTGTATTCCAGGTGGACATTTTATCCACTGTGCCACCACAGGTCAGGTGAGATAATCGTTCCTAATGAAATACTCAAAGTAAAGTAAGGATAGAAGGAAACACATATGATCTAGACTATTTAAGCTCATGTTCCCTACTGATTTTATAATCAGAGAAATACTGGAGCCACTACCATTAAGTAGACAGGAATACGCAATGTCACAATTATTCAACATTGTTTTGGAAGTTTTTGTCTAAGACAATGAGAAGAAAAATAATTTGTGACATGAACTGCAGAGTTATTAAGAGAAGGTCCAGTAGAAAACTGGACAAAAGATAGAAACAGATGATCAGAAAGGAAATCCATATAGTGACTCAAACAGATACATGCTCAACTATATTTATAGTTAGAGAAATGCAAAATTAAAACAAAATTATGTTTTATTAGAGATTGATAAAAATAAATGAGCAGGGCATTCTTCAGATATTGATTGGAGTATAAATGAGAATCTAATAGATATTTAGTAATATCTAATAGAATTAACCTATTTTTAATACATTGATAATCCAACTTTGGGGAAGAAAATTATGTAAGCCCTTCTCTTAGGAAAAAAATACCAGATATAAAAGTTTCCCTTTAAGAATTGAAATAAATAATTCCTAGCTAAATTTTGAAGGCTAAAATCTCAAATATTTTGCTTTGACAGAATTTAAGTATATATATTTTTATACTCTCTCTAGTCGTAACATCTCTATTTCAGATATTTCTCATATACATAACATATAGCTGAATTTTGTTTGTTAATCCAGTCTAATAACCTCTAGAATAATCTATTAGTTCACTAGAGGTTGCTAAATGGAGATTTGTCTAATTTTATCATTCCATTTGTATTTATCAGCATGGAGTATTCTACAGAAAATAACTTCCCCTCCTCAATATTTGAAGGCCCTGAAGTTTAGGTACAGGAAAGGCAGAATGGATGCTGAGTCTTTACTTTCTAGGTTTCAGAATAAAGAACGAGAGCCCTAGAAACCAGTGAGGTGACCAATGAGGTTTAGTATCATTACGAACTTAGCTTTTCACACATCTGATGTGTTTAAGTCAATGGCAGATATTATTTTTAATGCTTTAATTGTCCTATTTTTGGCCAGTAGGAGTCCCTTTATTTGACTCCTGTATCTTTTTTTTTATTTCTCTGAAGTTGGAAATGGGAAGGCAGTCAGACAGACTCCCACATGCACCCGACTGGGATCCACCCTGCACGCCCACCAGGGGGCGATGCTCTGCCGCAATCAGAGCCATTCTTGCACCTGAGGCAGAGGCCACAGAGCCATCCTCAGCGCCCAGGCAAATGCTGCTCCAATGGAGCCTTAGCTGTGGGAGGGGAAGAGAGAGACAGAGAGTAAGGAAAGGGGGAGGGGTGGAGAAGCAGATGGGCGCCTCTCCTGTGTGCCAGGAATCGAACCCGGGACTCCTGCACGCCAGGCCGACGCTCTACCACTGAGCCAACCAGCCAGGGCCAACTCCTGTATCTTTTGGCAAGACTCGAGGCTTTGATAGCTTTCTTTACCTTACATGTCTTCCCAATTCTCTTAAACAAAGTCCAAAATACTTAAAATGGTATAGTACCATGCTTCCTAATATTGATGTATCACAAATAGATTATCTTTCTAAGTGGGAAACTGACCTCTTCAGTACTCTGAGTTATTAATTAGTAGGGCCTGTGTTGGGTGAGGAAGTTGGGTATAAGTAGCTTTGTCTGTTTTCCATGATGGTACATATTAATACTTTCTAGGGTTGCAATGACATATTAATACTTTCTAGGGTTGCAATGACATGAACAGTCAGGAGGTATGGGTGTAGTGGATAAATATGTGTATTTATCAATTCAGCAAACCTTTCTTTGGTTGAACCGCCTCTTTTCCATCCAGTTATAAGTCTGTTTAGTCCATATAATTGAAATGGGCAGCTCTGGCCGGTTGGCTTAGTGGTAGAGCATAGGCCCAGCATATGTATGCCCCAAGTTCGATTCCCCATCAGGGAACAGAGATACGACCATCTTCCTCTCCACTCCACCCCACTTTCCCTTCTCTCTTTCTCTCTCTCTCCCTCTCTCTCTCTCTCTCTCTCTCTCTCTCTCTCATCCCCTCCTGTAGTCATGGCTTAAATAAGCAAGTTGGCCCTGGGCACTGAGGATAGCTCCATGGCCTCACCTCAGGCGCTGAAATAGTTCAGTTTGCAAGCAACAAAGCAGCGGCCCCACATGGAGCCCAGACTCCATGTAGGAGTGTTTCTCTGCCTCTCACTTGATTAAAAAAAAAAGGAAAAAGAAATGGGCCTCACAGTTTTTTTCCCTTCTCCTTCCCCTACATGGACAATTGCATTCCGGAATGAATGCATGACCCAGGCCTGGGTTAGTAGAAGATTCCATCCCCTGCCCATCTGGTCAGTTCAAGGATGTGTATGTTAGCTAAACGTGGCTACTTGAAGCCTCTTCTGATCCTTATGTCCGAGCTATTTTCCACTGGAATTGTGAGCTGTGGAGAAACACCCCCTGACTTTCCTTTGCAGGTCAGATACACTGTTCTCCCTCACCGCTCCCTATTCTTCCCTTCCATCGCCTTTCCCTGCAAGCATGATCACATGGGCAATCATCTGGCTATCGTCTGTCTTTCCCTACTAGGGGCTTGTACTTTGTTTATTGCTCAGTTCCCAGCAATGCCGTGGTGATTGAGTATGTATTGAATGGATTAAGTAATGTTTTAAGGCTTTTCATAAACAATCTTTTTTTTTTTTTAATTTTTTTTTTTTTTAAGATTTTATTTATTCATTTTAGAGAAGGGGGGAGAGAAGGGGGAGGAGCAGGAAGCATCAACTCCCATATATGCCTTGACTGGGCAAGCCCAGGGTTTCGAACCGGCGACCTCAGAGTTCCAGGTTGACGCTTTATCCACTGAGCCACCACAGGTCAGGCTAAACAATCTTTTTATTAAAAATACACGTTCATAATGTAAAATACATTAAATTACAAATCTGCAGTAGTCAAAAATGGTACCCAAAATATCTTCTCAAAATAACTTAATCTAGTCTTGAACAGATGCAGATTAGTTTATTCTCTTCGAAACAACAAATTACATACAGATTTATTTTATTTATGCAAGAGAAAAGTTTTTTTGGTTTGTTTTTTTTACAATTAATTTTCAAGAGCAAGAAAGGAGAGAGGCAGGCGGGAACAAGGACCTATTGCTGTGTGTGCCCTGACTGGAGAAAGAACCAGCAACCTCTGTGCTTGGGGCGCAGCTTTAACCAACTGAGCTATCCGGCAGGGCACAAGAGAAAAGTTTTCTATGAATTGGAGCTCTTTTTAAATGTAGCCGAGTTTAGGAAGGCAGCATGAAGCAGCTTTGTGAGGTTATAAATCCCTACAAAGTGTGATAATCACTCTTTCTTAACAAGTTTAGGTTTTCAAAACATCTTTTCTTAAATGTATGCTACTTTTAGGAGGGTTTCATACGTTAGGGTCTCTTGTCAGCTTTTTAAATTTATACTCAACTTGTCCCACACAAGACCTCCACCAGGTGATTCTTCCCCCATACTTGACCACCCTGCTCTCTCCTCAGCCCCATGGCACTTCCTCCTCTGCTGTGCGCATGATCCCCCAGAGAGGAAAGTGCTCTCAATAAAAATGTGGTAGTCATTTTTGCAACGTTATATAGTTTGTCTGAATTTTATTCAATATTATAAATATTTAGGAGTTGGGAAACTTTTCTATGCCATATTCTTGCATGGAAACAAGCTAACCATTTATTGAGCTAAGATAGTGACATCATCACCATTAGTGGGTGTCAAATTATATTTGTCAAATGTTTCTGCTAATGGGAGTCACTGGTATAGGTAAGTTAATTTACCTTACAATTAGAAATTACCTGCTCCTGCAAACTGGGCTATTTTCTTAACTATGAAAAATGTGGTTAAAAGTATGAATTCTGAAGACAGGCTATTAGATAAGTACCTTCTTGTGCCTCCTTCCTTCACCTATAAAATGGGAATCAATAGTACTTTCGCTCTATACAACTGAGAATTAAACCGTACATTACCCATTAGCTGGGACATGAACTTGATAAATGTTCACTATTACTGTTTTCATTTACCATTATTGTTATTTCTAGCATGCACGGTACCTACACCAAGCATGTAGTTTATTGTTTAGGAACAGAGTACCTGCCCCCAGAAATGTAAGACTGTGGGACACCAGGGAAGAGGGGTCCCAGGAAGTAACCCAATAGCCAGAAAATCGCTATGGTTCTCTGACTGAAGCCATCTTGCTGTGACAGGCAGAGAAGAGTAAAAACAATCCCTGAACTGTAACCACAGGATGATGTCTGTCAGATGAACCCTTCTATTGCAGCTGAAGGAATTGGATTTAAGACTGCAGCAAACCTTAGTAGCTAAAAACGCCAAAACAATCCAATTAAAAAATGAGCAGAGGGTCTGAATAGACATTTGTCCAAAGAAGACTTATAAACGGCTAACAGGCACATTAAAAGGTGCTTCATATCATTAATCCTCATAGAAATGCAAATCCAAACCACAATGAAGTAACACCGCACACCTGTTTCTCTGTGTGTGTATACATACATATATGCATGCATACATAATGGAATGTTCAGCCACAAGAAAAGAGATCCATTTGTGACATGAATGGACCCTGAGTGCATTCTGCAGGTGTGGTGTCCCCAGTGTGTGGAACCTAGAAGAGCTGAACTACTGGGTGGTGGGGGCATCAATGGTGATGGGCAAAGACTTGACTTGGTGGGGGGGGATACACAATACGGTGTACACAGATCTGTTCTAGAATTGGGCACCTGAAACCCGTATAATTAAACTAGTGTCACCCTAATAAATTCAATAAAAATAAATAGAAAAATATATAAATAACAGCTGAACTATTAGAGACAGAGAATGATATGACAGTTGCCAGGTTATGGGGGTGGAGGAAGTGTGGGGACATGTTGGTCAGAGTACAAACTTCCTGTTATAAAATGAATTTAAGTTCTGCGGATCTAAGGTACAACATGGTGATGATAGCTAATAATACTGTATTATATTTAAAAGTTGCTAAGAGAATAGATCTTAAATGTCCTCACTACATAAAGGAAATGATAATTATGTGATGTGATGGAGGAAACAGCTAATGCTATTGTGGTAATCATTTTACAGTATAAATAAATCAGCATGTTGTACACCTTAAACTTATACAATGCTATCCGTCAATTATAGCTCAGTAAAGCTGGACACAAACAAAAGACACAGACGACAGGCCTCAGGTAACCAATCCGGCCAAAACCTTGATTTTGAACATCCAACTTCCAGAACTGTGAGAAAATAAATTTCTGTTGTTTTGGCAAAAAAAAACACAACAGTACCACAAACAATATAAAGTACAGATTATAGTGTTTACTCTCATATTTGAAAATATGTATAACTTAAGAGGAGAAAACATTTTGAAAGTATTTAGAAACATCTTTACATTTTTTGGTAATATGGATTAACCGTATACATAATTTCAGTACAAATTCCTTTTATCAGTATTCAACTTATGTAGAGGTAGAAATGTATACAGACACCATATACTCAAGTAAACTCAGTGAATTGCTAAATGACAGCCATTTTGCCTCAAATATTTATTAGCCTGACTGGATTGGGGCTGTCAGGGCCCATCCAAAGGTACAATTCTGCAAGTCTGAACAGCTGTGCGGACAGGGACTAAAACACGATCTACCTAGCCACTACTCAGCAATGGGAAAATGAAACAAAGTGACAATTTTTATCCAGAATTTAAGAGAGTTGAAAATGCCAATAATTATAATAAACACTTTGCTGTTCAGTATATATATACAAGAACACATACCTGGCTTAAGTTTCTAAAGTGAGTTACTTATTAGCATTTAAAAAATAAAGCCTTACTAAAGGTAGTGAAATCCATCTTCTTAATAATCCTCTTTACAGTTCAAATATGCTTTATTCATACTCATCTATGAACTCAGGAGTTATTTCAGTGAGGTAAGACAGAGGTGTATTAAAAATAACTTAAGGTAAGGGAAATGATGTTGATTTCATAAGGAACCTTGATAGTAATAGAAAATATGTTTTTAAATAAAAAGTAGATATCTTTGAATTAAATTTCTCTAGGTAAACAATTTCTATAATTTCATTCTGTTACAGGGAATTCTTACAGAACTCTACTATGGTTTCACTGAATAAATATTCTTATTTTAAATGACACTTCTGAATTCAGAATACAATTTTACATTTATAGACAATTGTTCATTCACTCACGAGTTCATGCAACTCCCAAAGAGGTGTTGAATGAAGACTCTTTTTTTGAGATAAAGAAGTTAGGATCCAGAATGTTTGTATATTATCTTACTATTCACAATTACTCAAATAATTCCCTGCATTATTCACATGTGTTCCTGCTGTTCAAAGTAACAGTACCCGAAGCCCGACTTCGGAAACAGACTCACAGCGGTTGTCTAGCAGAACCTTAATAAAGGAAGTCCCACGCAGCAAGCATTCTTCATCAATGTTAGCTAGGTTCCTCTTGAATCCCTCCATGCCTTACAGAAAATGCAACGAGTCTTCTGTAAGCCACTCCTACGAGCATGATGGTGAGCACCACTATTCCACACACAAGGCTGAATGCCCACCTTGGGCCCCAGGAAGTGTACACTTGACTAATGAACACAGGTCCGAGAATCCGGGCTGCACTTCCAGAAGCTGTTAACCAGCCCATGTACACACCCTGTGAGGTGGGGGGAGGAGCAGATTTGATAGGAAGGTTCAGTCACTTTAAAAACAAGAATGATGTTATACTATCACCAAACTATGGGGACACAGCAATAACTTTCTCCGTATATTTTGTGTGTGAATTAAATATAAAATGCCTTTCTATAAATACAGTAAACAATGAACAAAACACGTATTTGATAGGTTAGGAAAAATAAAAGTAGTGGAGAGAAACCTAAAATCTGCTGAAGCCCTGAGAACAACAGAATTTATTAATTTACCTTTAAGGCCAGAGTTTATTTTGTACTTCCTGTCTTGCAAACACTGTTACGTGCTTTACATGCAGTTTCCAGCATTCACAAATGCCCGTGACTCAGGTGTCTCCCTCTAACCAATGTGGAAGCTGGGACTCAGGAAACTCAAGGAACTCTAACAAGAGGTCTGAGGCCGTGTTTGCTGGACTCCCCTCCACATGTCACCCCCAATCCTGTGCCCAGACTGCACTCCCACAGTCTGCCCCGGGATGTGCAGGCCGGCACGACTTCCCACATCCCCAAACCGAAAACAGCCCAGCTGCCCTCAGTGCCGGACTGAGTAAACTAATTACAGTCTGCTGCATTTTAATTAATGGAATGCTCAGCGGTTGCTTAAAAGAATAGTAATTATTGCTGATCTATTTCTTCATTTTGCTTCTATATATTTTTTAATTTCTATATAACGAATATGGAAATTCTTTTGTGTGTGTGTGTGGCAGAGACAGAGAGAGACAGAGAGAGGGACAGATAGGGACAGACAGACAGAAAGGGAGAGAGATGAGAAACATCAATTCTTCGTTGTGGCTCCTTAGTTGTTCATTGATAGATTTTTCATATGTGCCTTGACCAGGGGGCTACAAGCAGAGTGAGTGACCCCTTGCTCAAGCCAGCAACCTTGGGCTCAAAATGGTGAGCTTTGCTCAAACCGGATGAGCCCACGCTCAAGCTGGCAACCTCGGGGTCTTGAACCTGGGTCCTCCGCATCCCAGTCCGACACTATCCACTGCGCCACCGCCTGGTCAGGCTGGAAATTCTTATAATAAAAACGAATTTGCCTGTCCAGGTGGTGGTGCAGTGGATAGAGCGTCAGACTGGGATGCAGAGGACCCAGGTTCAAGACCCCGAGGTCGCCAGCTTGAGTGCGGGCTCATCCGGTTTGAGCAAAAGCCCACCAGCTTGAACCCAAGGTCGCTGGCTCCAGCAAGGGGTTACTTGGTCTGCTGAAGGCCCACGGTCAAGGCACATATGAGAAAGCAATCAATGAACAACTAAGGTGTTGCAACGCACAATGAAAAACTAATGATTGATGCTTCTCATCTCTCTGTTCTGTCTGTCTGTCCCTGTCTATCCCTCTCTCTGACTCACTCTCTGTCTCTGTAAAAAATAAATAAATAAAATTAAAAAAAAAAAGAATTTAAAAATATACACAGCTGCTGTATACTTTTAAGACTACTGTTTTCAGCTTTTAGAAACCGTCCCTAAGGCCAAATGAAATGAAGCCTAGACTCAAAGCTGCCGATCAGTTTTGGTTTCCCAGCTGTTGCCTGATTTAAGAAAGTTTCAGAACTTGATGCTTCAGATATTTTTCCTATGAAAATGATTTTGAGCTCATAATCTCTGAGTTCAAGAGATCTTTGCATTCATAGAGTACTTTTTGTTCAATTTCAGCATACAAGTCCTATAAGTACTTCTAAAACGTTGTGTTTCTTTATTTTAATTCAAAATGCTAAATACGGTAAGTCCCCCAAATCAGCTTGTGCGAAAATAGGAAACAGCAACATAGAATGTGAGTGCTGACAGCATACAATTACAATGCCAGGGTAATGGCTCACCTGAGGGCTTGGTCCCAGAATTTTTGAATACAATGTGTAGGACATAACATTGCAGGATGAATAGCCTATTCCGATGAGCACAGCTGCTGTGAGGAACTGTGCCAGATGGATCATGGGGGTGTCGAGGCACCAGGCCTGTGCCATTGGGCACCCAGTCGGTCCTTCGCTGTGATCTTCTTTTGGAGACCTCCAAAGAGTAATAATAATTTCCCCAAATGTGGTATTAGGGATTGAGTTATTATGTAAGTCTGTAAAACAAAATTAGTACAGTGCATTACCTGTTAATTTTAGATGAATAACAGAGGTCAATAGTATAGAATTATAATATACAATGCCTCCCCTTTAAACTTAACTTCTAAATAAATATAATAAAATAAATAAATATAATTGCAGTTCATTAAAAATACTGTCATATCAATGGAACACAAATTGTGTAAAAATATTTACCATAATTGCATCATTTTTTATTTTGCTAAAATGAAGGCAAGAAAGTATTATGTGAAAGAAGTATTTATAATAAGAAATTATGTTTTGGCCCTGGCCGGTTGGCTCAGTGGTAGAGCATCGGCCTGGTGTGCAGAAGTCCCGGGTTCGATTCCCGGCCAGGGCACACAGGAGAGGCGCCCATTTGCTTCTCCACCCCTCCCCCTCTCCTTCCTCTCTCTCTTCCCCTCCCGCAGCCGAGGCTCCATTGGAGCAAAGATGGCCCGGGCGCTGGGGATGACTCCTTGGCCTCTGCCCCAGGCGCTAAAGTGGCTCTGGTCGCAACAGAGCGTCGCCCCGGAGGGGCAGAGCATCGCCCCCTGGTGGGCAGAGCATCGCCCCCTTGTGGGTGTGCCGGGTGGATCCTGGTCGGGCGCATGCGGGAGTCTGTCTGACTGTCTCTCCCCGTTTCCAGCTTCAGAAAAATACCAAAAAAAAACCAAACAAAAACTAATGATTGATGCTTCTCATCTCTCTCCATTCCTGTCTGCCTATCCCTCTCTCTGACTCACTGTCTGTCTCTGTAAAAAATAAATAAATTAAAAAAAATTATGTTTCTACTTATTACTTATCCAAATCATCTCGCCTCCAGATATGTGCAATACAAGAAAAAAAAGACTTGTGAATGGCCATACCTTCCCACTGTACTTTGGGAAATTGATTTCCCCAAGGTAACAAGATAAAGAAGCCAGCCCACACAATGGTGAGTCCTCCCAGCAGAATAGCACGCTCACCAAACCTGTTAAAGAACAGAAACTGTAATTTAAAAATGAAACATTATAATAGTTTTATTACTTTTATCATTTAAAAAAACTATAAATAAAATAGTATTTTGATACTTTTAGTGATGTACCAGTCAATATGAATGCTCAATGTAATTTCCCACTAAAAGGAACAAGGACTCCTCTAAAAACTGGCTTATTTCATGTCTGGATAGAAAATGTTTAAGATGAACCTGGACATCCTGTCAAATGAGAGTACAAAAGCTATCTGACACGAGGTCATGACTCAAGGAGCCAAGTGGAAGAAGCTGGTCCAAAACATGAACACCAAAAAGAATAGTAATGACAATAAACAGAAACACATAAAAATGTTGTGATCTGTGAATTCAAACTATATTAAAATAAAATACTCTTGGTCACTTTTAGAGGGTATTAGGGAACCAACTCTTTATTTTTAAAGTCAATTATAAAATAAAAGGAAAGACCCACCCTGTATGTCAGTCAGGATAATCAAATAATTGTTGACAGGAAATTTCTCTTTATGGGAAATACTCCAAATAAATAAAAGGAATGATAGAATTAAAATATCAGCATTTTGCAATGACTTATTAGTGAGTTTTAGATCTAGGGAATGTCAATGACCACCAACATGATAAAAAGATAAAATACTACATTTCTCCTGATGTAAGCATATAATATCACGTATAAAGTATTCTTGCCAAAATAAACTGAACTCAAATCACATCAAACTTCTAGATTCAGTACGAATTTTTGAGAACTACATAAAGACAGAAAAATTAAAAAGAAAAACAGATTCAATCAGTGAGATCTAAAATGTGGGCAACTATGGGGTAAACATCCTGGTTTCTTCGATTTGTAAGGGAAAGAGAGTGAGGTGGAAAAGAAACAGATTAAAAGGGACTTTTGACTCTTAAGAGCCTCAGTCTAGTAAGATGTGGAATAAAATAAATTAAAACAGTAGAGAAAATATGAATATTTAACTATATTTAGAAATCATCGTTTTAGCCGTGGTAATGTCAGCATTAGCTGTCAGAGACACATACTGCAATACTTATGGAAGACATGAATTGCTGTCTGGGATCGATTTCAAAAGAACCCAGGCATAGGGGACAGGGAATGTGGAGACACTGATGAATCAAGATTATCCAAGTGTTACCATTGTTGAAGCTGGGTAATGGGTATCAGAGATCCAGTACACGATGTTCTCTACACCTTTGTCAGAAATTCTCCATAACAGAAAGTGAAATATACAAACAAGACCACAGCTTTCTTAAACCCAAACGTTCTCCGTGAAGCTCAGAATACCTCCAAGCTTTCACATCTTCCCTACCTGATGTACTGTATCTCTCTCATTCTGTTCGGGCCAAATGGGCCTTCCTGCCTGTTCCTTACACAGCAAAGCTCCATCTCCTGTGGGAGAGTTCCAGGCCATCCCAGGCTGCTCTCGGACCTCACTGAAGTCTCTACGTGGTTGGAACTTCTCAGGCACGCCTTCCTCCAGCACGCTACCAAAACCACACTTGCCTCTCTCCCAACCCTGCCTGCCGCTCCAGTCTCTTCCTGTCCTGCTCTTCTTCAGGGTACTTACACTGCCAGACTTCGCCCTGGAAGGAATGCAACTGGATACTGGGAGAGAATGCCTATTCGCAGGACCACTCGACTTCCCTGAACAAAACGTGATCCATTTACTATTCTCTAACGTTGTCTATGAATCTCTGCCTGTATCCATGTCTTGATTGTAAAAAACACTTCATGGTGTCCCCCATACCACCCAACCCTACATACTGACTCAATTTGTTAATTAATTTGAGAAACTTTATTAGAATTCTAAAGTATTAAAGTATTTTTGAAATAATTAAATTGTTAGAACTGTCTAAATTCATCAACAGATGTTCCATACCAGACTATATGAATGAGCTTTGTTTTACATACGCATTTCCCCCAGTGTGTTCTTTCCAGTTGTACTTACACTGCGTGCTTCTTTAAAAGTGCTCTGTGGTCAGAGTTACAAGTAACTTTCAGAAATGCTACATGCTGATTATAGTGATATGATATGTATATACTGAAGATTTAGAAGTTTAGTAATTTTAACCAGAATTTTCCACATTTAACAACTGCATTATTTTTGTTGTATAACATGTATTACTATTAGCAGAACAATATTTTAAGAAATACAGTTTTAGAAATACTTTAAGCAAAATACACAAATGCTATATTAGAAGGCAGATATTCATTCACTTTGTAAATATCTTGCTTTACTAAATAATATGCCACATGAGCCCTGGCCGGTTGGCTCAGTGGTATAGCGTTGGCCCAGCGTGCAGAAGTCCCAGGTTCAATTCCTGGCCAGGGCACACAGAAGAAGTGCCCATCTGTTTCTCCACCCTTCTCCCTCTCCTTCCTCTCTATCTCTCTCTTTCTCTCCCGCAGCCAAGGCTCCAATGAAGCAAAGTTGGCCCGGGGAACTGAAGATGGCTCCACGGCCTCTGCTCCAGGCGCTAGAATGGCTCCGGTCGCAATGGAGCAAAGCCCCAGATGGGCAGAGCATCACCCTCTGGAAGGCATGCCAGGTGGATCCTAGTCGGGCGCATGTAGGAGTCTGTCTCTCTGCTGCCCTGCTTCTCACTTAAAAAAAATACCAAAAATAAAAATAAAAAAAAGAATATACCATATGATATACCATGCTCACTTAAACTTTCAATTTGTTCTCAAATGTTTGAGGACTAAAACTAATATATAAAGAGAGAACAGCTTTTAAGTATTTTACTAATACATTAATTTACATTGTTAACTATTTCATGTTTGACTTTTAAAATATAGACTTAGAACAAAACCAAAGACATATAACTTACTTTTTGGAAAGTAATTTAATCCCCATGAAAATAATAACAGCCTCAACTCCAAGAGCAGCAAGTATTATCCCATCATACAGGACAGCCTGTTCTGGAGTCCAGGCGTACATGTCCATCGTTAATGGAGTAAGGATGCTGAGAAGAACAGTAAAGAAATTATTCTTATTTAAATCATAGTCATTGTTTCTTAAGGTTGATAGCAGCTTTAATGCTATTGACATATTAAGAATTTGTATCCCTTTTAACAATAACACCAGATCTACATAAACAAAAATTTTAACACATTTTTACCACATTTTAATGTTAAATGCACAAGCTATTATGTTTGGGTGTTCATGTTTTTCTTTTTAAACATTTAATTATAAAGTAATATATCCACATTACAAAAAGTTTGAAAAACAATAAAATAAAACCAACCAAAACTCCTACTATTCTAATATAACTAAATCATGTTTACACTTTGGTTTAAATTGGTCTCTTTTTGATGAAATAATGTCACCGCTAGATTATTTGAATCTTCTGGGATTTTTCTCTTCCTTGGTCTCTATCGCCCCTATCTTTGAATGTATATATTTTCACCACACTTCTGATAAATTTCACTCTTCCTTTATATGACTGTCTCCTTCCTTGCCAATCTTTTTCTACTTTCAGTCTAGTTTTGTTAATTAGCTACAGAATGGAATTGAAATATATTTATACTATTCACTGTTTAAAAAAATTTACCATTTTTTAATTTTAAAATTATATGATGATTGAATGTCAACAAAGCCTAAACCAGGCAGAGATTTTTTTTTTTCTTTTCATTTTTCTGAAGCTGGAAACAGGGAGAGACAGTCTGACAGATTCCCGCATGCGCCCGACCGGGATCCACCCGGCACGCCCACCAGGGGCGATGCTCTGCCCACCAGGGGGCGATGCTCTGCCCCTCCTGGGCGTCGCCATGTTGCGACCAGAGCCACTCTAGCGCCTGAGGCAGAGGCCACAGAGCCATCCCCAGCGCCCGGGCCATTTTTGCTCCAGTGGAGCCTTTGCTGCGGGAGGGGAAGAGAGAGACAGAGAGGAAAGCGCGGCGGAGGGGTGGAGAAGCAAATGGGCGCTTCTCCTGTGTGCCCTGGCCGGAATCGAACCCGGGTCCTCCGCACGCTAGGCCAACGCTCTACCGCTGAGCCAACCGGCCAGGGCCCAGGCAGAGATTTTTGTGATACACCAGTTTTCTTTACGATCAGGGCTTAAATAGAGTTTAAATTGCCAGACTGAAACCTTTATACATATGTAAGAAGTTGTGTGGCTTAGTCTGACCAAGCAGTGGCGCAGTGGATAGAGCATTGACCTGGATGCAGAGGACCCACGTTCGAGACCCCAAGGTTGCCAGCTTGAGCGCGGGCTCATCTGGTTTGAGCAAAGCTCACCAGCTTGGACCCACGGTCACTGGCTTAAGCAAGGAGTTATACTCGGTCTGCTGAAGGCTCATGGTTAAGGCACGTATGAGAAAGCAATCAATGAACAACTGAGGTGTTGCAACAAAAAACTGATGATTGATGCTTCTCATCTCTCTCCATTCCTGTCTGTCTGTCCCTATCTATCCCTCCCTCTGACTCTCTCTCTCTGTAAAAAATACAAAAAAATAAAAAAAAAAAAGTTGTGTGACTTAAAGTTTAATCATAAAAAATTAAAACTTTATAACTGTATTTATTTATTTACTTATTTATTTTGAGAGAGAAAAAGAGAGGGACAGACAGACTGGAAGACAAAGAGATGAGAAGCATCAATTCTTCATTGTGGCATCTTAGTTGTTCATTGATTGCTTTCTCATCTGTGCCTTGATCAGGGGGCTACAGAAGAAAGAGTGACCCTTTGCTCAAGCCAGCAACCTTGGGCTTCAAACCAGCGACCTTTGGGCTCAAGCCAGCGACCATGGGGTCATGTCTATGATCCCACACTCAAGCCTGTGATCCCGCACTCAAGCTGGTAAGCCCGTGCTCAAGCTGGCGACCTTGGGGTTTCGAACTTGGGTCCTCAGCATCCTAGTCCACCACTCTATCCACTGTGCCACCACCTGGTCAGGTTATAATTTTATCTAACTTAAAACTCAGAAGGATGCCTGACCCAGCGTTGGACTGGGATTCAGAGGACCCAGGTTCGAGACCCTGAGGTCCCCAGATTGAGCGCGGGCTCATCTGGTTTGAGCAAAAAGCCCACCAGCTTGAACCCAAGGTTGCTGGCTCCAGCAAGGGCTCCGAGTACAGTCTGCTGAAGGCGGTCAAGGCACATATGAGAACGCAATTAATGAACAACTAAGGTGTTTCAACACGCAATGAAAAACTAATGATTGATGCTTCTCATCTCTCTCCATTCCTGTCTGTCTGTTCCTGTCTATCCCTCTCTCTCTGAAAAAAAAAAAAAAAACTCAGGAGAAAAACTAGTGAGAGAGATCCATTAAAAGATAAGTTAGTAAGATTAAAGACAGAATTAACTACATTTGAATTTAAAACCATAAAACACTTTTTACATCATGACAAGAAAAATATGTCTTACATAAACTTTTTGAGAACATCTATATGACTGATCAATAGTGCATGAATACAAGTTGTTTATTATCTGATTTAGATAAAGCAGAATAAAACTTACGTTTCAAAAAGGGCAAAGATAAATAGAACCACAAAAAACAGAACATTGGTAGTCACAACAGCAACGTGATCAATATTTCCCTGGGGAAGCTGAACTTCCTCTGTACTTGCTGCAGTGAAAAATGAGAACAATTACATTACACACACGTGTTATTTTTGTTACCACACAAAGTAAAATTACATGTAGCAAATTCTATGACTAAACATTTAAAATCATCCTTAGGCTTCAAAACAGTTTAAAAGTAACAGATTTTATATAACAGAAATAACTTTTAAGTAAAATAACTTTTCTTCCCAGGAAATACACCTCAATTCTGTTATCTACAGGAGATACTCTATTTGTTGTCTCTATCTCCGAAAGAGAAATGTATTTTACAGAATTCTATAAAATGATCTCATACTAAATACATTTGCTTTATTTTATTTATTGATTTTAGAGAGACAGGAATGGAGAGCTAGGAAGAGAGAGAGACACTGATTCTTTGTTCCACTTATACTAATTCATTGGTTTGTTCTTGTATGTGCCCTGGTTGGGGATTGAACCTGCAACCAACTGAATACATATTTTATTTTGAATTTCAATGGTATGCAAAATTAGTATTAGTAAATATCCTTGTTAGTACCACAATTTTGTTTTAAAAATTTCCATTGATTTGAGCGAGAGACAGAAATAGAGAGAAAGAAAGAGGAGAAAGTAGGGGGGGAGGAAAAGAGAAAAGCATCAACGCATTGTTCCACTTAGTTCTATTTAGTTGTGCACTCAATGGTTGCTTCTCATATGTGCCCTGTCCCGGGATCAAACCCATGACCTTGGTGTGTGGGGACAACGTGCCATCCACTGAGCCACCTGGCTAAGGCCTACCATAATGTGTGAAAGTACTAATGTTATTTATATTTTTGCAAAGAAACATATTTTGCAGAGAATCACCAAGTTAGTAACAGGAGGGCAAAGTGAGGGTACTGACTTAACTTGAACTGTGTAGTTAAGCTTCACACCTAATACAAACTATTCCTGATATAATGGAGAAGGGTCAAGTCATACAGATGTACTCAGATGCCTCCACGGTGCTATTTTATAATTTACCCACTTCGAGTAAACCAGGGAGGTAACACAAGGCTGTGTTCATTTCTGCTGTCTTTAAGTGTATGTGGAACGGCAGGGGCGGGGGCGGGGGCAGGGGCAGGGGCAGCTGCAGGGGAAGGGACAGGGGCGGGGCAGGGACGGGCTGGGGCAGCGGCAGCGGCAGGGGCGGGGGCAGCGGCAATTGTGAATGCCTAACAACTGATATCAGTATGCCTTTAAAAAAAAAAAAAATTTAGGTAACTTTCAACTTTGAAGATCTTCCCTCAGTCACCCCTTGTATTGTCCTAAGAAGCAAAATCCAAGTAATACCAAACAGAATCATTAGAACAGTGTGATAATGGTATAGTAATTTTTTTTTTTTTTTTTGTATTTTTCTGAAGCTAGAAACCGGGAGAGACAGTCAGACTCCCGCATGCGCCCGACCGGGATCCACCCGGCACGCCCACCAGGGGGCGATGCTCTGCCCATCCCAGGCTGTCGGGACCAGAGCCACTCTAGCGCCTGGGGCAGAGGCCAAGGAGCCATCCCCAGTGCCCGGGCCATCTTTGCTCCAATGGAGCCTCAGCTGCGGGAGGGGAAGAGAGAGAGAGAGAGAGGGAGGAGAGGGGGAGGGGTGGAGAAGCAAATGGGCGCTTCTCCTGTGTGCCCTGGCCGGCAATCGAACCCGGGACTTTTACACGCCAGGCCGACGCTCTACCATTGAGCCAACCGACCAGGGCCATAGTAATTTAGTCAAACAGATCAACAGTACCTTCTTCAAAATTAATATTTTTACACTGTCGTCCTAAGTCATCCACGTGATGTTCTCTTAAAAAGAAAAACATAAAAAGTATATCCATAAAAGGCTTAGTATAATAGACAAATGGCTTAAACTTATTCTAGTCTTCTGTTTTTTTTCACATTCTGGTACAGTTTCTTCTACTGGCTTCTGATTAATGAAATTATTAGCAATGAGCTATAACAAATAAAATTTTAAAGATTCAAGCCATGAGTCTTATTAAACTCTATAAAACAAACAAAAGGAAAAAACCCCAAATTCATCTAAAAGCATATATTGCCTAACTACCTTAATCAGTATTTCAAGTTTTACAGTGATTTTAAACATTAGTTTAAATGGTTTTGAATTCATGGTTAAAGCACTTCAAAGAAATGTCAATCAACCAAGTTTTTGTACTTTTATATCATTTCTTCTAATAGATAAAAGATAAGAGACAGTCAAAGTAACTTTTGCATTTAAGGTTGATACTAATCATTAATCTACTTATAATGTTGCTTTCATGCCATTTCCCTACTTAGAAACCTAGAGTTAGTAAATCAAGACCAGACTGACTCTTCAAAGAATTTATCTAATCTCATGTATCAGATTGTATATTATTTTAGTTACAAGCACCTTCATTACTAGTCAAAAAATATGAACACAGCTATAGACATCAAATACCAAATAAAGAGTTCATAGGAATAATTATCCTCCAACAATGAGAATGTTATTTCACAATATACAAAGTAGTTTTATCATTTCTATCTAATTACCTTAATATTGTAAGGATCAGAATAATATTTAAAACTCCCAGGAAGGCGCCAAGTAAAACTGGTGCTGTATACATGTTTATCTGAAGCTGTATAGTGTCCCATGTCACGCCCTTTTCTCCAATGAGTGCAAAGCAGGTCTGAAAAACTTATTAAAATAAAATGGACACAAATGAATTATATGGGAGAGACAGACTAAAAACTTATGAGACATTTACCATAAAATTGGAGGTAACATTATGGAAACATTCATTTACATCATGCATCCCAACAAAGGGAAAAAAAGCGGTTCTGAGTAAGGGGACAAAAAATTGACTCCGACATAAAGCACAGACATGCATACAATACATAAACAATATCCTGTACATCAGTGGTATTAAAATTTTATGGGATGGAGTGATGAGGAAAAAAATGTCTACAAAGCTCCTTTTGGGACAATAATGAAAAAAAGGTTGAGAAACACTGATGTACATGAATTCATCAAGGATTATATCTAAAGTAATTTGTAAGTAATTTCATGTTTAAAAAACATTGCCATAAGAAATACAAATTATACAATTTCTTCCATAAGTCAATTTTAACATTTAATCAATTTCATTATAAGACATTATCACATTTTAAGTAAATATTTAAAAATATTATTATGTATATAAGTTATTTGAAATATAGATAGTTAATATTTTAAACCTAGTTTTGCAGCAAAGATCAGACTGGAAGAATACTTACTGGTTCACTCTCCTGACTTAGAGTCTGTATCTGGCTCCTTCAAAAATTTACATGTAATGTTACCTCGAGAATTAAGTAAGACACTGCCCCTAAGGCACTTAAACAGCATCTAGTGCATATTCAGTAATTCAGTGCTTGTTAATGTGGTTACCATTGGGAAAGTCATCTAACCCAGTGGTCCCCAACCCCCGGGCCATGGACCGGTTCCGTGGGCCATTTGGTACTGCTCCTCAGAGAGAGAATAAATAACTTACATTATTTCCGTTTTATTTACATTTAAGTCTGAACAATGTTTTATTTTTTAAAAATGACCAGATTCCCTCTGTTACATCCGTCTAAGACTCACTCTTGACCAGGGGTCCCCAAACTACGGCCGCATGTGGCCCCCTGAGGCCATTTATCCAGCCCCCGCCGCACTTCTGGAAGGGGCACCTCTTTCATTGGTGGTCAGTGAGAGGAGCATAGTTCCCATTGAAATACTGGTCAGTTTGTTGATTTAAATTTACTTTTTCTTTATTTTAAATATTGTATTTGTTCCTGTTTTGTTTTTTTACTTTAAAATAAGGTATGTGCAGTGTTCATAGGGATTTGGTCATAGTTTTTTTTTTTATAGTCCGGCCCTTCAATGGTCTGAGGGACAGTGAACTGGCCCCCTATGTAAAAAGTTTGGGGACCCCTGCCCTGCTCTTGACGCTTGTCTCGGTCACGTGATACATTTATCCATCCCACCTTAAAGGCCGGTCTGTGAAAATATTTTCTGACATTAAACCGGTCCGTGGCCCAAAAAAGGTTGGGGACCACTGATCTAACCTGTTCAGGCCTACATTTGGTCATCTATAATACAAAATGTTTAAATGAGATCATATTCAACACACTTTTTAGGCGGTCTAAATATTTACTGAGCACCCAACTGTACACCAGGTACTACAACAGATACTGAGGGTAGAGTAGGAAATTAAAAAGACCCAGACTATGTGCTGATGTATTTTATATTATGGCCATAGATCCACTTATTCTCCATTTTACTTCAGATACTAAAATGAAATATCTATATTAGATGTTGGAGAATGATGACTTAAAATTCTAATCTGTCGAACCTTCTCCTGGTTAAACAGAAAGGTGCTGTGGCACCTGGGATGAAGGTGGCGTGCTGATGAAGTCAACTGAGTTGGACTCCCACTGATGACATTCATAGCTTCAATTTTCAATGCATGAACCAATTATATGGTTCCAAAGTTACTCTCGGAATAAAACTTACCGATTTCTCAATTAAGCAAAAACTTAACTGGCCCTGGTAAAGTGTTAAATTTTGTTTCTATTTTGTTCAGCTCAGCTAAAGGATGGGAGCTTTGGAAAAGGAGAGAACACTAAGTCTTTTTACACTTTTTTTTTTCTTAAGTTGGAAATGGGGAGGCAGTCAGACAGACTCCCGCATGTGCCCGACCGGGATCCACCTGGCATGACCTCCAGGGGGCGTCGCTCTGCCACAATCAGAGCCATTCTAGCACCTGAGGCAGAGGCCACAGAGCCATCCTCAGCGCCCGGGCAAACTCTGCTCCAACGGAGCCTCGGCTGCGGGAGGGGAAAAGAGAGACAGAGAGGAAGGAGAGGGGGAGGGGTGGAGAAGCAGATAGGCGCCTCTCCTGTGTGCCCTGGTCGGGAATCGAACCCGGGACTCCCACACTCCAGGGCGACGCTCTACCACTGAGCCAACCGGCCAGGGCCAACACTAAGTCTTTGTAAAATTCTTTCATTGTCTTCAACCTTAGAAAACTCTTAAAGACATGGGCAAAGGGAAAAAGGATAAAAAAATCTCCTGAAACTTTCTTTGAATCCTTCCATCAAAAAAAATATAGAAAAGCAAACTCTTGCCTATAGATATAGGTCAAGTGGAATGACTGTTTCACAGAACATATATTTTGGATTCAGACAGAGCTGAGGTATGACCCTGAGCTTTTCCGTTTATTACCTGGCTGACCTGGGATAATTTACTTAGATTCTCTATGCTTTGGAGCCCTAATCTGTAAAAAGGGACGAACAGCACTTCACTTAAAGGACAGGAGTTAACTTAGATATGGAAGAGCCTAGCCTCACTGCTGGACCCGAAGAGGCTAGTTTCCCGCCCTTCCCCTCCAGCTACAAGGCTTTATACTTGGATTTCACTTAACACTGAACCAAAAACTCAAGTAATGACAAGTGAAAAACACCTACCTGGGCCCAGAATAAAACCTAATGCTTGACATGCACTTGTGTTTGCCATGGAATTTGTTCTCTCCTGAAGGGAAGTCGCACCTGCAATGTATGATCTAATAACTGCTACATTTCCTAAGAGGAGACACAATAAAATATCCTTCAGTTTATAAAATTCACCTTAATTTGGCTTTAAATGGAGGAAATATTAATCTATAGTATTGTCACTGCTTCCTCTTTATGATCAAGCACAGAATGTTTATTGAGCAAATGCATTAATAGGAAATATACTTTTAGTAGTAGGAAAACACAGTTTAACATTTGCATGAATGAAAAACTGGCATAGGAATGTTGAACTACTCTTCATTATTAAATACTGAGAAAACGCTGAGTGAATGGCATACTACTGATTGCTACCACTATTTTTAAAAGAAATACATCACAAACTGCATGCTTAGACCTGTAATATAAGAAACTGAAAAAAAAAAAAGAAATTCCTCTAACAACTTAACTCAAAAAAACTTATTGAGCACTTATTATGCGCAGGAGACTTTGCTAGGGACCAAGGAATATTTTTAAAAAGTCAAATTGTCTCGGCCCTGGCCGGTTGGCTCAGTGGTAGAGTGTCAGCCTGGCACGCAGAAGTCTCGGGTTTGATTCCCGGCCAGGGCACACAGGAGAAGCAACCATCTGCTTCTCCACACCTCCCCCTCTCCTTCCTCTCTGTCTCTCTCTTCCCCTCCTGCAGCCGAGGCTCCATTGGAGCAAAGTTGGCCTGGGCGTTGAAGATGCCTCCATGGCCTCTGCCTCAGGCACTAGAATGGCTCTGGTCGCAACAGAGCAATGCCCCAGATGGGAAGAGCATCGCCCCCTGATGGGCATGCCAGGTGGATCCCAGTCGGGCGCATGAGGGAGTCTGTCTGACTGCCTCCCCGTTTCCAACTTCAGAAAAATACAAAAAAAAAAAAAAAAAAAAAAGTCAAATTGTCTCTAACTACAAAAATTTTACTGTTACTGACGGGTAATACAAGATAAAAACAGTGCAAAACAGCATATAAGCAAGGGGCAGCATAGTCTAAGACAGTTCGTGTTAGATACGAAACTAAATCTTGAAGGGTGAAGAATGACGGGAATAGATCATAGGTAACGTGAACATCATGAATGGTGGCAAGATGATACAAAGATACCCATTTGCAGTAACAGATCTCTATGTTGAACTGTGGGGTGTGAGATTGAGAAGGGGTAACGCCAGGTGAGCCTGGACCATAAATGTCAGGATGAACGTGAGTCTGCCACAATTGAATATACGCATGCACATTACCTGCTCCAAATCCCACCAATCCACGAGCAACCAACATGTAGTATTTATTGTGAGAAGCAGGGACGTGCACATATGCATAGAGGCAGTTGGCTGTCACTGAAATGAAGATGGAGACAGTGAGAGGTTCTTTTCTTGGTCTATAATTAGACCACCAACCAAATATAGGTGAAGCTACCATTTGGCCAAGACTAAACGCAGCAATAACCCAGCCCAAAAAACTGGTATCAGCTGTCTGATCAATCTGCAGAAAAAAAGGAGAATGCTTTAAGGATTATTATCCAAGAAAAGTCAAGTTTAAAACATAAATACCATTTTTTGACTATGTAACATTTCCTAATTTAAAAAAATAAAGAATTCTCTAGGGAGGGGGGAATGGGAGAGGGATAGGGGGTGGGGAGGGGCACAAAGAAAACAAGATAGAAGGTGACAGAGGACAATCTGACTTTGGGTGGTGGGTATGCAACATAATTGAACGACAAGATAACCTGGACTTGTTATCTTTGAATATATGTATCCTGATTTATTGATGTCACCCCATTAAAAAAATAAAACTATATAAAAAAAAAAAAAAAAAAAAATACCAAAAAAAAAAAAAAAAAAAAAAAAAAAAAAAAAAAAAAAAAGAATTCTCTAACATAAGTTTTGTAGCACATTACAATTAAATATGCTAACAATTCACTATACACAAAGAAAAATGCTGGGGAAGATTTATCTTTTGGAATGACTATGCAAATGTTTGAGTCATAAAAGTCTTGTTAAAAAGATAATCAGATTAACATTATAAAAAAATATGCCACTCTTTAACTCTTTCTTATAAAGTAAATACAACTATTTATTTCATTGATTTTAGAGAGAGGAAGGAAGAGAGGGAGAGAAGGAACATCAATCTGTTCCTGTTCGTGCCCTTACTGGGAATCAAACCAACAACCTCTGGGCTTCAGCATGATGCTCTCACTAACTGAGCTATCCAGCCAGGGCAAATATTTCCAATAACTTTTGGTATGGAAACAATTTTTAGTGTCATGGGTAGTTAGTTCATGTGATGCAATTTTAAATTAATTTTCAAAACAGATATGCAGCCCTGGCCGGTTGGCTCAGTGGTGGAGCGTCGGCCTGGCATGCGGAAGTCCCGGGTTCAATTCCCAGCCAGGGCACACGGGAGAGGCGCCCATCTGCTTCTCCACTCCTCCCCCTCTCCTTCTTCTCTGTCTCTCTCTTCCTCTCCCGCAGCCAAGGCTCCATTGAAACAAAAGATGGCCCGGGCGCTGGGGATGGCTCCTTGGCCTCTGCCCCAGGCGCTAGAGTGGCTCTGGTCCCAACAGAGCGACGCCCGGGATGGGCAGAGCATCGCCCCCTGGTGGGCGTGCCGGGTGGATCCCGGTCGGGCACATGCGGGAGTCTGTCTGACTGCCTCCCCGTTTCCAGCTTCAGAAAAATACAAAATAATAATAATAATAATAAAATTAAAAACCAGATATGCAAATGTGGCAGTAAATCTAGTTATTTATTTTTTTAATTAGGGATGGGGCATTGATAGGAAGCCCAAGCCGCTAATAAGCAGGGGACCGTGCATGTGCCCTTGCCTGGGATGGACCTATTTTCCTGGCACAGCACTGTTACCTGAGGAATATTCTGGTTTGCACAGTAAAGCCTATGATCACCTTACTTACAAGCCTCTAGTGAGGAATCGTTACTGTGAGTTGCTCTAGTAAAGATTGAGTCATAGAATATCAAAGAGGCTCTAGAAAACTCTTAACTACACACAAGTTAATACATACTACTAAAGTGCCCTGGCTGGATAGCTCAGAGCATCATCCCGAAGCACAGAGGTTGCTGGGTCGATCCTCGGTCAGGGCACATACAGGAACAGATTAATGTTCCTATCTCTCCCTCTCCCTTCCTCTCTAAAATCAATAAAATAAACACTTAAGAAAATACTACTAAAGCTACTTAAGAGAAGAATAGGCCCAGCCTAGTGATTCAGTTGGTTCGAGTACCCTCTTGACAAGCCAGGTTATGAGTTCAGTGCGGGTCAGGGTACATCCAGGAATCAACCAAGGAATGCACAAATAAATGGAAGAATGTTTCTCTCTCCCTCCCTTCCTCTTTCTGCAAAAAACCCAAAACAATATATATATATATTAAAAGAAGAATAGATTTTGAAGTGTACAAACCTTTTGGAGATATGGCCATATTGACATTATCACAATAGAAAATCCTGTAAAGAGACAAACTCTGTTATTTATAGTTATAATACTTTCATCATTATTTATAGATAAAATTATTTGAACTATAGCATGGATTTTAAAATATAATTCTGAATTTACAAATTTATGCCCAAAAATGTCAACTTTATCAAATAATATGATTTTATGCGTGAAAAGAACATATAATTATAGTCCCTAGCTATAATTAATATACTAAAAGCTGAATACCTATTTTACCTTACTCATAAACTTTTAAGAGAAATGGAAGTCACTGAAAGTTTTGTTAAGTTTTTATGGCAGAAATGATTGGAGGAAAGGCCACTTTATTATAGAGGAAGTGTTAGACTTCTAATCAGTGTTGTTTGGGAAAGCTGATCAACTGAAAGAGCAGGAAGAAATAAAATGATTATCCAAGGGAGGCAGTGGTTATAAAGAACCAGGATGATCATTCTTACAAGAAATCCATTATTTCTTTTAGGCTTTATTAATTGAGAACTGTAATAATAAAGTCCAGTACTATCTGTCAATTTTAAATGCTAGGCACATCCAATCAAAATTCTGGAAAGGTTATTTTTTTAAAAAAAGCTTTATTAAGATATAACTCATATACCATACACTTTACAAATTTGAAGTATACAATTCAGTGGTTTTAAGTATAATCACAAATATATGAAACCACCTCCAAAGTCAATTTTGGAATACTTTAGTGACCTCAAAACGAAACCCTGGACCCTTTAGCCATATCTCTGCCATCCTCCAGAATAGTCCAGTTCATAGAAACTGAAAGTAGAATGGTGGTCCCCAGGGTTTGGGAGGGGGAAATGAGTTGTTGTTTAATGGGGAAAAAGTTTCAGTTCTGCAAGATGAAAAAAACCCGATATTGATTACACAACCATGTAGATACACTTAACACCTCTGATTTTAGAAATGGTAAGACGGTAGGTAAATTTTAAATTATATGGTTTTTACTACAATAAAAATAATTTTTAGCCTAACCAGGTGGTGGCACAGTGGATAGAGTGTTGAACTGGGATGCGGAGGACCCAGGTTCGAGACCCCGAGGAGGCCAACTTGAGCACGGGCTCATCTGGTTTAAGCAGAGCTCACCAGCTTGAGCTCAAGGTCGCTGGTTCAAGCAAGGGGTCACTCCATCTGCTGTACCCCCCACATTCAAGGCACATATGAGAAATCAATCAATGAATAACTAAGGAGCCGCAAGGAAAAACTGATGTTTCTCATCTCTCTCTCTTCCTGTCTGTCCCTATTTGTCCCTCTCTCCGACTCTCTGTCTCTGCCTAAAAACATAATAATAAATAAATTAAATATAAAAATAATTTTTAAAAATTAAATATTAAAATAGATTTTATATAAATTTTTTAAATTAGGTAATTTCTAATACTTACCTACACTGCTGAGAAACATAGTAAGATACAGAATTCTAATAGACCTCCATCGGCTCTTGTAATGTTCCTCAGTTTCTATAATGTCCCATTCTCTAGGTGTAAAGAAGAAAGAAGTAGTATAAAGTTATCTCATTATATGCAAATCTTTCTTTGGAAAACTTTTATTTTCTCTCTCCTAACGTCATGAAAGTGATACAATAAAGCTTTAATTTACTAATATTGCTTACTGCTATACTAATTTATCTATGAAAAAGCATTATTTCTTTGAATTCTGTGGGCTGTATTTATGAATCATTATACAAATTAATTATTCAAAAGTGTTGAGCCTGACTGGTGGTGACACAATGGCCAGAGCATTGACTTGGGACTCAAAGGTCCCAGGTTCAAAACCTTGAGGTCGCCTGACCAGGCGGTGGCGCAGTGAATAGAGCGTCGGACTGGGATGCGAAAGACCCAAGTTCGAGACCCCGAGGTTGCCAGCTTGAGCGCGGGCTCATCTGGTTTGAGCAAAGGTCACCAGTTTGGACCTAAGGTCGCTGGCTCGAGCAAGGGGTCACTCGGTCTGCTGAAGGCCCACGGTCAAGGCACATATGAGAAAGCAATCAAGGAACAACTAAGGTGTCGCAATGAAAAACTGATGATTGACGCTTCTCATCTCTCTCTATTCCCGTCTGTCTGTCCCTGTCTATCCCTCTCTCTGACTCTCTATTTCTGAAAAAAAAAAAAGAAAGAAAGAAAACCCTGAGGTCATCAGCTTGAGTGCATGCTCGCAGGCTTGAGTGTGAGATCACCGACATGACCCCATGGTCCCCGCCCGGCTTGAGCACAAAGGTTGCTGGCATGAGCTCCCAGTCAAGACATGTATGAGAAGCAATCAGTGAACAACTAAACTGAAGCAATTATGAGTTGATGCTTCTCATCTCTCTCCCTTCCTGTCTGTCCCTCTCTCTCTTGCTAAAAAATAAATAAATAAAAAGTGTTGAAATTTGTTAAACTGACAAAATGAATTAAAAGTTTATCAAAATAAATCAAACTAGGTACAATTAAATCTCCCACAGGTGGGATATACAACTACATACTAAGTAATGAAAGATAATTACTGTCATCATTAAGACATGTTCTACTTGATGACAGCAAATTAAGTTTGCAGCAGATAGTTATTCTGGCTCAGTAATTTCAGCAAAATTAATGAGGAAGTGACACCAGGAAAGTTTGATGTGACCTCAGATATTCCTAGCCCTATACTTCCTGGAATACTTCCCTTTGCACTAACCCAGGTTCTATTAGTGGACCAAAGCGAGACCAAGGCCCCTCAAGACTAAGTAGATCTTTCATACACGCCTGTGACCTGGACTAAGGGACAAGCATGTATATTAGCCAGACATCCTCTCTCTGTCAGGTGGAATACATGAGTGTGTGTACTCATTACATTTTCACATATGCATAAAGAGTTAACAAATTTACCTCAAGAATTCTGTTTTCAAATAATTAAGTCAAGCAAAACAGACGAAATACCTTCTTACATTCCAAGATTATTTCCTAAAATAGACTTTAGACTCAAATTAGTCTTCAAAAAAGAAACTTTTTTCAAATGTGATGTGACTTGGAATGGTAGAGAAGGAAGAGCGATAACATTTATTAGATCTACGATGTGCCAGGTATATTAAATCAGTTCCTGATACATATACATATGAAGTTCTTAACACCATATATGCCATTACATAAAAGAGATCTTTGGGCCTTAGTCAAATTTCCATGTCCCAACTACACACAATTCTACTGAGCTCATGTATGGCTTTCAAACCAGCACCGAAGTAGAAGTCTTAAAGCTGAGAGAAGTTGCTGACACAAACAAAAACGGGCTGTCAACAGGTAACAAAAATATGACGAGGGATAGTCATCCAGGAACAGAATAGGCAAAAAATAAAATAAAAAGCAGCTTCGAGCCTGACCAGGCAGTGGCGCAGTGGATGGAGCGTCGGGCTGGGATGCAGAGGACCCAGGTTCAAGACCCTGAGGTTACCAGCTTGAGCGTGGGTTCACCTGGTTTGAGCAAAGGCTCACCAGCTTTGACCCAAGTTCGCTGGCTTGAGCAAGGGGTTACTTGGTCTGCTGAAGGCCCACGGTCAGGGCACATGTGAGAAAGCAATCAATGAACAACTAAGGTGTCACGACGAAAGACTGATGATTGATGCTTCTCATCTCTCTCCATTCCTGTCTGTCTGCCCCTGTCTGTCCCTCTCTCTGACTCTCTCTCTGTCCCTGTAAAAAAAAAAACCAAAAAAAAAAAACCAGCTTCGATAAGCCAAGAACATCACTGTGATCTCAAGACAAAATTGCATTACAGGTGTTATTTAATAAATCAGAGACCAGAGAAATACATTTTCTAAGAGTTTCAATCAGAATAGTTAAAATAAGGTTTGTTGCTTAAGAAGGACAAATGTGCAAAAATTAATAAAGACAGCTGGAATTTAACTGTGTCTTAATTTTCTTGATATACTTATTATGTTTCAAAACAATGTTACTTAACTCTGTTTTCCTAAAGGCAAAAGGACATGCTTAATTGCACAGTAAGAGACAAACTAGGCCCTGGCCGGTTGGCTCAGTGGTAGAGGGTCGGCCTGGCGTGCAGGAGTCCCAGGTTCGATTCCCGGCCAAGGCACACAGGAGAAGTGCCCATCTGCTTCTCCATCCCTCCCCTCTCCTTCCTCTCAATCTCTCTCTTCTCCTCCTGCAGCCAGGGCTCCATTGGAGCAAAGTTGGCCCGGGTGCTGAGGATGGCTCCATGGCCTCTGCCTCAGGTACTAGAATGGCTCTGGCCGCAACAGAGCGATGCCCCAGATGGGCAGAGAGCATCGCCCCCTGGTGGGCGTGCCAGCTGGGTCCCGGTGGGGCGCACGCGGCAGTCTGCCTGACTGCCTTCCCGTTTCCAACTTCAGAAATATACAAAAATTAATAATAATAAAAAATAAATAAATAAAATAAAAAAAGAAACGAACTAAATATTGAATAGCTGCTGTCCATAAAGTAGGAGCGAAATAACCAGAATTATAAAGGCCAAAATACCCTCTCTTGAACGCTAAAAAAAAAAGAAAGAAAAAAAGAAAACTAGTCTTTATTTATATATTTAGCGTAGAACAAGGTGAACCAATCTCAGCAAGGCTTACTTTCTCACAAAGAATCAGGCAATTAGGTCAACACTAACAGCGATATATTCAAGTAATAAAACCATCCTTTCGGAACCTTTTTGTGAAATGGGTGAAGGGCTCAGTTCTGTAAAAGACCAAACGCAGAGTGGGGTGGCGGCTGCACCTGCGCAGGGAACGTCCCAGAGGCGGTCTGAGTTTCCTCGACACCTTCCCTGGGACCAGTGTACGGACCGACTCCGCCCTTTCTCTGTGCTGGGGGACCAACTTCCGGCCTCGCGCTAGCCGGCGCCTCTTCTCGGCCCCGCATGGCTAACGCGGCTAGAGAGGCCAGTATCCATAGCGCAGGGAGGTTACGGTGCCTTTCCCCTACATCCGCTCACCTGCTTCCGGGAGTGCTTTCGCCTAAGAACGGTTCTCGTTCTGACTGGACCCCCAGGTCCGCCATGGTTACAGAGCCCGCGAGGAGGTATGAGGCGAACTCTCGCGACACCTTCTGCTTCCTCACCTCCCGCACCACCCGAGCTGTCAAAACAATCCAGCAAGTGCGCGCGCGTCCTGGGGCCAAAAGTGGGCGGAGCGGCACCGGTCGGAGAGGGCTCGGGGCGGGGCGTGAGGGCTCGGGGCGGAGCCCTGCGTCCTCGGCCTCCTCCTTGGGTCCGCGCCTCCGGGGCTCGCGGGCGGTGCGGAGGGGCGCTGGGGCGGCTCGGGGGCGTGTCCCAACGGCCACCCCGCCCCAGGTTCCTGTGTTTCGCGGCGCTCCAGCTCGAAACCCCGCGCTCCTGCGTTCCGGGAGAGGCTGCTGTCGCTGCGGTTGGAGCTCGGACGGGAGGCGGGTTCCAGGAGACTCGGCCGGCTGGACAGCAGGCACCCGCCGGCGGCCCGTGAGTAAGTCGCGGGTCCCGGGCGCGCTCCCCGGGCTTGCGACGCGCGGCTGACGTGCCAGGAGTCAGGGACTAGGGCGGCCGGCGCGGCTGGAGCCGCGGGGCGTAGCCGGGAGGCGGGCTGCAGCGCGGTCCTGTCCCCCGCGGCCCTTTCCCCGCGGGCGGTGCAGTGGCTGCTGCTCCTTTCTCGCCGGGCTGACTGCACGGGCAGCTCGCGGCAGTGCCTGGTGAGGGCCTGGATGGGGCCCTGGAGATGGGGTCCCGCGCCCGCTCTTCCCTGCCCGATCCGCACCCCACGGCCGGCGGCGCGGGTCTTCTGCGGAGCCTTCTGTTCTAACCTCCGTGTCAGAAGAGCCACAGCTGCTGCTTAGCAATGACCACCTCCTTCCAACACTAGGAGGATGACAGTTTTGCAAGATATGTTCTGAGTGTCGTCCCCCCCCACCACCACCACCCACCGAGTAGTAGACCGTGATGTTGTTTATTTCCTGGCGCTTACATGTTAACCTCTTATCTCTGCAAGTAGGCTTGTAAGCTAACTGGTAGCTGTAGTCGTACGTGTCATAAATACTGTTTTATTAGTACTCTTATAATTACATTCTCTTGTGATTCCATTTGATTACAACTAATGACACATTCCCATTTTATATAGAGCTAAGATCCAGAGAAGTTAATAACTTACTCAGAATCACTCGGTGTGGTGCTGGCAGCACTGGATCCAAGTTCAGTTCTTCTGACCGATATTAATGAGCAACTTACCCCATGCCAGGCCCTGCGCTAGTTATAGGCTGCGTGTTATATACCATCAATTCTGATACTTTGTCATGTCGGTGACCTTTAGTGTGTCCTTTCAGACACGTTCTATTGATGAACAGCGAAACTTGAAATGTTTTCTATTAGTTCAGGATTATCTTCTGAATCCAAAACTAGCATTTTGTACTTGGATTCTGTCTTGCAAATTTGTTTGATAACAGCTCACCGAAATATGTAAGATTCCAATGATTGGTTCCAAGAAGGTACATAGGTAAAAAATATATTATTATCATTATTATTATTATTATTATTATTATTTTGCTATAATGTTGCTTTACTGTATCATCAGCATTTTTAATCCCTGGAGTGCAGTACAGTCCTGTGTGTATGTGTATTTTACAAAGGGATTTTTAACCAATATTGCACCAAAATAAAGGATTGGTAGTTGAATGACTGCTTATAAACAGTCATTCATTTCACCCCTATAACAGTCCTCTGAGGTGGTATTGTCTCAAGGAAATAGAAAGCATGGAGATTAATTTGCCTGGTATCACACAGCTAGTAGTAACAGAGCTAGAATCTAAGAAATACAGACTCCTGACTATAGCCTGTGCTTTTCACCACCAGCCTGCCTGTGAAAAAAATGTGAAGAAGAATCTTTTCCAGTATCTCTTAAAATATATCAGAACAGGTAATCAGTTTTTATTTAAATGAAACAACTTGCTATTACGTATTAGGCCAGGTATTATTCCCCTTTTATAGGTTAAGGTGGCTTACTCAAGGTCACACAGATAGTAAGAGAACTCAGGTCTTCTGACTTGATTTTCCATGACTGCCTCCAAGTGATGACTTTATACCACAGAAGTACATGGAATGCAGTGCATGTAAACCTGGTGGAAATGAATAATCTCTGTGTATTGTACCAATTAAAAAAAAAAGAAAAAATTATTTCCTAGGAACACACACATAGCACCCAAAGTAACTTGTTTAAAAGCCTTTAAAAAACTGTATTTTTAAAAGCCCATGAAAGAGAGGAGCCAATTTTGAAAAGAGATTATAGTATTTACTGAATGTTTCACATAGGAGGTGAGACAGTCCACCTGATCATTTCCCTACATGACTACTTAAAAATAGATATTTACTTCCATTAAACTTGACAGACTGACTATAGGAGGACAATATTTTTTAGTTTATGAATTTCAAAATATATAAAAGGCTGCAGGTGGGATAAAATCTTATACATGATTTTTCGTGTCCGCTGTCTTGTGTACTTTTGTACTTAACCTTGTACAGTTATTTTCATCTCTTGAAACATAAAAGAAATGTTATGTAGATGTTCTTTAGAAGATCTGGCCATTTGCTATATAATCCAGCACAAATAAGCTGGGTGATGATGATAATAAAAATGGTTTTCTCAAAAAAAAAAAAAAAAAAAAAAAAGATTCACCCCTCTAAACAAATGAACAAATCTACCAATTTTTCTACTCTTCTGTATAGGATTTAAAAGAATTAAATTTGGTGAGTGAGGCAAGTAGTGGCTATCTGGGGTATCTAAACCCTTTTTTTGCTACATAAACTTGTATTGAAAATAAGTGATTTAAAAATCAAGTTATAAGAAAAAAATTAGGTCTGCATTTTTGTGGGGTAAAGTTGTACATGGTGGTATTTTTTGAAATTTATATATGCCTTTGAGATACGTATCAACTATATGAAGATAAAAGTCCAGAAAAAATTAGAGTTGCATTGTTTAAATGCTCAACTGCCAGAGTGTTTGGAGATAAAAATACTAGATGGCATAAGAGAGGTGGAGTGCCACTTGAGCAACAGAGCTCACTTTTAGGAAAGACTTTTCATTCCTTGGCACTGTACAGGAATTTCTATTTTTGTTTCACTTTGTTTTTCCCTGTCTCATTGGCTATGCAAAAGTGTAGGCCAAAATTAAGTCAGTTTGGCTTGATGCATACTTCAGAAGTGAATCCTGTTTCTTCAGAAGCTCACTGGTGTCAGACTAGCCTGATACAGGGACTTTAAGTATCTGGAATGACTCCAGGTGGTGCCTCCTTTTGGTAAATTGTAGTTATCCTGACCCTGGACCTGATTGTTAATCTCTTTATGCTGGCACTTAGTAGCAGTTAGCCTTACCTAGAAAGAGCTACATGTGTCCCATAAAACCTGGTAATTCTACATCAGAGGTCCCCAAACTTTTTACACAGGGAGCCAGTTCACTGTCTCTCAGACCGTTGGAGGGCTGGACTATAAAAAAAACTATGAACAAATCCCTATGCACATTGCACATATCTTATTTTAAAGTAAAAAAACAAAACGGGAACAAATACAATATTTAAAATAAAGAACAAGTAAATTTAAATCAACAAACTAACCAGTATTTCAATGGGAACTATGGGCCTGCTTTTGGCTAATGAGATGGTCAATGTGCTCCTCTCACTGACCACCAATGAAAGAGGTGCCCCTTCCGGAAGTGCGGTGGGGGGGACCAGATAAATGGCCTCAGGGGACCACATGTGGCCCGCAGGCTGTAGTTTGGGGAACCCTGTTCTACATTGTTCTTGGACCTGAAATGGGATCTAAATTCTGTCACCCCAAACTCCAGAACCAAACGATATAGTAAGTTACGTGTGTTTGATTTGCTTTCTGTTTCTCATTGATCAGTTGTTGACGGTGTGTAGATATGGCCAGGGATACACCTGCCCTCGATTTGGAGTGCTGACTCTTATGGTCTGTATTACGTGGAATTAAAAGTGATTTGGAAGGCTTTTCTGGTATAGGGGTGAAAATTAGAAATGCCTAAACAGTTTTATAGTAGATTACAAAATATTTTAGTTCGTTATTTTCAGGTTCTTTCCTGTTTTCCTTGCAACTTTCTCCTTTTATGTTTGTCTTACTTGTTTTTATCTATTATCTATTACCAACCTAGGAGAATATTGCCTAGGAAAATGGGATGTCTCATGATCAAGTTTAGTACTTCTTGCTATAAAATATGAGTGTTGGCATTTTTTTTCTCTACTAATATGGAATCTGCTTTGGTATGATGCCATGGTGTTGTAAAAGAAGACATTGTTGCCTTTCCTACTGCTCTAGAGAAAAGACGTGACCTCGAATACTTCCGAAGGCAGTGAAGTCGTATCACAGACTAACACCACAGGAGCTAGTGCAGATAATTACAAGTTAAGGGTTCACTCCCCCAGATGCTGTTACTTCTAATGCCAGCCACACTCAGACTGACTTGGCTACGAATTTGGGAGTCCTGTGACTCCTATGGATTGGTAGTTCGCTAAAACACTCAGAGAATTCAGGAAACCATTCTACTTATGATTACAGCTCAAAGGATACAAGCCCTGGCCAGAGAGCTTGGTTGCTTAGAGAGAGCATCGTCCTGACACACAAAGGTTGCTCGTTTGATCCCTAGTCATGGCATATACAGAAATAGATTGATATTTCTCTCTCACTTTCTCTTTCTTCCTCTCTCTGAAATTAATAAATAAAGATAAAAATAAATAGAGGATACAATTTAAGAACAGTCAAATGAAAAAATGAATAAGGCAAGGTATAGTAGTGAATATGGAGCTTCTATGACCCCTCCAGGGAGAGGGCATTCACTCTCCTGCCCGTCATGTTCATTAACCAAGAAACTCTACTGGAGTTCTTACTGGGGTGTTCATGATGGATTGGTTCATTGGTCATGTGATTCAACTCAATCTTCCAGGTCCCTTCTTTTGGAAATCAGGCTGGCCCAAAGTGAACCCTGCACATGAAATGTTTGGTCTTTCTGATGACTAGCCACAAACTATCCTGAGACTCTCCAGGGCCAACTTTAACTCACCTGATTAGCATAACAAAGGCACTCCTATCAGGAAAATCCAATGGTTTTAGGAGCTCCATGCCAGGAACTGGTTAAAGACCAGATCTTTTTTTATTATACCACACTGACATTTGTCCTTCAAGAAAAACCTTATCAAGCCTGCCCAGGTGGTGCCACAGTGGATAAAGCATCAGACTGAGACTCAGAGGACCCAGGTTAGAAACCTTGAGGTTGCCAGATTGAGTGCAGGCTCACCAGCTTGAGCATGGGATCATAGACATGACCCCACCATAGTTGCTGGCTTAAGCCCAAAGGTCGCTGGCTTGAAGCCCAAGGTTGCTGGCTTGAGCAAGGGGTCACTTGCTCTGCTGTAGCCCCTCCCCCCCATCAAGGCACGTATGAGAAAGCAATCAATGAACAACTAAGGAGCTGCAACAAAAAATGGATGCTTATCTGTCTCCCTTCCTGTCTATTTATTCCTATCTGTCCTTCTCTCTGGCTGGCTGTCAAAAAATTTAAAAAAATAAAATATAGCATGGTAACTATAGTTAACAATACTGTGGCCCTGGCTAGGTAGCTCATCCTGATCTACCAAGGTTGCAGGTTTGATTCCAGGTCAGGGCACATACAAGAATCAACCAGTGAACGCATAAAAATAAATGGAACAACAAATTGATGCTTATCTCTCTCTTTTTCCCTTCCTCCATCCCTCCCTTCTTCCTACCCTCTATTCCTCCCTTCATTCTTCCCTCCATTTCTTCCTCTCTCCCTTCCACTCTCTGCAAAATCAATAAACAGTATTGTATATTTAAACTTGCTAAGAGAGTGGATCAATTTTTTAAAAATATTTTATTTCTTTGAAGATTTTATATATTGATTTTTAAAGGGGGAGATGTGGGAAGCATCAACTATAGTAGTTACTTCTTGTATGTGCCTTGACCAGGCAAGTCTGGGCTTTCAAACCAGCGACCTCAGCGTTCCAGGTGAACTGTCCCACCTCAGGTCAGGCGAGAGCAGGTCAATTTTTAGTTTTTACCTGATATTTAAAGAGGTGTTTAGAAAATTGACCTGCTGCCTAAAGTGAAATATTTTAAGGTCATTTAAAATTTTGTTTCATAGATGTTTGCTTACTACAGATGGGTGTGAGCAAGTTAGACACTCTGTACCGGAGACTTCTCCTCACTAAGCTTTTCATCAGAGGATGGGGGAGGCCGGAGGATCTGAAAAGGTAACCACTTTTCCTGAATGTTTGTTTTATTTTCTCTAATTATTCTTCTTGTTTTAACTCATAAATTAAGCTATTTTAAATGTATGTAATTCAGTTATAAAAATAAAGACCCCTCAGAAACACAAATAAATTCTTAACTTTAATAATTATTAAGTTGTTTAGAGTTTCTAGGGACTGAGCCTTCTTGGGTAAATTGAATTTGTAATGACTACAAGGCTGGTATGTACTGTATAGCTCGTGGAATATCTGGACTTAGGAAAATGAATTTTCAAAATGTGTACCTTTAATTTTTAGTCTTATGTATGTTAATTATTTTCTGAACAATGATTTCTTGCCTTTTTTCCCATGATAAAATGTCTAGCAAAAATCCAACAGCTTAATCTTTTTCTTTCTGAATATTAAAATTAAGTTTGAACATGTTTTATGAACTGGACTTGCTAGTTTTTACTCACTATTTGTAGTCTCAATATATGGCTGTACTGAATCTCTTCCTTATTTCCCTTACCACAACAGACTCTTTGAATTCAGAAAGATTATTGGAAATCGTGAGAGATGTCAGAATCTGGTTTCAAGTGATTATCCAGTATACATTGATAAGGTAATCAAGTGAAAGAAATGCAATTATAGAAATTTTGGTTTAACCATAAATATGGAGCAAAAAGAGGTTGAATGTTAAGAATATAATAACAGGCCTGAGCTGTGGGGGTGCAGTGGATAAAGCATCAACCTGGGAACGCTGAGGTCACCTGTTCAAAACCCTGGGCTTGTCTGGTCAAGGCACATATGGGAGTTGATAACTTCCAGCTCCTCCCCCTTGTCTCTCTCTGTCTCTCTCCGTCTCTCCCCTCTCTAAAATGAATAAATAAAACCTTTTTCTTTTTTTTTTTTTTGTATTTTTCTGAAGCTAGAAACCGGGAGAGACAGTCAGACAGACTCCCGCATGCGCCCGACCGGGATCCACCTGGCACGCCCACCAGGGGGCGACGCTCTGCCCACCAGGGGGCGATGCTCTGCCCCTCTGGGGCGTCTCTCTGCCGCGACCAGAGCCACTCTAGCGCCTGGGGCAGAGGCCAAGGGGCCATCCCCAGCGCCCGGGCCATCTTTGCTCCAATGGAGCCTCGGCTGCAGGAGGGGAAGAGAGAGAGAGAGAGAGAGAGAGAGGAAGGAGAGGGGGAGGGGTGGAGAAGCAAATGGGCACTTCTCCTGTGTGCCCTGGCCGGGAATCGAACCCGGGACTTCTACACGCCAGGCCGATGCTCTACCACTGAGCCAACCGGCCAGGGCCTAAATAAAACCTTTTCAAAAAAAGTATAATAATGGTAAACACTAAAACATGAATACAACATAGATTTTCATTTAATATTTTAAAAATCCTTGTCTGTCCTAACTGAATGCTTATAATAATTATATTCATTTAAAGTTGAGCATATACTTGCTTAAATATAAGAAAATATTTAGGACTGAATCTTTTTAAGCCTCATTTTCTACATTTAGGGTTTATGAGGGTTAAAATAAATTATTCAACATTTCAGAAGAACTGGAAGTAACACAGGGAAGTACTCTAGTTGAAGAATCACTACATGAGAAGATATTAGCAAAAACAACTGTTGAATAACATTAGTGCAATGGTATGGGATACAGTTAATTGCTGAGAGAATGGTAGAAAGAAAATGCTATAAAATTAGAGAAGATGAGAAAATACACGGAGGTCGTTGAATATTAATCTGTTAACAATGTTAAGTGAGTACCTACTTACTGTATTTGAAATAGTTTTGTCTTTAAGCAACCACATGTTTTTTTGTAAAGTATTTCTAGGTTTATGTACCTGAATACAATTGGGGAGGGGTTACAAGTGGGTGGGTGGGCTTTCACATCTTTCACTGAAAACTCTACTTTCTATATATTGGGTATCATTAGGAGATTTCATTTTTCAGATATATTCCACTGTTAAGAACAAAATTTTAACTGGAAATTCCTCCTCTACACCATCTAACTGTTCCTCTAGATTTAGAACATTTCTTCCTCAAATTTTCTAAACATTTCTATTTTCTCTATTTAATTCTAATTTCTAAATTGATTTTTTTTCCCAAGAATGAGTTATTGTGAAGGTGATGGAATGCTTCTTAAAGATTTTCTTCCTCTCTCCAGCACCTCTCTTCACTCTCTCTCAGGTTTTTTAAAAAGCAAGATATAATTCACATGCCATAAATTCATGCTTCAAAAGTGTACAGTGTAGTGTGTTTTTATAACATTCGCAAAATGTGTAACCATGACCTCTCTCACGAATTTCAGAACATTTTTATTGCTCCAGAAAGAACCCCTGGACCCAGTAGCTATCCCTTCGGATTTCCCCACCCTCCCCCTGCTGGCAATCAACCTGCTCTCTCTGTGGGTTCACCTATCTGGACATTTCATAGAATTGAAATCATAGAATATGTGGTATTTTGTATCTGGCTTATTTCACTTAGCAAAGTTTCATGATTCATCCATGTTGAAACATGGACCAGTACTTAATTCTTTTTATGGCTGGATTGTATGGATATATGACATTTTATTTATCCATTTATCAGTTGATGGACATTTGAGTTGTTTTGGCTTTTTGACTATTATGAATAATAGTGCTATGGACATTCATGTACAGATGTTTTTGTGGTTATATGTTTTGTATTTATTGGCTGTATACTGAAGGGTGAAATTATTGGCTGATATGGTAACTCTGTGTTTAACTTTTTTTTTTTTTTTTTTTTTTGTATTTTTCTGAAGCTGGAAACGGGGAGAGACAGTCAGACTCACTCCCACATGCGCCGACCGGGATCCACCCGGCACGCCCACCAGGGGCGAAGCTCTGCCCACCAGGGAGCGATGCTCTGCCCCTCCGGGGCGTCGCTTTTGCCGCGACCAGAGCCACTCTGGCGCCTGGGGCAAAGGCCAAGGAGCGGGAGGGGAAGAGAGAGACAGAGAGGAAGGAGGGGGGGGGAGTGGAGAAGCAAATGGGCGCTTCTCCTATGTGCCCTGGCCGGGAATCGAACCCGGGTCCCCTGCACGCCAGGCCGACGCTCTACCGCTGGGCCAACTGGCCAGGGCCTGTGTTTAACTTTTTATGTTTAACAAACTGCTGCTGTTTTTCCAAAGTGCACCACTATACAATACATTCCTATAAGCAGTGATAATGGTACCAATATCTCCACATTCTCATCGATATTTCTACTTCTCCTCGCCATCCTAGTGTAGGTGAAGTGTATTTTATTGTGATTTTTTGATATGCCTTTCCCTAATAACTATGATGTTGAGCATTTGTATGTGCTTATTGGCCATTTGTGGCCAATTTCTTCTTTGGAGAAATATTTGTGAAATACTTGCTTCCTCCCCGGCCCCTCTGCTATTGTCATGTCAGTACCATAGAAGGGCTACAGTCATCACTGACTGTACCATAGAAGGGCTACAGTCATCACTGACTGTACTATAGAGGGGCCACAGTCATCACTGACTGTACCATAGAGGGGCACAGTCATCACTGACTGTACCATAGAGGGGCCACAGTCATCACTGACTGTACCATAGAGGGGCCACTTTTGTCAAATAAGGCCAGCAGTTGCTCCCTGGTGACTCCGGCACAATAAGGCAATAGCTGATACCCAAGCGTGGCTCTAGCCCCAGTTGCCCATTTAAAAAAAAAAAATTATTGATTGATTTAAAGGGGGGAGAGGGGAGGTGGAGGCAGCATAGAGGAGCAGGAAGCATCACCTCACTTCTCGAAGTATGTGCCTTGACCAGGCAAGCCCAGGGTTTCAAACTGGCGACCTCAGTGTTCCAGGTTGACACTTTATCCACAGGTCAGACCCTGATTGCTCATTTTTAATTGTGTTATTCATGTTTTTATTGTTGAGTTATAGCTTGCTTAATTTTCAAATCTCTATTATATAAGGCTCTAAATTTGCTTTTTCTTTTTACCAAAGGCTCGTTTATCCCAACATTGTTGGGATGAACTATTTATTATTCCCTTCACATTAGTTTATACTGCCATCTTATCAATTATTCTTTTTATAGACTATATAAGATGAAAACTTTAAACTGTACTTACAGGCAAAACAAGGATTAAAGTGAAAAGACTTCTTGGATTAAAAATTTCACATTATACATATGCTAGGTCCTCTTACCGTTTTCAAAAAATGCAGTACAACCTCAATTAAAACATTTAATTTACAGCTTTGGTCCATAAAAGCCTCCTAAAATTATTTTGTAAAGAGCCGTGAGAGTACGATCAGATTGGGAATACCTGAAAAGGAAGCTTGATAAGTAAAAACTGGTTCCATCATGTATCAATGGGTGTTATAAAGCTGCAGCCTGACCAACACAGCATGATACCGGCCAGCAAGAAAAGATAGATGACTAAGACCTCATAAAGGATTAACAATAATGTGTCAAACTTATGAAAACTTACTTCATAGTAAAGAAGCATTTTATGTCACTTGCAAAAATGTGGATTATTTAATAAGTGAGGTTGATAGAACTGGCTAGAATTTGTATTTTCAGTAAAGCTGTATGTATGTGGCATCAACAGATGCGGGTTTTCATTTGTTTCTGATTTCAATGTGGTGCATTCCTGCTAATTCAATTTTGAATATTGGCCTGATAAAATTGTTTTGTTTAAAAAAAAACACAACTATCTGAGGGGGGGAAAGTTTAGATATTTTATATTACCAGATGCCTTTGCTATATATGTAAATGTCACATTTCTTATTTGATGTGTTGACATGACTTATTATATTAATAGATTGCTTGAAAATGAGTCATACTAACATATTTGATATCAACCCTTATTTGATTTTGTAAATTATTTTTACAATTTGTAAATTGCCCTTAAGTTTACTTTTATATTGTCTAATTCTAACTAGTATTTTATTTGGAGTTACTGCATATCATTGTAAAAATGAGGTTTATTTATAGTTTACTTTCCCAACTAGACTGTGTAGTACAGGATATAGAAGGAAAAGGAATGTGTGTGAATTAGAGACATGTCCTTAGACAGCAGTGTGTGGCAAAAAAAAAAAAAAAAAAGGTGCTGTACATAGTAGGCACTGGAAAAAAGTTCATAATTGAATGGAAATTTTTATAGAAAAACATTTTTCTATAATAGACAGAGATATCTTGTTCACATGTATACATCTTGGTTTTGTTTTTCTTTTAGATTGAAGAGCAGTCAGACTGTAGGATCCTTGATGGACACTTTGTTTCCCCTATGGCCCACTATGTGCCTGATATCATGCCAATTGAATCTGTTATTGCAAGGTAAGAATTTTTATGTAGAAGGTTAAAGTACGAAGTTATTTGTGTTCATTTAAATTATAACAATATCAGTGCCATGCTATTTTAAATTACTTAGCATTAATGATAATAATTACTTAGCATTATTTCCATTATACATGTGGTAGGGGAAGAGAGTGAAATTTTAGAGCTTTAGTTATTCATTTGAACTTAAGTTGTTCAGCTGAAAATACACTGTAATAAATATAAAGTGTTTTTTATACATCACAAGGTAACCACAAAAATAAAATCTATAATATATGAACAAAAAAAAAAGATAAATATAATTAGCCTGACCATTGATGGCACAGTAGACAAAGCATTGACCTGACATGCTGAGGTCACTGGTTCAAAACCTAGGGTTTACCCAGTCAAGGCACATCGAGAAGCAGCTACTATGAGGTGGTGCTTTCTGTTCCTCCCCCTACCTTTCTCTCTCTCTCTCTCTCTCTCTCTCTCTCTTTCTCTATCCCCTCCCTCTAAAATCAATAAATGAAATCTTTAAAAAAAAAAAGAAGAAATATATCACTATAGAAAATCATCAAATCATAAAGGATTAGAAAAAAGAGAAGGAAGAAACAAAATGTTTATAAAACAACCAGAAAACAGTTAACAAAATAGCTATAGTGAGTCCTTATCTATCATTAATCATTTTAAATGTAAATGGACTAAATTCTCTAATCAAAAGGCATAGAATGGTTGAATGGATAAAATAACAAGACCCAATATGTGATGCCTATAAGAGAATTATTTCAGATGTAAGAATGTAAACAAAGTGAATGTGAAGGGATGGAAAAAGACATTCCATGCAGTGGAAACAGAAGAAAGCAGAAGTAGCTAAACTTATATCATACAAAATAGACTTTAAGATAAAGATTGCCCTGGCCGGTTGGCTCAGTGGTAGAGCGTCGGCCTAGCATGCGGAGGACCCGGGTTCGATTCCCGGCCAAGGCACACAGGAGAAGCGCCCATTTGCTTCTCCACCCCTCCGCCGCACTTTCCTCTCTGTCTCTCTCTTCCCCTCCCGCAGCCAAGGCTCCATTGGAGCAAAGATGGCCCGGGCGCTGGGGATGGCTCTGTGGCCTCTGCCCCAGGCGCTAGAGTGGCTCTGGTCGCAATATGGCGACGCCCAGGATGGGCAGAGCATCGCCCCCTGGTGGGCAGAGCGTCGCCCCATGGTGGGCGTGCCGGGTGGATCCCGGTCGGGCGCAGGCGGGAGTCTGTCTGACTGTCTCTCCCCGTTTCCAGCTTCAGAAAAATAAAAAAAAAAAAAAAAAAAAAAAAAAAAAGATAAAGATTGAAATACGAGCCCTGGTCTGGTAGCTCAGTTGGTTAGAGCATCATTATGAAGCACAGAGGTTGCCAGTTTGATCCACGGTCAGGGCACAGACAGGAACAGATCGATGTTCCAGTCTCTCTCTCCCTCTCTCCCTTCCTCTCTCAAATCAATACAATAAACATTTAAAAAAATTTGAAATAAGAGACAAAGGAGGTCATTATGTAATGATAAAGGAGTCAGCCCAACAAGAGGATATAAAGTTTATAAATATATATATATATCCACCCAACATAGGAATGAAATATATAAAACAAATATTAACAGACCGGAAGGAAGAAATAGGCAGCAATACAGTAATTATAGGGAACTGCAGTACTCCACTTTCAAGAATGGATAGAACATTCAGACAGAAAAATCAATAAGCAAACATTGACTCAGACTACATTTTAGCCAGATAGACTTAACAGACATTTAAAGAATACGTGCATTGTATCCAACAGAGAAGAACATACATTCTTTTCATGTGCACAAGGATAATTCTCCAGAGTAGATCATGTGAGGCCACAAAACAACCCTCAATAAATTTAAGAAGATTGAAATCATATTAAGAATATTTGTTCATCACATTGGTATGAAACTGGAAGTCAGTTACAAGAAGAAAACTAAAAAATTTACAAGTATGTGGCAGTTAACATGCTACTAAACAGCCAGTGAGTCAAAGAATAAATTTTAAAAATCTTGAAAAAAATACCTTAAGACAGAATGAAAATGGAAATACAACGTATCAAAGCTTATGGGATGCAGCAAAAGCAGTTCTAAGAGCAAAGGTTATAAGGATAAACACCTACATCAAGAAAAACAAAATATTTCAAACAACTTATGTTTATACCTCAAGGAATTAGAAAAAGAAGAATAAACTAAACCCAAAGTTAGTAGAAAGAAGGAAATAGCATAGATCTCAGTAGAAATAAATAAAGACTATAAAGACAATAGCAAAGATCAGTGAAACTAAGAGCTGTTTTTTTAAAGAGATAAACAAAGGAGACAAACTTTTAGCTATACATACCAAGAAAAAGAGATAAAAACAACGCCTGACTGGTAGTGGTGTTACAGTGGATAGAGCATTGACCTGGGAGTCTGAAGTCCCAGGTTTGAGACCCTCAGGTCCCCCGCTGAGGGCAGGGTCGCTGGCTTGAGCATGGGATGACTGACGTGACCCCAAGGTTGCTGGCTGGAGCAAGGGGTCACTGGTTCGGCTTGAGCTCCCCCGACCCCTGTAAAGGCGCATATGAAAACAATCAATGAACAACTAAAGTGATGCAACTATGAGTTGATGCTTCTCATTTCTCTCCCTTCCTGCCTCTCTCTCTCTCTCTCTCTCTCTCACACACACACACAGAAAACAACAACAACAAAAAGGCACCCTTTTAGGCCCTGTTTGGTTGACTGGTAGAGCATCATTCTGGCGTGTGGATGTCCTGGTTTGATTCCTGGTCAGGGCACACAGAAGAAGCAGCCATCTGCTTCTTCACCCCTCCCCTTTCCACTTCTCTCTCTCTCTCTATCTTCACCTCCTACTGTCATGGCTTGATTGATTTGAGTGCATCAGCTGGGACGCTGAGGATGGCTCCATGGAGCCTCTACCTCAGGCACTAAAAATAGCTCAGTTGCTAGTATGGCCCCAGATGGGTAGAACATCGGCCTCAGGTGGGAGTTGTGAGGTGGATCCCGGTTGGGGAGCATGCAGGAGTTTCTCTCTGTCTCCCTTCCTCTCACTTGGAAAATTAAAAATTAAAAAACAAAACAGAAGACACCCTTTTAAAGATAATTTACTGGCCCTGGCCGGTTGGCTCAGTGGTAGAGCATCGGCCTGGCGTGCAGGAGTCCCGGGTTCGATTCCCAGCCAGGGCACACAGGAGAAGCACCCATCTGCTTCTCCACTCCTCCCCCTCTCCTTCCTCTCTGTCTCTCTCTTCCCCCCTCGCAGCCGAGGCCGAGGCTCCATTGGAGCAAAGTTTGCTCGGGCGCTGAGGATGGCACTGTGGCCTCTGCCTCAGGCGCTAGAATGGCTCTGATTACGGCAGAGCATCGCCCCCTGGTGGGCATGCCGGGTGGATCCCGGTTGGGCGCATGCGGGAGTCAGTCTGACTGCATCCCTGTTTCCAACTTCAGAAAAGTACAAAAAAAAAAAAAAAAGATAATTTACTGATTTGCTTTATTTTAAATAGGTTCCAATTTATAGTGCCTAGAGAGTGGAACAGCAAGTATAGACCTGTGTGCATTCATCTTGCTGGAACAGGAGATCATGTGAGAATTATAACATCAAATCCCTAACTTTTCAACATACTGCCCTTAACAGATGTGTTTGTTGTGCTCTTTAACTGTGTCATCTTCTCTTTCCTTAGTATTACTGGAGACGACGAACACTCATGGCCCGTCCTATGATTAAAGAGGCTCGGATGGCTTCTTTGTTGTTAGAAAACCCCTATTATATCCTTTTGTGATACCTAAAAATATTTCTCTTACTTATTTACAGATATAGTCATCAAAAGGAATGAGAAATAGTAGCCAGCTTTTCTATTGTCTAATTTAGACATCAGTTCAGTAAATACTTGAGCAAGAATGAAGTGAAAATTTTCTTCATGTCTTAAAAGACCAAACTATGAATGGTGCTTCCATTGTTTAATAAAAATAAATTGTTCTTCTGTTTCCATTTTAATATTAGCAAGTCAATGTTTGCTATTGAGGAACTCCTCATGTTTTAAATGCTTTACATTTAAGTATCAGTTAAGGTTTAGAATAGTTCTTAACTTAATTTTCAAGATGATGTCAGCCTATGCCCAGAAGAAGAAACGAAAGTGATGCCCAGATATAAAGAAATGTTCAACATTGCTGGTAATGAGAGAAACACAATGTTAAAGCAACAATTAACAAATATTTAAAAAACAAAACACAGTACTACCCAGGCTGTTGTGAAATGGGCACTGTCATTACTGATGACTGAGTCAGCTCAGCCCATTGGGAAAGCATTTTTACCGTATTGTATCAATGGCCTTAAAAAATTTCACATCCCTTGACAGAGTGATTTTCATTCTGGGAAGTTTATTTTAAGGATAAAATATTGGGTTGGGGAATAAGTTCGTAGCGTTTTTACCGAAGACTTTTATTTAAACAAAAAAACAATAATTATATCAATAAGTTAATCAATTATATATTCGCCGTTGTTGTTTACAACCTCTTCCCACCTCTCGACCAATTTGTTGACGCCGTTCCGCCAAAAATCGCCTGGTCTGGTGTCAAAGAAGTTGTTGAGCCAGTTTTTAAGGACCTCTTTGTTATCGAAGGTAACGCCCTTCATATGGTTTGACAGGGAGCGGAAAAGATGGTAATCGGTTGGTGCAACGTCCGGAGAATACGGCAGATGCTGAAGGACCTCCCATTCAAGCTCTTGGAGTGCGGCTTTGACGACTTGTGCAACGTGGGGCCTGGCGTTGTCGTGAAGGAGTATGGTTTGACCATGTCGATCAGGTCTTTTCAGTCGAATAGCCTCATTCACGCAGTGTAGCTGGGCAATGTAGAGCTCCTTGTTGACTGTGGCATTCTTTTCGAGCATTTCCCAGTTCTTCATCGAATTCAGAAGGCCTTCCGCTGCGGCACATGTCATCGATGTCAAAGTCGCCATTTTTGAACTTTGCAAACCATTTCCGTGCTGTAGACTCGCCTATGACACCTTCTCCATACACGTCGCAAATGTCCCGGGCTGCTTCGGCAGCTTTTTGACCTCGATGAAAAGCAAAGAAGAGCAGGTGTCGAAAATGTTGATTTTTGCCTCCTGGGTATTCCATTTCTAAGCCTCAAAACTAATAAAAAATTAAATAACTCAAAAATACAATTAACATAGTTTTGTAGAGCAGAAAGAGTTTTATCGAATGAATACTTACCCTTTGCCAAACAGCAAACAAATCGTTGTATTGATAAAATAAAATATAAAAACGCTACGAACTTATTCCCCAACTCAATACTAAGAAAAGAGAAAAAGTTAGAAAAAAGAAAAGATCTGTATAGCTTTATTTATGATAGTAAAACATTAGAAATAGCTTGAATGTCCAACAGTAGTCATATGGTTGAGAAAACTGCCTGATAATATTGGAATATTATACAACTCATTGTGTAATGTTTATTGCTCTACTGCTTACTACCTGTGTGACCTTGGACCTGTTACTTAACCTTTGAGTACATCCATTTGTTTTATTGGTAATGGGATTACCTTTTAAGTTACTCAGAGTTTTAAATAGTTAATACTATCAGCATTGCTTGGTACATAATAAGTGTTCAGTAAATTTTAACAGTTATTATTAAAAAGTTTACAGCAATGTACATCAGTAGTTATAATATAAAACTATAATGACATAGGTATGCAAAAAACTAAAAACAAATTTATTAAACTATAAAAATAAATACTGGAAAGAAATACCCCGAGACATTAATACAGTTGTCTATAGATAAAGTAGTTCTTTTCTAATAAGACTTTTTGTATTTTCTTTGTGTTTCCTATAATAAATATATAAATTTTAAAAAGAACAATAAACTTACATTGAAGGTTGCACAACCCAGTGAACATACTAAAAACATTAAATCGTACAATTCAAATGGGTAAATTGTGTGGATATGATAATCTTTCAATAAAACTTTTTAAAAAAGCAAAACGATTAATTTGAAAAAACCTGAGAACTTCTAAACAGCATATTTGAGATAACTAGAAAATAGTTATTTCAATATTGTCTTCAACTTGAACTATTTTAAGTTAATGTGTTTCGATACACAGAGTATATTTACTTATTTTAAAACTTTCTCTTTGACCCACCTTCATAAATGGCTGCAGGAAACCCAAGGACCAAATGTAAGTATATGTCACTTTATATTTGTACTCTTTATGCTGAATTTTCAGCAGTATTAAAATTTTTGGTAGTCTTTGGGTAACCATTTCTAAGTTGAATCTTTACATGTTATTGGGAGGAAGTTCTGTTATAAAACTATAGTAGGAATGTTAACTTAAATTCTTTACTTTAGGCTTTTTATATTTTAAATGTCTGATAAAAATAAATATTTTAATAGGCTAACTGCAGATATACTTTATTTGTGAAACTTTAACTGAAGAAATGATCAGACATTTTCCTTTTTAAAAGGAAAAGTATATTTAAAGTACATTTACTTTGTGAAATGAACACTCTTCTTGCAATACAGAATATAGGTAATCTGAAGATAAACTTTTTCTTCCTGGTCTTTTAAAATGATGGACTTCAGAGGCAATTCTTTTTGCATTTTCCTAATCTATATTGTGTTTAGTTTTGATTCATTCAAGAAATACTTGAGGCCCTGGCCAGTTAGCTCAGTCAGCTAGAGAGCTGTCCAGAAACACTAAGGTGTTGTTTGATTTCTAGTCAGGGCACGTATGGGAAGTGAGCAATAAGTGCACAACTAAGTGGAATAATAAATTAATGCTTCTCTCTCTCTTTCCTTCTTTCTCTCTCTCTCCCTCCCCCTCCCTCTGACCCCCTCCCCCTTTCAGTATTTCTCTCTTTCTCTCTCTTTTTCTCTCAACAAATCAGTTTTTCTCTCTCCGTCTCCCTCTTTCTCTCTAACACAAAAAACTTTCTATTAATGTAAATACATAAAATAAATAATTGTCTTTTTTGTTTTGTGAGGCTAGAAGATCCAGCTTAAAAAACGTGTCCGACCTCTTTGTGATGGGAGGAGCTCTTGTTTTAGAATCTGCAGCGCTCTTGCACTGGCTGGAGAGGGAGGGCTATGGACCTCTAGGAATGACCGGAATATCCATGGGAGGACACGTAAGCCTTTCGTTTCAACTCGTAATTACTGGTGATTATGTTTATAAGATCTAGGAAATCTAGTTATTTTAAAAGTTCACTTTATGTATAGAATTAATTTTAGTTATTGTGAAAGCAGAAATATTCTAAACTTTTGTTCTAATTATAAAGTAATGATTTATGGTTTTGTATGATTTATGTAGACATTGATTGTACTAACACCACAGTTATATCTCAGGTATTGGATTTCATATTTTATTAAAAGTTGATTACATACCCTAGTGGGTGGATCAGTGAGTAGAACATCAGCCCAATGCATGGATGTCCCAGGTTCAGGTCCCAGTCAGGGCACACAGGAGAAGTGACCATCTGCTTCTCCCACCCCTCTCACTCCTCTTTTCCTCCCTCTTCCCCTCCTGCAGCCAGTGGCTCAACTGTTTCAAGTGTGGCCCCAGGAGCTGAGGATAGCTTGGTTGGTCTGAGGGCATCAGCCTCAGATGCTAAAAATAGCGTGGTACTCGAGCATTGGCCCCAGGCGGGGTTATCAGGTGGATCCCAATCAGGATGCATACAGGAGTGTGTCTTACTATCTCCCCTCTTCTCCCCTAAAAAAAAAAAAAAAAAAAAAATCATTACAAAACTTATCACAGGTTTCAAGTATAATGTCTTATATTAGTGAAAATAGCTAATTTGAAAAATACTTTTTTATTTATCTCATTGCTATCTGCAGCACCACCATCCTATTTTACTTTGTGCTCCAGAGTGTGCTAAAATGGCTTCCTAATTGGTTTCCCTGTCTGTACTCTTTTCTTTTAATCTTTTCCTTAAGAGTTTTTCTCCACACGCAAGTGATCTTCCTCAATCTGCTCTCTGCTCTGTACTAAAAATCTACCAAAGACTTGCTGTTGCCCCAGCTATAACAATGCCAGGTGCGGGCATCCTTCTGGTGCCCCTCCATGCCCTTTCACCTAGCTGAGTAACAGCGTGCTCTCCAGTTCCAGTCTAGAGCTTACTGACTAGGAGAAGCGCTCCCTGCCTCCCAGCCGTATCCAACTGCACTTGGTCTCCCGGTCGGACTCATCTCACTGTTCTTATTTAGCAGTCTGTTTGCTGCGCAGACTTGGTGAGGACCAGAAATATACTCTGGTTCATTAACTGACATATTAGTCATTCAGCATATTAAAAAATACATCATTTGCTGTAAGTCCTTTGAATTACAAAATTAAGTTCAAAAACTTATTCAAACCAGTTACCAAAGAGTGAAGCTGATAAAATTACCTTGAAGAACTTACTCGAATTCAAAACTACTACACAGTGAAACCGAAGGGTAAAAAAGGATTTGTTGTCCTACCTAGTAGTGTTTCCGTTGAAATAGGTTGGGGCCTTTTCATTTCACCTGGACTGCTGCCTCTTACCTGGTTTTCCTACCTCAAATCTCATCCTCTAATCAGTCCTATAAACTACTATCTTTTTTTTCTCTTCTCATAGTTGACAGTCTTTTTCTTGCAGCACTTTATTTATTTATTTTAACTTGTTTAATGAGAGAGAGAGATTGGAAGGGAGAGAGCTGAGCAGCATCTACTCAGAATTGCATCGCTTTAGTTGTTCATTGATTGCTTCTCGTAGGTGCCTTGACCAGGGGCTCAAACCATGCTAGTGACCCCTTGCTCAGCTGGTGATCTTGGGCTCAAGCCAGCGACAATGGATCATGTCTGTGAGCCTTCACTCAAGCTAGTGACCTTGGGGTTTTGAACCTGGGACCTCAGCGATGGTGACCTGGGACCAGGTTGATGCTCTGTCCACGCGCCACCACTAGTCAGGCTCTGACAGCACTTTAATATGTCATCCCAGTGCCTTACAGCCTCCTTTCTTTCCAGTGGGTCATCAGCTGTTGAAACATCAGCCTATTGAAGTTCTTGTACGTGATGGGTTATTTTTCTGTCTTTCTGCTTTCAAGATTCTCTCTTTCTCTTGGCTTTTAAGTTTACGAGGCCTCTAGGTGTGAAGCACTTTGAGTTTGTTACTTGGAGTTGGTTGAGCTTCTTGAATGTGTAGATTAATGTTGTTCATCAAATTTAGGGATTTTTTTGGCCATTATTTATTCAAATAGTAGCGTTATTCCGTACTGTCTTACTCGCTGCTCCTCTCCTTCAGGGTCTCCCGCTTTGCATGTGTTGTTATACTTAATAGTACCCACAGGTCTCTGCGCTGTGTCCATCTCCATCTTACTTTCTCTCAGATTGGGTCATCTCAGCCGACCTGCCTTCAGCTTCTCTCCCTACTGCTTTTCCTCCCTCTCTTCAAATCTGTTGAACTGCACTAATGGCTCTTTTATTTATTATACTTTTCAGTTTCAGGATTGCCACTTCTTTCCTTATTGTAGTTTTTCTTTCTGTTGTTAAATGACTGTCGTTTTAGCTCCCTTGAATTACTTCTTTGACAATGTCCATCCTGTGCTCAGGCCTCTTTATTAATTCCGCATTTTGTACAGAACAAAGGGACCTCTACCCTGACCCTGACCAATCTCTTCAGCCCTGCCTCTCTCCCAGACCCAGTGGCCGCATGAGCACTAGTGGTCGGCCGAGCTGAGGTCCGTATGGGCCTCAGCTTCCTCGCCATCTGGCCTGTGGTCCTACTGTCTACTTTATGTGAAAGACAAAACACCATCTTTTATTTTTCCTGAAGCTGCCTCTGGTTCCTCTAACCAAAAATCAACCTTCCCCTCTCTAAACATACCTATGACATTATTTTATATCAGTTATATATTCATCTCTGTAGCTTACCAAATTCTTGACCTCTCTGAGTCCATTTCAAGGGTCTGAGACTTTACAGTTGTGATTTCACCGTGCCTGAGTGAGTTCCTCCGGTCATGAGTGGGCCCAGCCCGCTGCACAGCATGTATGTTCAGCCTGTCTGCTCCTGTTTGTCCCGTGGAAAGCAGCTCTCTGGGAAGTGGCTTGAGGTTGCTTAAAATTTTCTGATATACTTTATTGCTTTCAAAGGGGGAAGTTATATGTTGCTGTTGAATTTATGACTTTTAGAAGTTTGAAAAGGTTGCTAGAATTCTCATGAGTATTTAGAGACTTTGTATTCCTGTCTTATCTCACCAACTACTACCCACATTGCTTGTTTTTCTAATTTGTTTTTTACTATTGAGTTTATTGGGGGGACATTGGTTAATAAAGTTATATAGGCTTCAGGTGTACAATTCTATAATACATCATCTGTATATTGTACTGTGTGTTCACCACCCCAACAAAGTGCTTGTTAATATTAAATGTTTTTATTTTCATAAATAGAAAGTTGAAACAGACGCTCTCTGACTGGCTATATTAACATCTTACAGATGGCTTCCTTAGCCGTGTCCAACTGGCCTAAGCCCATGCCACTGATTCCATGTCTGTCATGGTCCACAGCGTCTGGCGTCTTTACTACGGTAATTTCATTGCAAGTAATATTTAGATAGGTGTATATGCTCACAGGCAGTTGTTTTGGGGGCTCCCAAATCCACCCTCAGGTTTGGTGACTCACTGGAAGGAATCACAGGACTCATGTGGTGGTGGTACCCATGACTAAGACTCATTACAGCAAAAGGGTGCAGTACAAAGTCAGCAAAGGGAGAAGCCCCGAGTGCAGAGGATGCCAGGCACAAGCTTTCAGTGCATCTCCCTGATGTGTTTGACTCCTCCAGCCATGACTTGTGACAGTCTTTGCAAAGTGTAGTGCATCAGTGCAGCTTGCTTGAGCCCAGTAGTCCAGGGTTTTTATCAGGGGTCAGCCATTTAGGCGCCTCTGCCTTGTATGGACCAGAAGTCCAGCAGGAAAGCAAGTGTTCAGCAGCAACTACATTGTCTGTACAATCAGTTTAGGTACAAAGGCCCACTTTATCATTTAGGAAGTTTTATCAGGATAAAGAACTGTTCACTAGTCAAGTTCCCAGACTCTACTCAAGGGACAACTTAATAAGCAGGCCTTTCTAAAGAAAGGAAATCTCAAGCCTACTGTTAACTCTTTTCTGCAGAGTAATAATAATAAAAATTGGGGATAAAATGGTTTATGGTGCAATTTGATCTTAATTTAGTTTATTATTTCAGGGTGTGCTGAGTAAATCGATTAATTGGAGGGAGCTGGAAAAGCAGTATTATACGCAGACAGTTTATGAAGAAATTATTCACATGCTTGAATATTGTGGAGTAAGTATTTTTAATTTCTGTTTAACCTTAGGGGAAAAGTTGATTGTGTTTAATTAGTCAAAATTTTTTATTGAATTTAGTGAGGTGACATTAATAAAATTATATAGGTTTCAGATGTGTAATTTTATAATACATCATAATGATTCAAAATTTTAAAAAGAATTGCAAATTTTTAAAAAAGCATTACTATGTTTTACTTTTAAAAATTCTTCATTTTAGACCCTGGCTGGATAGCTCAGTTGGTTAGAGCATTATCCCATTAGGCCAAGGAGGCGGGTTCGATCCCATCAGGTCACATGCAGGAATCAACCAGCGCTCTCCCTCCGAGAGTGTGACCACACCGTTCCTCCTGCACCAGGAGCGTTTCTCTTCTTCTCCTAAGCTCCCCTTTTCTTGCCTCTCTAACTTGTCTCTTAATGCCCATTTCTTCAACGTCTGACTTTCTAAATAAACTTTCCCTTATATTAAGCCTGACCAGGCGGTGGTGCAGTGGATAGAGCATCGGACTGGGACATGGAGGATCCAGGTTCAAGACCCCGAGGTTGCCAGCTTGAGGGCGGGCTCATCTGGTTTGAGCAAAGCTCACCAGCTTGGACCCAAGGTCGCTGGCTCGAGCAAGGGGTCACTTGCTCTGCTATAGCCCCATGGTCAAGGCACATATGAGAAAGCAATCAATGAACAACTAAGATGTCACAATGCGCAACGAAAAACTAATGATTGATGCTTCTCATCTCTCCGTTCATGTCTGTCTGTCCCTATCTATTCCTCTCTCTGACTCTCTCTCTGTCTCTGTAAAAAAAGAAAAAAAAAAAAGGAATCGAGTGCCTGCATAAATAAGTGGAACAACAAATCAGTGTTTTTCTTTCTCCCTTCCTCTATGACTGACTACATTTCTTAAATAGCAAACTCATTTGTAATAGGTCAAGAATAGAACTTGACCACCTTATTCAGGAACCACTTCCATATGTCTGACTCAAAAGGCCCTCCTCCTACTATTAATTATCAGTATTCTGATTTTTATAGTAATTATTTATTTATTTATTTATTTAATTTTATATTTTTTTAGAAAGAGAGGAAGGGGGAGAGAAAGAGAGAAACATTAATTTGTTTTTCCACTTACTTATGCACTCATTGGTTGATTTTTGTATGTGCCCTGAGCAGGGATCAAACCTACAACTTTGGTGTATGGGGACAGTGCTCTAACCAACTGAGTACCTGGCCAGGGCTTCCTTCTTTTATTAAAATAATTTCATTGTCCAAACGTACATTTCTAGACACCGTAGTTTGTTTGTTTGTTTGTTTGTTTATTGGTGACAGAGTGATGGAAATAGAGAGCTGGATGAAGAGAGACAAGAGGAAAGGAATAAACACTACAGTTCTTTTATTTGATGGTTCTTTTAAATCTGTAAATTCTGTACCATCCCTTTCTTTAAAATTTTTTCTATTGAAGAACTTGAGCTATTTATCTGTAGAGTTTCTCACAGTCAGGATTTTTCTGATTGCATTTTTATGGGACAGTTTAGCATGTCCCTCTGCTCTGTGTTGCCTGCAGATTGGTCATTAGGCTCAGAGGCATGACTGACCTCAGTTTGTACTTCTTCGGAAAGAGTATGGGAAGCACACAGTGTCTGGTTGTCTCTTTTGTGGAGTGAACCGCCACTGATGCCTTCATGCCTCTGTCAGTTCATTTGTTGAGGTTTGCAAAATGCAGCTATCCTAAATTTGTCATTGCTTTTTCATTTATTACTTTGAGTACTTTTATAAAAAGGTACAGGGGTCCTCAGGTTACAACACAGTTCCATTCCTACGACAGTGATGTAACCAGAATTTTCGTGTAAGTGGAAACACACCCTGGCCTAAGTCACTTACCTATCCTAACACAGTTGTAAAATCATAATCTAGAACATAAAAACACGGCTAAGCCACAGGAAAAAGAAAAGGACATAAATACAGTGTGTCTGTAAAGTCATGGTGACCAATGACTTTTGACCAATCACAGGAAAGCAACAAAAGACAATAGAAATGTGAAATCTGCACCAAATAAAAGGAAAACCCTCCTAGTTTCTGTAGGATGATGTGGCAGCATGTGCGCATGCGCAGATGATGACGTAACACCGTGTATACAGCGGAGTAGCCCAAGGCCATGTCAGTCGAGATGTGGATGGTACAGAGGAAAGTTCAGTGTGTTCTGTGGCTCGCTAAATTCGAATCCATGACCAAAGTACAACGTGAATATCGGTGTGTTTATAACGAAGCGCCACCACATAGGAATAACATTACTCGGTGGGATAAGCAGTTGAAGGAAACCGGCAGTTTGGTGGAGAAACCCCGTTCTGGTAGGCCATCAGTCAGTGACGAGTCTGTAGAGGCTATACAGAATAGCTACCTAAGGAGCCTTAAAAAATCTGTGCGTGAGCCCACATCAAACTGCACTGAATAGGTATGAAACTGGGAGAGTTTTCCTTTAATTTGGTGCAGATTTCACATTTCTATCGTCTTTTGTTGCTTTCCTGTGACTGGTCAAAAGTGCACCATGACTTTACGAACACACTGTATACTGTACCTGTAGTAACAGAAAAAATGAATTTAAAAAAGAATTTCTTACCTTTATTCCTGTGGTTGGCTTGCACACTGGAGGGGGCATTGCAAGGTGGGAGAGAGTGACCTATCGGGAGGAGGAAGCTGGAGAGGCAGGAGAACCTGCAGAAGGTATTGGAGATACTGGGTCAGGTGAATCAGGATTGCCTAAGGAACATGCAGGAGACACTGGAGATGATCCTACCTGCACTACAGGTGTTTCATCTTGAGAAGCAGCTGATGTAGAGGGTACAGGATCTGATGCAGGCCTCTCTACCTTCTAAAGAATTGTTCCAGGCTAGTCTGGAAGGTAGATGACTTCTTCTCTTCAAAAATCTGCCTGTAGCATTGCAAGGCATCCATAGCAGCTCTGTAGACCTTACTGAATCTGTCATCGCTGGGGTCCTCAGCCTGAAATTTTGCCGTCCCATCTTCTACCACAGAAAAACCTTCTGCCAGACCTTGGTAGTAAATCTCTTGGATTCTGGAGTTTCTCTCTTCCTTTTCAATCAGCTGCTTCTCCAGCTGAATGAGGTTCTCAGCAGACAGCCCCTTTCCATGAGAGTGAGCGTTGTAACTGGAAACATATGTCATATGTCAGGACTGTCATAACCGAGGACCCCCTATACTTCTTTTGCCCTGCCTGGATAGTTCAGTTGGTGAGAGCATCGTCTGGAAACACAGAGGTTGCTGGTTTGATCCCTGGTCAGGGCACATATAGGAACAGATTAATGTTCCGGTCTCGCACTCTCTGTTTCTCTCTATTCTCTCTCTCTCGCTTTCTCTCTCTCTCTCCCCCTTCCTCTCTCTAAAATCAATAAATTTTTAAAGGTACTTATCTATTATTTTGTTACCTATTAGTTCAGTTCACATAGAAAAGCAGGGTCACTTCTCTTGTGAGCTGTGACCAAGAATCGAACCCAGGATGTACAGACACTGGACTGAAGCTCTATCCACTGAGCCTACCGTCTAGGTCCAGGACTTTTACTTTTAATTACATCACTTACAAACCTCACTCTTATAAAGTAAGTCTATCTTGCATAACCTCAAAGGGTAGTTAATTACTTTCCTGAGAACGTTGTTTTAAAATAGCTCTACCTGCTAGTTCATTCCTGTAATCCAGTACAGATATAATCAGAAAGGTACCTGTATTTGAGAGCATATGAGAAAACAACACACATTCTTAAAGGAAGGTTCATAGACTTGGTCGTGTGAAATGGCACTGTGTTTGTCTCCAGCACCTTCTCTGTGCCTCTGACTTGGTGATTAGATACAAGAGTCCTTTTGTTTGGCAGACCTAGTTCAGAGCAATGAATATTCAAGAAATGTCAGGATGGCTTCTGTCTTTTTTTGTTTTAAAAATGGTGTGTTACCTATCAAAAGAAGTTAAGTTTGTTGGTGTAGCATTCTGAGTAATTCTAGGGTGCTTTGATTTTACATTTCCCAGTATTACTAAACTTCTTTATCCCCTTCTACATTTCTGTGGTCTGGATGACTGTAGTGATTTGTTCATTTAACCAGCTTGTTGGCTTTTATTTTTCCTTTCCTTCAACCAATTTCTCATTCTTTAATTTTTAAAATACATTGTATGGCCATATAGCAGCGGAAATACATATTTTATTTAAAAATGTATAATAAATATGTATTTTCCGATGGCTTTAGGTGACCCCTGTGTTTTGTTCGTTCGACCCCCACCAGGGTCGCAACCCACAGGTTGAGAACCGCTGCCATATAGTTTAAGCTTTGAAAACTATAAAAAGTTATATAGTGAAACAGATAACTATCCTTGTTCCCCATTTGCCTTGATCCTAGCTTCCTCAACAAATATATTATTACTTAATCTTTTACTTATTTATTATTTATTTTTATTTTAGAGGAATGGAGAGAACAGGAGACAGGAACATCTGTTCCTGTATGTGCCCTCACTGGGAATCAAACCGGCAACCTCTATGCTTGGGGACGATGCTTTAACCAACCGAGCTATCCAGCCAGGGCTATTATTGTTTAAAGGAGTTCTTCAAATCAATAGCAATATGAATTATTTTCTACACAAATGTTTCTTTTTTCTTTTTATTTATTTATTTTCAATTTTTTATTGGTTTTAGAGAGAAAGGAAGGGAGAGAAAGATAGACAGACAGAAACATCCACCTGCTCCTTCCTGCATGTGCCCTGACTCAGGATTGAATCCACAACCCCTATATATCGGGAGGATGCTTGAACCAACGGAGCCGTATGGCCAGGGCTTCTGTTTCTTTTTACAGCTGCATGATAGTCTGTTATAGTGATGAATGCACCATGATGTAGTAACCAGTACCTTGTTGGTGGGCATTTTATGTTGTTAGTCATCTTGCAGTATTAAAAAACAATACTGCAGTGAGAAATTGTGCATCTATTATTTCACAAGTATAAATTCCTAAAAATGTCACTAAATCAAAGGGTATATGTATTTCTAATGTGGTAGATTTGTCTAATTCTAGTTGTGTCAGTTTATGCTACCAGCAAGAACATGTGTGTTTTTTACTCCACAAGTTTACAAATTCAGTGTGTTATCAAACTAACGGGTAGTATTGGTCAACATGATAGTGAAAATTGGTATAGTTTTTATTTTTTTATTTTAGATTTTTTTAAAATGTATTCATTTTAGAGAGAGAAGGGGGGAGGAGCAGGAAGCATCCACTCCCATATGTGCCTTGACCAAGCACGCCTAGGGTTTCAAACTGACAGCCTCAGAGTTCCAGTTTAATGCTTTAATCACTGTGCCACCACAGGTCAGGTGGTATAGTTTTGTTTTGTTTTTGTTTTTTTAATATTAGTGAGAGGAGGGGAGACAGACAGACTCCCGAATGCACCCCCACCAGGGTCTACCTGGCAAGCCCACTAGGGGGAGGTGCTCTGCCCATCTGGGGCCCTGCTCCATTGCTCATCAGCTCAGCAATCAAGCTCTTGGCACCTGAGATGGAGACCATGGAGCCATCCTCAGCACTCGGGGCCAACTCGCTCTAATTGAGCCATGGCTGCAGGAGGAGAGGAGGAGAGTGAGTGAGAGGGAGAGAGAGGAAGAGAGAGAGAGAAGTGAAGGGGGAAGGGTGGAGAAGCAGATAGCCGCTTCTCCTGTGTGCCCTGACCGGGGATCAAACCCGGGACATCACACGCCAGGCAGACCACCACTGAGCCAACCGGCCAGGGCCCAGGTGTTATAGTTCTTAATGTACTTAATTTTAGTGAAATTGAACATGTTTTTATAAGTTTAAGAGCTATTTCTCTTTTATTTACTCTAACTTTATATGCATATCCTTTGTTCTTTTACTCTATTGTGATTTTGTACTTTTTCTTCATTGTAGTTCTTAATAAAGCAATTAGCTGTCAGATAGGTTTCAAATATATTTTTCAAGGCTATCATTTTTGCATTTTGACTTTGCTTTTAGTATTTGACATAGTTTATCTTTATTTAAATTATGTTGATTTATAAGTCCTTAAACTTTGTTCATACTTTTGAGATTTTAATAAGCAGTGTTTTATTCCTTGATAATTTTTAATATTTCTTAGTTCAACCTGAGAAAGGGATTTGAAATGGGTGTTGTGTTACTGCCAAGGTATACAGGGAGAATTCTGGAAGTTCTAGTAGATCATGGATTTCCAAACTTTGGCAATAAAAACATGAGACAGCCCTTGCTGGGTAGCTCAGTTGGTTAGAGCGTCATCCTGAGATGCAGAGGTTTCAGATTTGATCCCTGGTCAGGGCAAATACAAAAATCAACCAATGACAGCATGAATAGGTGGAACAACAAATCGATGTTTCTCTGTGTCTCTGTCTCCCTCTCTCTCTAAAAATCAATTTTTAAAAATATGGTGAGGGGTAGGGGGAACATGAGACAGACTAAATTTTACATTTTACTCTACTGTTCAGTAAGAAACATTTAGCAATAAAAGTCTTAGTCCTCAGTTACATTTTGACACCTCCTCTTTTTTTTTTTTTTTTTTGTATTTTTCTGAAGTTGGAAACGGGGAGGCAGTCAGACAGACTCCCGCATGTGCCCGACCGGGATCCACCCGGCATGCCCACCAGGGGGCGATGCTCTGCCCATCTGGGGCGTCGCTCTGTTGCAACCAGAGCCATTCTAGCGCCTGAGGCAGAGGCCACAGAGCCATCCTCAGCGCCTGGGCCAACTTTGCTCCATTGGAGCCTTGGCTGCAGGAGGGGAAGAGAGAGACAGAGAAGAAGGAGAGGGGGTGGGGTGGAGAAGCAAATGGGCACTTCTCCTGTGTGCCCTGGCCGGGAATCGAACCCGGGACTTCTGCACGCCAGGCCGACACTCTACCACTGAGCCAACCGGCCAGGGCCTTTTTTTTTTTAATTGTGGTAAAATATATACAACATAAAATGTACCGTTTTAACCATTTTTACGTGTACAGTTCAGTGGTACTAAGTACAGTCAACCATCACCTCCTCCAGCACTACCATCTGGTCACAGAGCTTCTCATCTTCCTAAACTGAAGTTCTGAACCCATTGAACAGTAACTTTCCATTCTTGCCTCCTCCCTGTCCTGGCAACCACCGCTCTACTTTGTCTCTGTGGTTTTGACTACTCTAGGTTCCTCATAAAAGTGGAATCAGAACAATATTCGTCCTTTTGTGCTGGTCTATTCATTTAGCATAGTGTCTTCATTTTTCTGTGTTATAGCATGTATCAGAATTTCGTTAATAGTCCATCGTATGTATACCAAATTTTTCCCCCATTTATTCATGAATGGACATTTGTGTTATCTCTTTGTTTTAACAAGATTGTTAAATAAAATCCTATTTTTTATTAAACGATGTTATCTTTTCTTTCCTGTGTTCAGACAGATTCTTTCAAAATGGGACAGGAGTTCGTGAAACACTTCCCTAGCAGCACAGACAAGCTCGCTAACCTTAAGGTGGTTTCTAGAACTTTAAATTTAGATGTAACAGATCAGGTTGTGTCCTCAAACCCTGCTGAGTGCCGTAAATCTAGTGAAACGCTTTTCAGTGCCACATCAGAAGGACTGCTGTTGCAGGACACCTCTAAGATGGAGTGCTTCAGTCCAACGCTCTCAGCCGGCAAAAGTAGTCACACAAGTTGTAATCCTCAGTCATACCACCTACTCAGTCAAGAACAAAGAAGAAAGAACCTTCAGAAAGAATCTTTACTATTTATGAAAGGAGTCATGGATGAATGTACTCATGTAGCAAATTTCTCAGGTACAAACCTTTATATGAAATTGAGACTATTTGATGATGTATCAATTTGTGGAATATTTTTAAGAATGCTGTGTAAGTTAATTTCATATTTTCCAGAATATATTTATTGTTGGTTCCAGAATGTGTTTTCCAAGATAAGCTGGTTATTTAAATATATCATATTTTATCCGTGAAAATCTTAAGACCATCTTATTAGTTCATTTAAAACACTGGATTTTGTACCTTCTTTAGAACTTCCATCTCACTGCATTAGAGATGAATATTTTATTATGGTATATTACTTACCTTAATGGTTGATTTTTAACTTAATCACAAGAGTTCCAGTTTGACAAATATTCCACTTACTGCATTGTATGATGCACTTTATTTTCAAATACAGTGAGTAGTACTTATATAAAAATCTTAGAGCCGGACCTGTGGGGGCGCAATGGATAAAGCGTCAACCTGGAATGCTGAGGTTCCGGTTCGAAACCCCGGCCTTGCTCGGTCAAGGCACGTACAAGAATTACCTACAAGTTGATGCTTCCCAATCCCCCCCTGCCCCCGCATCTTTCTTTCTCTCTGTCTTCTCTAAAATCAATAAATCTTAAAAAAAATTTTGAGATTTTTCAAAGTATACTATGTTGCATGTTTTTAAATCCTGTACCTAGTTCCAGTTGACCCAAGCCTCATTATCGTGGTTCAAGCCAAGGAAGATGCCTATATTCCACGAACAGGAGTTCGGAGTCTACAAGAAATTTGGCCTGGTTGTGAAATCCGATACCTAGAAGGGGGTCACATTAGTGCTTATCTTTTTAAACAAGGAATCTTCAGGTAAGATGATTGGTCTGAACAGGTATCTATCGTGTTTGGATTTTTTTACTAAAATATGAAGGATTGGGTATTTTTATTGTATGTTTTATTCCTCTTATTTCTTCCTTGCTTCCCTCCATTTTCACATTGTGGTGCTCTTTCCTTTCTTTTTTTTTTCTTTCGTATTTTTCTGAAGTTGGAAACAGGGAGGCAGTCAGACAGACTCCCACATGCGCCCAACCGGGATCCACCCAGCATGCCCACCAGGGGGCGATGCTGTGCCGCATCTGGGGCATTGCTCTGTTGCAACCAGAGCCATTCTAGCGCCTGAGGCGGAGGCCATGGAGCTATCTTCAGCGCCTGGGCCAACTTTGCTCCAATGGACCCTTGGCTGCGGGAGGGAAAGAGAGAGACAGAGAGGAAGGAGGGGGGGGGTGGAGAAGCAGATGGGCGCTTCTCCTGTGTGCCCTGGCCGGAAATCAAACCCGGGACTCCTGCATGCCAGGCCGACACTCTACCATTGAGCCAACCAGCCAGGGCCATCTCTTTCCTTTCTTGTCCTCTTCTTTTTCTCCTAGAAAACTAGGAAGTAGCATATGATGGGCCTGCTTTATTATGTGTTTTCTTCCCTCTTCAGATATCAACGAGCAGGTATTTTAGGATGTAGGGAGGAACCCCAAGATTTGTAAAACTCGCTTTGGTTCATCTGGTGTTTCTCACGCCACACTGATGTTCTTCTCTCAGAACAACCGTAGCATCTGGAGATTAATCTAGCATGGCTTTCAGTGGCAAGTGAATATTGAACTGAACTTTTAAATGAGAAGAGAAATACTGGTTTTAATGTTAACTTTTGTGACTCCAGTATTTGTTAGAACTTATAAAAACTTTTATGCTATAACTTGTTTTTGGAATCCTGCATTATTTCTACTTGTATTCAAATTTGAGGGTAAAAGGTAGTATTGGAATGTATGTATCATTAATGGTTAAATAAATTTACATATTAGCTCACATATAGTACTTAGGCCAGTGCCCTGTGTGTAATAAGTGTTCCAAAATTCATTTCCAGCTGGATGGCTATATAATAGAATAATTGTGTGTGCTCTTTGACATTTTTAATTCTTTTGAACCTAAGAAATAATTCTTTGTATATTGGTACTTACTGAGTTCAGCTTAGAAATTTCACCTTTTTGAGGTACAGACATTCTTTAAGCCTGTAATGTCCTAAAGCATATAATAAACCTTTATTTTTATTGTATGATCTTAAAAAATATTTATTCAGTGTTTGAGTCCCTGTTAGTTGATAAGTGAGCAGACTACCTATCCAATGTGACTTTCTGGCACAGCAAAACTAAAAACAAACAAATACTGTGAGTACTTAGGCTTGTTACAGTTGTTCAAGTAGAGTGTAAAGTTCTGTTATATTTGTGAATCAGAGAACTCCCCTGCTTGCTTTAGTAAATTTGTATCATTTCTTTTTCTCTTTTATGTATCTAAGTGGGAGTGTGGCTGGGAGACATTACAAAGAATAGATATAATCATAGTCAACTATAAAAACTCAAAAGTGCTCATTTAAAAGCTTCATTTGAAAGAGATGTTAGCTGTTACTGTGTTCCAAGTACTAAAGTAATTGCTTCATATGTTATTAACCCCTTTACAAAGAAAAGAGGGGCAAGGAATAGTAAATAACTTGTTCAAATAGAGTCACTCGCTATTTGGCCTTTGTAGGCAGCAGTCACTTCAAAACCTAATAAAGTTTAGATGACACTGGAACAGAATCTTTAAACATTCATTCTTTTCACTTACCAGATGTAACAGAAGTCACTTCTTTATATGATCTTATATTTTGTGTTATTGAAAACTGATTGATAATACCTGTGAATAAGTGTATTCAAATGATTAAAAAGGCATATGTATAGCCTGGCCAGGCAGTGGCGCAGTGGATAGAGCATCGGACTAGAATGAGGAGGACCCAGGTTTGAGACCCAGAGGTCACCAGCTTGAGTGTAGGCTCATCTGGTTTGAGCAAAGCTCACCAGCTTGGACCCAAGGTCGCTGGCTCGCAAGGGGTTACTTGGTCTGCTGAAGGCCCACGGTCAAGGCACATATGAGGAAGCAATCAATGAACAACTAAGGTGTCACAACGAAAAACTGATAATTGATGCTTCTCATCTCTCTGTTCCTGTATGTCCCTGTCTATTCCTCTCTCTGATTCTCTGTCTCTGTAAAAAAAAAAAAAAAAAAAGGCATATGTCCCTAACCTCCTCACACCGTGTACACAAGCCCACGTTGCAAACTTAGGCATCAGATTTAAAAATTTCATTCTAGCAAAGCAAGTACTCAGAACTAACTCTGTGAAAAAAACTGTTCAGTGGACAAACATATCAGCCCCCCCCCTGAAGTCAGTTATTGCTCTGATAAGTGCCCTGAAACCAAATCCTTTTGTGTCTATACCAACATGCATGCAAATGTCCATCTTTAGTTTGTTTCCCTTCTCATTGTTTGTTGCATTTTAAGGGACAAATTTCTGAGAGAAATAAAGTGTGTTGGAAAGCTGTGTCTTCCAAATACATATATTGGAAGTCATAATCTAGTAGCAGGCTGCCATTTTAAAGATAATCTTAGTATCTTTTAAGGATGTGGGAAATGCTTTGTCAAACAAGTAGGATACAAAATTAATATAGTCTCATAGTTAGTATTTATTTATTTATTTATTTATTTATTTATTTATTTATTTTTGTATTTTTCCAAAGCTGGAAACGGGGAGGCAGCCAGACAGACTCCCGCATGCCCCGACCGGGATCCACCCGGCACGCCCACCAGGGGGCAATGCTCTGCCCATCTTGGGGCGTCGCTCTGCCGCAATCAGAGCCATTCTAGCACCTGAGGCAGAGGCCACAGAGCCATCCCCAGCACCCGGGCAAACTTTGCTCCTCCAGTGGAGCCTCGGCTGCAGGAGGGGAAGAGAGAGACAGAGAGGAAGGAGAGGGGGAGGGGTGGAGAAGCAGATGGGCGCTCCTGCACGCCAGGCTGACGCTCTACCACTGAGCCAACCGTCCAGGGCTTCCTAGTTAGTATTTAAATTGGGTGAAAATGTAGATGCATGGATTTAAAACAAAAAAGCCTGTAGGAAATAGATGAAACATTAGTACCTTAGAGTGATGGGATTATGACTTTTTGCCCTTATTTGGGTTTTCTGAACATTCTAGTGAAAATGTAGACTCTCACAATAAAAATTTTAAAATAAAAATTTAAAAAAGCTTTAAAAATGATATAAAACTGAGCCAGATCAATTTCACTATTCCTTCCCAATTAATATTAAAATACCTAGTAAAATTATTATACGAAACTAAAGCTTTTAAGTTCAGTAGCTGGGAACATGTTTTTTATTTTATTTAATTTTATTTTATTTTTTCTTTTTATAGAGACAGAGAGAGAGAGAGAGAGAGAGATAAATAGGGACAGACAGATGGGAACAGAGAGAGATGAGAAGCATCAATCATCAGTTTTTCGTTGCGACACCTTAGTTGTTCATTGATTGCTTTCTCATATGTGCCTTGACTGCGGGCCTTCAGCAGACTAAGCCCTTGCTCGAGCCAGCGACCTTGGGTCCAAGCTGGAGAGCTTTGCTCAAAGCACATGAACCCACACTCAAGCTGGCGACCTCGGGGTCTTAAACCGGGCCCTCCGCATCCCAGTCCGACGCTCTATCCACTGCACCACCTTCTGGTCAGGCAAGAAAATGTTTTTTAATAAACAAAAGGTATGTCAGGCTGCTCTGTCCATGGACTAGCCACTGTCTTACTTCTTCTCTAACAAACTCTCTTTCATTTTAAACTTTTAAAGTATACAATATCTATATAACTATGAAATAGATATAAGACTGTATTCTGAGAAGTTATGTAGCCAGTTAATATTCAACAAGTGACAAAAAGAAACCAGTTCTGGCCCTGGCCGGTTGGCTCAGCGGTAGAGCAACGGCCTGGCGTGCGGGGGACCCGGGTTCGATTCCCGGCCAGGGCACATAGGAGAAGTGCCCATTTGCTTCTCCAACCCCCCCTTCCTCTCTGTCTCTCTCTTCCCCTCCCGCAGCCAAGGCTCCATTGGAGCAAAGATGGCCCGGGCACTAGAGTGGCTCTGGTAGCGGCAAAGCGACGCCCCGGAGGGGCAGAGCGTCGCCCCTGGTGGGCGTTCCGGGTGGATCCCGGTCGGGCGCATGCGAGAGTCTGTCTGTCTCTCCCCGTTTCCAGCTTCAGAAAAAAATAAAAATTTAAAAATTTAAAAAAAAGAAACCAGTTCCTTTTTTCTTTTATCATTTTATGTATTGTACATAGATATACATATTTACATATAGTATATAAATCCTAAGGCACAAGAAATGCTTCTCAGAAGAAAAACAGTGTTTAGTGGTCAAGTTACATGGATCCAAACACCTACCTTCAGGCATCTGCCTCTTTCACAGCTATTTGGAGAGGGGGTCAAGATGCAAGTTATTTGGAATAACTTGAAATAAAAGCACTGTCTATCCCCCTATTTTGATAATTACTTGTAGTTTTTTCATTTTTAATTTTAGACGAGCCATCTATGATGCGTTTGAACGCTTTCTCCGTAAATATGCTAACTAATTGGATCACTCTATGTAACCAGTGTGGCCATCGTGTTTCTTACAAAAGGAGCTTCATTATTTGATGAAGAACAAGCAGACAGGACTATATATCTAATTGCTGTCAATTTAGTCTGGAATTCAGTGTTACAGTTCAGTCAACTATAATCTTTAAATGCATTTGAATAACTTTAAACCAATATTTGAATGAAATGATGTTGAAGTATTTTGTTATTGTTTGTAGGAATCCTATATACTCAATATACATTCTATTGTTACTACTTATACAAACTTTAATGTTTAGTTATGAATAATTTATTAACTTAAATATATTTACAGAAACTGTATTGGTTTTTACAGAATGGCTAAATCAAAGTTTGTGCTACATCAGCTTGTACTGTATATATACCCTTATATGATATTTCTACTCCTGACTTGCTTTAAGAAACATGTATATTTCTTTCATAGATCTAGAGTGAATTTGTAATCTTATTTTCACTTTTAATTTTCTGCCATGGAAATACTTATGATGTGCAAAATTACTTTTAACTTTTTTTAAAATTTTGAATTCTAAAAAATCCTGATTATTTTATAAGTAAGTGCTCTTAATAATTAAAATGAATGTGGGAATGCAGACATGCATAAGACTTGACTAAACTTTAAATCTGACAAATACTTGTTTAGAAATAAGTGGCCAAATGTATTTCCCCAATTAACAACTTTCAATTCATGAAAAATGGAACTATATATTGTATTGATAGATATTATGTCTTAACATTCTTTTATAAAATATTTTTTATTGATTGATTTTAGAGAGAGGGAAACATCTATTTGTTTTTCCTCTTACTTATGCATTCACTGGTTGGTTCTTGTCTGTGTCCTGCTGAGTGAGTGAACCCACAGCTTTGGTGTGGTGGGATGATGCTCTAATGACCCAAGCTACCCAGCCAGGCTTAACATTCTCTTATAGGATGTCTACTGTAGATTTGCAAAACAGCCAACTTTATTTTAGGCCAAGTACAGAACAGGTTTGACTTTTTAATTTCAAAAATTAATGACCACAGTGAAATCAATCTGTCCCAAATAAATTTAATTTTATAGAAAAAATACAACTACTTTTTAAAGTTGGAGATTATATAACTAGATTTGATGCTTGCTTTTTATGATATACTTCTCAAGCTGAGAACTAAAATGTTCTTTAAAAGTAGAAAATATTTTTGGGTAAAAAGGCTTAGAATATATTTGAATTTTATTTATTTGAAGTCTGTGTTGTCTATAGATTATATTTAAATTAAACATGTATTCCTAGTCTAGTAAGGACATTTGAATTATAATGTGCCTTTGTAGCCTTTTTAAAGGAAATTTTATTTGTCATGCTAATGCCTCCATCATTTCAATTTTTAAAAACTATTTGAAAATTACTAATGGGAAATCATTGATGACTTAGTTATAAATTTTGTAAGACTGCTTTGGCATAACAAACGAACATGGTTACAGCCATTTGAGCTGTATCAATTTTACATGTTCAGAGTAGAATCTCTACTTTTAACATAAAGTATAAAAATTTTAAGTTCTTCATTAATATATCCTTAAAGTAAAAATTATGGTCAACTGAATCATAATTATTTTCTTTTGTATATTATGAGGCAATATGATTGAATGCTTTCTGAATAATGGCTTTATTAAACCCAATACTTTTTTCGCACATAAATATTTCTAAGCAGTAATTTAGTATGTTGTATGACTTTCTATTGATAAAAGAATAAAATTTCATTTCATTTTAATTAATCTTAGGCATAACTAATTTTTCCCAAATGAAAGTGAAAGAAGATATTTTAAAAATTTCATCACCTAATCAGATGCTTTAAGAATATATTGCTGGGAGGCCCTGGCCGGTTGGCTCAGTGGTAGAATGTCGGCCTGGCGTGCGGAAGTCCCAGGTTCGATTCCCGGCCAGGGCACACAGGAGAAGCACCCATCTGCTTCTCCACCCCTTCCCCTCTCCTTCCTCTCTGTCTCTCTCTTCCCCTTCCGCAGCCGAGGATCCACTGGAGCAAAAGATGGCCCGGGCGCTGGGGATGGCTCCTTGGCCTCTGCCCCAGGCGCTAGAGTAGCTCTGGTCGCGACAGAGCGACGCCCCGGATGGGCAGAGCATCGCCCCCTGGTGGGCGTGCCGGGTGGATCCCAGTTGGGCGCATGTGGGAGTCTGTCTGTCTGACTGCCTCCCTGTTTCCAGCTTCAGGGAAAAAAAAAAAAAAAGAATATATTGCTGGGAAACCCTGGCTAGGTTGATCAGTTGGTTAAGAGCATCATCTCAACACGCCAAAGTTGCGGGTTCGATCCCTGGTCAGGGCACATACAAGAGTCAACTGATGATGGCATGAATAAGTGGAACAACAAAGCAATGTTTCTTTCTCTTTACTCCTTTTTCTCTGCCTCCCTCTCTCCTTCTCCCTCCCTCTCTTCTTCTCCCTCCCTCTCTCCTTCTCCCTCCCTCTCTCCTTCTCCCTTCCTCTCTCCTTCCTTGTCTCCTTTCTTCCCTCCCTCCCTCTCTGTTCCCCTCTCTCTTTCTCTAAAAATAAATTTAAAAAAATAAGAATATATTGCTGGGAGAGTACTTGAGATCTTGCTTCTCAACATGTCATCAAATTGGCTCAAATAAACTCATAAAAATTTTCAAAAAAAAGAAAATACAGAGTGTGTGTGTGTGTGTGTGTGTGCACAGCTGCCTAAACTAATTCAAAGTCAAAAATACCTTTTCTTAAAGTTTTTATCCACTCCCCCCAAAATAGTATTAAACTTCATATATATGTGTATGTGTGTGTGTGTGTACACACACACACACACACACACACACACACACAAAGTGGTCCTGTCTGCCATTTTGAAAATTGGGTACATAACTGCTAGGAATTCATTTAGCCCAGAGTTGCAAACTTGCAGTTGATGCAGGCCAGCTAGCCCACAGTTGTTTTATCCAATGTGCATATTTAAGAATTTGAAATGTGTTTAGATTGGCATGCATTCCAGTTTCCCACAATCCACTGGACTCTGTCATATTAGGCCGTGTCATTACTTTGTCTTTCCTACTTAGCCCTAAAGACATTTATTTGAGTTTTAGACCCCTGATTTAGATTTGTGGTTAGAAAAAGTTTCTGAATTTCATGATTTCCTAATGTTGTAATTACTATTAAATGATTTCAGCATATGCATTTTAGGTTGTTTCTTATGAATGTAACTTTTTAATTGTGGTGCTTTCTCTTTTAAAGAATATTTGTTACACGGTGACTGAAATTTTTAAAATTATTTCTAAATATTTTATATTTCACAATAAATGCTTATTTTAAAAATTATTTATGTTCAAGAGGTTTTTTGTTTTATTTCTTTGTTTTTTATTCAGTGTGAGGAGGGGAGGCAGAGACATACTCCTGCATGTGCCCTTACCAGGATCCACCTGGCAAGCCCACTATGGGGTGTTGCTCTGTTGCTCAGCAACCAAGCTCTTAGTGCCTGAGGGCAGAGGCCATGGAGCCATCCTCAGTTCATGGGGCCAACTTTGCTCTAACCAATCCAGCCTTGGCTGCGGGAGGGAAAGAGAGAGACAGAGAGGAAGGAGAGGGGGAGGGGTGGAGAAGCAGATGAGTGCTTCTCCTGTGTGCCCTGACTGGAAATTGAACCCAGGACTTCCACATACTGGGCTGACGCTCTGCCACTGAGCCAACCAGCCAGGGCCCAAGAGGTATTATTTTAAATGTAGAAAACGTGTCACATTTGATTAATGCAGGGGTCCCTGAACTACGGCCCGCGGGCCACATGCAGCCCCCTGAGGCCATTTATCCGGCCCCCGCCGCACTTCCAGAAGGGGCACCTCTTTCATTGGTGGTCAGTGAGAGGAGCATAGTTCCCATTGAAATACTGGTCAGTTGGTTGATTTAAATTTACTTGTTCTTTATTTTAAATATTGTATTTGTTCCTGTTTTGTTTTTTTTATTTTAAAATAAGATCTGTGCAGTGTGCATAGGGGTTTGTTCATAGTTTTTTTTATAGTCTGGCCCTCCAATGGTCTGAGGGACAGTGAACTGGCCCCTGTGTAAAAAGTTTGGGGACCCCTGGATTAATGTGTCCAAACTTTAACTAAATAGATGTATGTGTTCCTCCTTAGTCATATTATGACCCAACAAGATGTAAGGCATAAATAAGTTAGGCTCTTGCAAAATCGTCTTCAGTATCTACAATAAGAGCCAGATTTCCCGCCAAATATTTGTGATCCCAGGGAAACCAGCATTCTGACAGGCAATTGTTATCTGAATGTGGTATAATTCACTATGGGATATGATTATATTTATACTAGTACATGTACTGCAAAAAATTCAAATCTAGAAATGAGAACTTAACTACAGGATCCAGTTGGACAGAGAGTGAAGGTCTGGGGTAGAGGCCACTATGGAAACAGGGTTTGGATATAAAAGGAAAGATACGGCAGATGAGGCACAGGGAGAAGAGGCACATTTTGTCCATTTTGCAGCGGTAGAAAACCTAATTCTAGGAGTAGTCAAATAGGCAGAATCCTAGGAAACCAATGATTGTATTAAAGATTTCAAAACAGTTTGTATTACAAAATGTTGGATCCAAATAACAAATAAGGTTTTCTCAGAAGCAAAATCACCAATGAGCAGATTCATCAGATTGTGTTCATCAAAAAAAAAAAAAAAAAGAGCCCTGGCCAGATAGCTCTGTTGGTTAGAGCATCATCCTGAAGCACAGAGGTTGCTGGTTCAAACCCTGGTCAGGACACATATACAGGGACTGATCAATGTTTCTGTCTCCCTCTTCCTCTCTTCCTCTCCCTCTAAAAATCAATAAAACAAACACTTAAAATAAATGTAAACAATGGTAAAAAAGTTGATTCGGTGACTGAGGTAAAAGTTTTCCTACATACAGGACCTGGGTTAATTCCACAAAGAAAGAAGTTGCTGCTCAAAGTGTAAGTCAGTAGATTGGCAGTATCAACAATTACTTAAGTCAACACTAATAATCGTAACATTTAATCATTTTTAAGTGCCCTAAAACTAAACCAAGCTCAAAGAAGCATAACCTTTTCTCTTCCAGTTTTCAAAAAACAGGGATTTTCAAATAGGGTGTAGAATTTGTCAATGTAAGAAACATCCAGCCTGACCAGTGGTGGTGCAGTGGATAGATCATCAACCTGGGATTCTGAGGTCTCAGATTTGAAACCCCGAGGTCACTGGCTTGAGCATGGGCTCACCAGCTTGAGCTCAGGGTCCCTGGCTTGAGCCCAAAGGTCGCTGACTTGAAGCCCAAGGTCACTGGCTTGAGCCCAAAGTTTGCTGGCTTGAGCAAGGAGTCACTCTGCTGTAGCCCTCTCACCCTCCCCCCCCCCCCCCCCCCCCCCGTCAAGGCACATTTGAGAAAGCAATCAATGAACAACTAAGGTGCCACAACTATTGAGTTGATGCTTCATCTCTCTCCCTGCCTGTCTCCCTCTCTCTCTAAAAAATAAAAAAGAAACATCCAAACTTGTATAGAATTTGTATGAGCTTATTTGATCGAAACTGACAACATTGCATGGAAATAAGATCTCAAATGCGCCTGGAATAAGTTTTGCGGCTTCTTTTATACATTTGAAATTAAAGAGGAAAGTAAGGACAATTACGTGCAGGTAGGCAAAGGCAAAGCAGTGATTTAGTTTACAGGAAGTTCACGTGATCATATGCTCTTGAGAGTAATAAATACCCTGTTTGCGGCTAACTACTGGTGTTTCAAAGGTGTGTTAAACCACATGCACAAGAACAATGGACAAGGCCTGGGCTTGACCACCCACCATGACCTGCCCAGTTAGGGACTTATGAACAGATCATCTGGTGAGTTTCCCTTCCAAGGAACCCCCTTCTTGGGGGTTCCTTGACTACATCACGGGTAGTCAACCTTTTTATACCTACCACCCACTTTTATATCTCTGTTAGTAGTAACATTTTCTAACTGCCCACCAGTTCCACAGTAATGGTGATTTATAAAGTAGGGAAGTAACTTTACTTTATAAAATTTATGAAGCAGAGTTACAGCAAGTTAAAGCATATAATAATAATTACTTACCAAGTACTTTATGTCGGATTTTCACCAAGTTTGGCAGAATAAATCTTTATAAAACAACTTACTATAGTTAAATCTATCTTTTTATTTATACTGTGGTTGCTCTGCTACAGCCCACCATGAAAGCCGGAATGCCCTATAGGGGGCGGTAGGGGCCAGGTTGACTACCACTGGTCTACATTGTAAAAGAAAAGAAGTCTAAAGAGCGTGACAGGAAAGGCAGAATTTTGAGTAGCAATCCTAGCTATCATTGGTGGAGAGTTCTTATGCAAGACACATAAACATTTGATAGAGTTCCTACTTCTGTTAAACTGACACATTAAAGCCTACCTACAAGTATAACTACTTACCTAGGAACAGCAATCTGGTAGAAAGCTAACCTAGATTTGTTGTGAAACTATGTTTGCTTAGGAACTACAGTGGGGGTTTTGTTTCGTCTTTTACGTATTTGTATAATACAGGTATGTGGAAAAGCAAATGTGCTTTTACTCTCACTTTATCTAAGATTGCATGTCTGTGTATCTACTGAAGGAAAGTCCACGTAAAATAAAGCCTTTCAAACACACATTAGCATTGACCCTGCCTTGAAAGTTAGAGATAACTGAAAGTATCATATTTAGTACTTAGTCAAGCATTTAGATCATGTTTATTATGATAAACAAGACCAAGGCTCTTCAACTTGGAGGTAATGATGACTCACTGTATCTTGTCAAAATTTTGATCTCTTGTAAAGTCATTATTTTATAGGAAGTTAAAAAAAATCTCTGGGTACAGTTTTATCTTGGACTGTAGGACTTTGAAACAGATTATATCTAACACATTCTTTGAAATCTCTCCAGCATAAAGTACAGCTATTTGTACACTGGGTTTTCACCAGCCTGAACCTAAATTGCACTGGTAATAAAAACAAAGATCATTATGTTCTTGTGGGACTTTACTTTCCTGAGACATCAGGGGAGGGTAGAATGAGTGTGTTCAATCATCTGATGGTATATTAGCATGCAATAAACAGGGAAAGCAAGACATCTTTTCAAGGCTCATTTCAACAATCACTTGAATATCAAGTTTGTATACCGGTAATTACTTTAGGTGTTTCATAACTTCTGAGGGTCTAGAGCAGCGGTTCTCTAGAAATACATATTTTATTTAAAAATGTATTGTATAATAAATATGTATTTTCCGATGGCTTTAGGCGACCCCTGTGTTTTGGTCGTTCGACCCCCGCCAGGGTCTCGACCCACAGGTTGAGAACCGTTGGTCTACAGAGTTATCTCTCTTCTTTGAAAAGACAATCCTATATCTGTGCTCTGGATTCCATTTTCCACTGGGGGTGGGGATCAGGTCACAGCTTCAGGTTCACAATCTTTAATCGGTCATTCTCTTTGTTCTTTTTTGACATCCCAGTCTTAAAATCAGCTGCCTGATGGTCAATGGCTGTGAACATGCATTTCACAGTTTTGAAAGGATGCAATGCATCAGGGAGATGATCCTGATAACAAGAAGCAGCATAATTCTCAGTGTTTAGAACAGTGGTAGTCAACCTGGTCCCTATCGTCCACTAATGGGCGTTCCAGATTTCTTGGTGGGCGGAAGTGGAGCATCCAAAGTATTATATAAATAAAAAGATAGATTTAACTATAGTAAGTTGTTTTATAAAGATTTATTCTGCCAAACTTAGCAAAAATCCGACATAAAGTACTTGGTAAGTAATTATTATTATATGCTTTAACTTGCTGTAACTCTGCTTTATAAATTTTATAAAGTAAAGTTACTTCCCTACTTTATAAATCACCATTACTGTGGAACTGGTGGGCAGTTAGAAAATGTTACTACTAACAGAGATACAAAAGTGGGTGGTAGGTATAAAAAGGTTGACTAGACTGGTTTAGAATGTACTTCAGAGCCATAGTTAAGACCCAAACCCATGAAAATCAAATAAGTCGTCAACTTCACTGAAGGAGTCACCTTTTTTAAGCCAAATGGCTTGCTGAAGTCAAGGGTTTCAACCTCTCCAGAAGTGTTAATCCAAGGGCAGCAGAATGTATTGGACACAGCTGAGACACCTCCTTGCTCAGCTAAAAGATAATCAAGGTCTATCCTATTATCAAGAACACTTTGGCCAGAGAATCTAAGGATCAGTATCTTCAATAGTTGAGAGGTTCCTGATCATAGCCTCATTTACATTTATTTCTAACTAGGAAGTAAGGCCCTGCCAAAGGAAGTGAATTCTGATTCATGAATGCTTCCTGGTGGGTCCTTTCTAACTCAAGGCTATAAACTCAGGAGCTGACTAATGAGGTGCCTAGTTCCTTTGTGAAAAGTTAGGGGCAGAGTTAAATAATTTAAGAGGCATCCCTTGGTTATATGCCAATCATGTATGTATTCATAGTCCTAAGGAGAATAATAATCACCAAAGATAAAACCTGTCAGGGCACAAACCACTTCCATCCACTAAGGTGTCATTCAAAGGGATTGTTACATTTGCCCTTTTAAGCCATAGGTCAAATTTTTAGCACATTTGCTCAGTAAGTCTACTAACCTGAAATAAAAGGTTCTAAATTCTAGAGGTTACTCTGCCCCCCTTAGGAATGACCTGGAAGCCTGACCTGCGGTGGCGCAGTGGATAAAGCGTTGACCTGGAATGCTGAGGTCGCTGGTTCAAAACCCTTGGCTTGCTTGGTCAAGACACATATGGCTATTTGTTGATGCTTCCTGCTCCTCCCCCACTTTTCTCACTCTCTCTCTAAAATGAATAAGTAAAATCTTTAAAAAGAAATGAAAAACACAAAAAAGAATAGCCTGGGAGATAATGGGAATGGTGTTATTGTTCCAGGCCAATGCCAGAGTAAAGAAAGAAGAGTTTCACATTTAGCTAAAGCAGGAAGGCTTGAGCCAGCAGCCTGTGTGGAAAGTGGTCTACATCGATGTCAGCCACTTCTCCTCCCCGTCGATTTGATTTGAAGGTGTCTAGCTTCTGCATAGGGTTGGGTGTCAGGGCAGTCTTCTTTAGTTGTGAATATGTACACAAAGTTCAAAGCCCTGAAGTTTGGCTGCAAGCTGGGTAGTGAGGAGGACCTGTTATTGCCTGTTCTAAGACTCAAGGGCAGTCTTCATTCTTACTGATTTCAAATCACAAGGGTGGGAGAAAACTGGAAACATTAGTTCAGAGAGTAATAGCCAGATACTTGGAGTACCTAGAAGAATTCAGAATCCAGTCCAGTTTATAGGTATGTAACAAAACTCAAAGACAAGTAACAGGACTAGAATTAGTATAGACAAAGGTGCAAATGTAACTTTCCTCTCTACAATCATCCCTATCTTTTATGATAATCTTAGTAAAACTAATCTGTTGGCATAAAATCTGGCATGATTACTTATATTAACTATATAAGCTCTTTTTAAGATTACATTGCTAGAACCCTGTAAGCAAGATACCTCCTCAATTTTTCAAGGAATGTTATTGGCTTCATAAAGTCACCCTTAGTCCTTAAAACTATGTGGTCATTTCTGAGACTATGCACATCTCTTTCAAATATGAAAATCCATTCAAAATCTTGGTAGCACAGTTAATATTTCTATTCACCTATGTTGGAATATGCTTCTGGGTATATTTAGCTTAGGGAAGAAAGCCTTAAAAAAAGTCCTATAAGGCTTTGACTATCAGCTTCCAATTTGGCTAATTTTTTTTTATCATAGACTTATTAAATCATTTCAAATATCTTGTTAGGTTTCAGACAAGACAAACTGTAAACATTTCTGACAGTATTTAACAACTCTATTGACCCAAGAGGACCCAAAAAATAGTATATTCACAAGACTTGGGGAGCCAATCTCAAAAATACCCAAAGGAAAGAACCAACAACCTGCATGTCTTAGGCAGGCAGAAAACCAAGCCAAGTCCATGACTCATAAAACAGGACAAGCAAGTAGGTGATTGGGAAAAGAAGGGACGATGTGAAATTTTACCTCCTTCTCTCAGCTAGGCTCAGAAGGTAACAATAACTTCTGAGGATCCCTGGGTTTTGAAGATTCTTCAACCCTGGCTTTAAGAGGTTCTTTAACTATAAATCTTAGTTTGGCCTTTGACTAGTGGGTGAGGGATACTTGGGAGCTTTGTTTGCAACCTCCGGTAGTTTTATTTATAAAGGTAATCGCCCAATAGTCTCTTCAGTGTGGAAAGGCGGAAGGAGAAGTAGGAACAGGTGAGTGTTCAGGTGGAAAAGGATGGGGGAGCAGTAGGAGTCACATTTATCCTACCGTCTTTTGTGTTAGGTACTTCCTAGCTTTAATTTTTCATCAGTCTTTTGTAATGAGTCTTCATAAAGCTATTTTGGAATCCTGAAGCCTTTTGCATACCAATTAAAGCAGGCATCCCTTTCCCATTTGTTAAATTCAGGATCCCTTCCTTGCTCAAGTTCACTTCTTAAATGAGCAATCTTGTTTAACTGGAACATTCCCAATGACCATCATCATCCTAGGTTTTTAGTAAAATGTTGCCATCTTGCTAGATATAGGTAGCTTCCAGTATTACACAGTAGCTTTTAAACATAAAACAAGCAGGTGTTCTGGAAAGAGGTGTGCTCAGCTCTGGATAAAATCTCATTTCCTTAGCTAGACCCTTGCATTCTCTGGAGCCGAACTAATAACATAACAGTCCTCTCATGGGAGTCTTCTTAATGTGAAGAGAGCTTTAACAGCCGTCATATGCTTGACTTGTGCGCCCCAATGTTGGCGGATTTCTTTTTTATTTCCACGATCCCTATTAGCAATTAGCATTTATTTATTTATTTATTTATTTCAGAGACAGAGAGAGAGTCAGAGAGAGGGATAGGTAGGGACAGACAGACAAGAACGGAGAGAGATGAGAAGCATCAATCATTAGTTTTTCATTGCGACACCCAGTTGTTCATTGATTGCTTTCTCATATGTGCCTTGACCATGGGCCTTCAACAGACCGAGTGACCCCTTGCTCGAGCCAGTGACCTTAGGCTCAAGCTAGTGAGCCTTGCTCAAACCAGATGAGCCCGTGCTCAAGCTGGTGACCTCGGGGTCTCGAACCTGGGTCCTCCGCGTCCCAGTCCGACACTCTATCCACTGCGCCACTGCCTGGTCAGGCAACTACTAGCCTTTATTTAAAAGAAAACTGTATTCACCTGAGGCCTCCCACTGGAGCACACCTGATCCTAAAAACAGTCTGGTTTTCAAGTTGGACCCAGTCTAATTCCAGCTGGTAACCAGCAACAAGTCTCCATGTGGAAAATGCTATACCAGACTTTCCACAAAACAAAACAGACAAACATGCACATTAACACACCAGCAGACACCAAAAAAAAAAGTTACTGTGGACTTGCTGGACTTGCTGACAGAGGCTGTGACCCTACCAGGATTTCTCAGTGTGGACTGAATCAGCAGACCCCAGTGAATAGAGACGGCGGACTGGAACTGGGGAAAGGGATTCCAAACAACTGGGGAATTGTGGACTGCACCAAAGAATATAGGGACTTGGGTTCAGGGTGAAACCGTCGTCTGCCAGCTCAAGTTGACCTGCTAATCCCTGGACTGGGCAGCCAGTGAGATTGGGAGCTCCATAAAAAGAGTTCAGAACAATGGCCCTCAGAAACAGCAAGGAAGACAGAGAACTCAGAAAAGGTCTTGGGTACCACACCGGTGTTTCTGGTTTTCCCCAGATGCCATCAGAACTTCCCATCAAATCCCACCATTGTTGTCAACCAAATCTGTTAAAGAACAAAAATTCAACCAAGTAAATTTCAAGATCTAACTGGATTGAAAGATTTATGAATTGCATCCCACCATACAAACGGAAAGATTTTTTTGGCAGAAACTGGACGGGGACAAGAAACTTATTGACAAAAGAAAAAATGATTGTTTCTGGCAGGGTCATCTTTGGGAAAAGGGTAGCTGTTGGTCAAATAAGCTTGTAAAATATGATTTTCATGTTTGCTGCTTATAGTTTGCATTGGGGGCTGGGCAGCTCCAGGTATTTGTGGTCTGTGAAATTGCAAATTACCTTCCTGCTTGGGAAGGGCCATTGTTTTGCTGGAGGAGAGGTTCTCATTCCAGAAAGTTTTGAAAAGAGAGAGAAGGAGAAGTGGCAGAAAGAAGCTATGTTTGCAAAGTGAGAGAGCAGAGAGAATGCAGAGTGCTGAGGAAGAAGCCATGTTGGCAGAGAGAGAAGGTGTGCAGATGGGGAACCAGAGCTGAGGGGCTTTGCGAGCTCTGCTGAGACTGGTGAGGTCCTTGATTCTAGGAGGAACCAGAGAAGACTCCTGGTTGTGGAACGGGAAAGTGTGTTAGGGCTTTGTGAGCTCTGAGTGAAAGGGAAGTGTTTTCCCTGCCTGTTTGCTTGTCGGCTGGTATGAGACTTTAATAAAGGAATGGCCCACCATTCTTTGGCTCCACTGTTTCTTTACCATCTGTCTGAATCTAATGGGAACCTGCATGTGAATGACCACGATGGCCGCGACTACTGGCCATACAGTAGCTTGGGTGTTTAGAGGGCAAAATTTTTGTTTTTGGAGGATGGGGAAAGTGACTCCACCTTGTTTCTTTTTCTTAACAATTGGGAAAAGAGAAAATCTGGTTAAAAGCAGCTCTCTTACATTTCTATTGATAACTGGCTCTCCCATCTCCACTGCCTTGATGACAGTGTTAATAAACTTTCCAAAACAAAAACAAAACCAACAAACAACACTAATAAGCAGAAAATCACAGGCCTAAAATGGCATCACTTGTGCTAAAATCCCATGATACCAAACCTAGATTTAATATCGGATCCGCTTGCCTTTCAAACTCTCCCAGAAACATCATCTTAATCAGCCTGTCTGGAATTTTCTGGTCAATGCCACTGAGGTAACCTCCAAAGAAGGAGGTTCTTCCTATAAAAGCCTTTCATTCTGTACAAGTGCATCACAGTGCACTTCTAGTCACTAGATAGGATATTGCCTGATTTATGAATTGCTTAATAAAGCTAACTAGATCCTCATATTCACTTGGTTGTACTTTTTTTTTTCACGCCACCAACCATGGCTAAGTAGCCCATAAAAATGTACTGTAACTTTGCAGAACTCTCCCACCTAACCTTTTTCTCAACTGAATCAGCCTTTAACCCACACACACAGCCAAGCATTATATATACGAAGGCGGTCCCATAAGATTATACTGGAACAGAAGAATTCCTATTACCCAGTAACTTCACACCCATCATGATGCCATAGCGCAACACATGACTCAGGCGTTTGTGGTAAACAAACCTACCGCACTGCCAGTCCTACAAAAGTATAACACATCCACTTATGTACGGTACATAATACTTGACGAGAAATGACCACACTACTGGTTTCTGTGTTTAGAGTCTCCTATTAGCAACAGGGTATACCATACTACCTAGGTGTGTTAAGTACACTCTAGGATGGTCACCCAGTGCTGAAATTGCCTGATGACCCCGTTGTTAAGCAGCTCTAGTTGAGAAGGTACAGGTAAAATAGAATATGTTCTCTGAGTCTCAGAGTGTGAATGTGTTGATACGCTTTTGTTTTTGGAAAAGCCAGTCAGGCACTACCTGGCAGGACTCCCAAAGGCTGATTACAAGGAAGAACAGCTGGCTGGTAGTTAAAGACACAAAGCTTCATCATTAAGGGGCCAGTAAAGATGGCAGCCCTACCGGGCTGTGGGTAAGAGTAAAATCTCTTTAACTAGAAATAGGTTTAGGAGGTTGCTCTGATCAGGTAAATTGGGCACTAGTCATATGGAAGCCAAGAAAGGCCTTATGGTTTATAATTTGTAATATTTGCATCATTTATTAGCTTTATGAAATTAAATAAATTGCACCTGGTACAACTTTTGAGTAAATAAAAAGACATTATTCTCGACTTCAATGGGATTGAAGCGAGATTCATGGGGTGGTTGAGGGGGTGGGAGCGTCCTGATCAAATTGTCAGTTTGACAGCTTTAAAGCTGAACCCACTTTCAGTAGCCTTGCACCCGAACATAGCGTGACTGACTCGTCAATACACGCACATGAAACCAATGTCATTGCTCGCTGCATCTGAGTGCTAATTAGAAAGCTCTTATCGGATTTTAAACATCAGAACACATTCGTACCTTTTAAACATATATCTGTTCCAAAGGAAAAAGAACACACAAGCAAACTTGAAACCGTGTTAGTTTGTAAACAATTGTTTCCTCTGCAAATTAAAGGTAACAGGTGATAATAACAATAATAATAATAATGTCGGAGAAATATTAACTTTTTGTTTCCCTCAAGCGCCCTTTAAAGAGACTTCACTGCGTGGGTGGGACTAGGGGCGGAAAGCACACTCAACCTCCCGGGCAAAGGTGTCCTAAACCGTTACGTCCAGATCACACGGGTTTCGCTTTGGACGAGACTCAAGATTACAGGTGACAGCGCTGCCCCGAAGCTCCGGGAGCGGGGGGACTTCCATCCACTCTCCGCAGGGGACAGTGCGGCCCGGCCGGGGCCCCACTCGACTCGCGAGCGGCCCACGGCGGGCGCCGGAGACCCTGGGCTCGCCCCGGACCCCTGTGCCCGGCGCCACTTGCGTACCACCCCGCCCTCCGCCGCCAGCCGCCCGAGTCACAGAGGCCCCGAGCGCGCCCCGCCCGGCGCCCGCAGCCCGGAACCGCCCGGTCCGCCCTCCCTCCCCCTCAGCGGGCCGCCGGGGCGGGAGCGTCCGCGGGAGGCGGCGGCCGGGCGAGGGCCGGGGCCGGCGAGTAGCCAAGTCGCGCCCCGCCCGCAGGCCCCGCCCCGCCCCCCGCAGGCCCCGCCCCCCACGCCGGTAGAGCAGTTACCCACCTCGCTGCCCGCGCCGGGGTACTGCTCGCGCTGGGGCTCGCGCTGCGGCTTCGGCTCCGGCTCCGGCTCCCACGCGGACGGCTGGTGCGGGCGGGCGTCGCTGAGGCGGGCTGCGCCGACGGGCGGTTAGCGCCGCGTTCGACACGGGGAGGGGCGGCACGCCAGGCGCTGCACGGCCTCGGCCGACGCGGGCGGCGGTGGCGGCGGCGGCCGGGCTCTCGGGCTGTGGGCCCCAGGCCGGAGCCGGTCGGTGTCCCGGCGGAGAGACGGGCAGCCAGAGCCCCTGGCCCCGGAGCCCTTGGGCCCAGGCCCCCCGCGGCTGGGGCGGCTGGGGAAAGGGGACCATGTCCGCTAGCGCCCGGGTGCCCGCCGCTGCCCCTTGGGAGGAGCCGCCCGCGGCGGCCGCCCAGGAGGAGCCGGCGCCCGGGGCGAGCCGGCCGGCCGAGCTGCCGCCTGCGCCCGCGCCCGAGAGCCAGCCGGCAGCGAGGGAGGACCGGGCCGCGGGCGCGCGGGGCGAGCCGGTGCGGGGACACAGCGTGCCCCAGGCGGCCGTGCCCGTGAGGCCGCTGGCGCTGCACCTGGCGCAGCGGGCGCGCGGGCCGGGCGGCCCCTTCAGCGGGGACCCGCCGCCGCCTCTGCTGCCGCCCCCGCCGCCGGCCGAGGACCCCGGGCAGCAGGAGGCGGCGGGCGGCCCCGAGGACGAGCCGCCGCCGCCTAAAGAAAACCCCTGGACCAGAAAGCCGACCCAGCACCTGTCGCCGGCGGGGCCGGAGCCGCCGCCGCCGCCGCTCCCGCCCGAGCCCCTGGAAGCAGGTGGGTGGCGCGGCCGTGGTGGGCACCGGGCAGGTGCGGGCGGGGGAGGGGCCGGCCCGCCGCCGCCGTCACTCAGGGCACTTTGTGCCAAAGTGTCATTCGCTCTGCCCATTTACATAAATGGACATCTGAACGCGAGCGGCCGGGAGAGGTGGGCCTGCGGCCGCCCCTGCGCGTGGGGTCGGGCCGGGCCGGCCTCGCCTGCTCTGCCCCCCACGTGTGCGGGCAGCGGCTGCAGGGTCCCCTGTAGAAAACTTTTTGTGGACTTTTTTTTTTTTTTCTTCTAAGAGGTGAAGCAAGGGGAATGATTTATTTATTTGTGGAAGCGAGTTTGTGTTTTATTTCTATTATGCAATAATTGATAAGCTGGACATTTCAGTGATTTCAAAACACTGACTCATCGGATTAAAAATGAGGCTCGACTGTAGTTGCTACTAAAATGCTTTCAGTTTTGATTGTGGTGGAAAATAATTGAAGGAGGGTAGTTGATGCGAGCGTGGGGTGCGCGGTTTGTAAATGGTGGGCTTGTAACATTCAGCTCCCTCTTTAGAGGAGATTAGATTGGGCCTCTGCTTTTGAGTGCTGACCAGGGGTCCCGGGCACATAATTTGCGTTGTAGCAACTGCATTAAAAAAAAGGAAGAAAGAACGTAAGTTTAAATGGAAATACAGGATCTCCTAGTTTTGCTTCCTAAATTAAATTGTAGTAAATTAGTTGAACTTTTAATAGTGAAATTACAACTGTTTACTTACAGATCTTAACTATTAAAATTAAAGGTTAATGGGGATAGGGAAATTTGGAGCCTGTTTACAGGTCTGTGAGGGTCATTTGTGATAAAGGATACGGGGTAAATGTAACATGCATTATATTTTTGCAGGCATGTAGAATTTCTTCAGGGGAACTCCAGTAGTGAGATGACTGTAGAGTCCTTAGCTTTTGAACTATAGTGCTTAGCATTGTTGATAAAATTTGATACTTGCAGGAAAACCTACTTAAAATTTTGTTCTAAATTTTATATCGCCATCATGCTCTTCTGGCTGCAAAGATCTATTTGTTACTATTACAAACTGAAGAGGACAAAAATCTTGAGGCAATATCTCCACAAAATTTAGCTAAGGGACAGAAAGCCTTACTGAGTCTTAATAGCTGTCTCACCTCCCTGCTTCTAGACTTAACACAATTATACATTCATTTTAGTCACAATATACATTATATGTAGGACTACCAAAACAAAACAAAACAAAAAAAACCCCAGTCTTTGTTGACTGTAAAACCAATTAGACAGGTTTTTAAATCAGTAAGGTAAGACTTGGGAGTTTTAATTGAAAATGGCCTTGTGAAAAATATTTAACAGTTTAATGTAATTAACTTACAGGTGCTTTCATTTGGGTATCTTAATCTTTGTTAGAGATTAAAAACAAGCTGTTGCTTGTTTCCATGTGGTTCATGGAATTCCAGTTTGCTGATGTCTCTTAGTAGGAGACATCTGTTCTTGGAATCCATTCTTTTGGCACCAAAATACGGTTCTTCACACTTGGAGTAACATAGTAACTTAAAGTCTCTCCAATCCTGATTCAATTCTGTCCCATCGCAACTTTTTTTTTTTTTTTTAAATGTAGAGAAAGGGACAGATACGGACAGGCAGACAGGAAGGAAGAGAAATGAGAAGCATCAATTCTTTGTTACAGCACCGTAGTTGTTCATTGATTGCTTTTTCATGTGTGCCTTGACCCGGGTGGCTCTAGCTGAGCCACTGACCCCTTGCTCAAGCCAGTGACCTTGTGCTTCAAGCCAGAGATCCTGTGCACAAGCTGGTGAGCCTGCATTCAAGCCAGTGACCTTGGGGTTTCGAACCTGGGTCCTCTGTATCCCAGGCTGACGGTCAGGGTCAGCACAACTTTTATTTGCAGTTGAATACTTAGGTAGTTTAGATAAGAGATTGGTGTACAAATGCACTGTTCTGAAATTAGGGTTCTGGTCCAAATATTGTTACTAACTAGCTAGACTTCTGGGAAGATTTGAGGATCTTGTAAATGAGTGAAGTGGATATATTCATCTCTTCCAGCTCCTAACACCCAGTGCCATCTATAACTGGATATATTCATTTCCTGTTTTCCTAAGCAAATTTGCAACTTCAAGAATAATGGAATAGGAGCAGAGACCTTTGGTGTCCAGAGTAGGTGAAAACTAGGGACTGTTAAATTAGTACAGTAATCTATTTGTAGACCTGTATAATTTATCCTACAGACCAGGATCTTGAGCGGGAAAGAGAAGGATATTAATTATGCTAGGATAACATTTAAACTATATTTGTCCTGGACAACCTGGCTTTACTGTCACTCTTAATGAGGTACAAGGATTCCATCCACAACATTTTGCGCAGAAGTTTATTACTAGAGATAGAAACATTATAGGAAATGCAGGAGAGTATTTTGGGATTGTCAATCATGAATTTTCTCTGTTAGGAACTGCTGCAGTGAGGCATTATTGCTTCTTCAGTCCTGTTGAGATACTTTCTTCTATTCTTGGGATGGTTCTGGCCTGTGTATTGCTCTTTCTGGTAATCCAGTTAAGTCCCTTTTTTCAAACAAAGCCTGAACCACCCAAGAGACCTAAAATAGTGTCACTGCAATTTTGAATTCAATCAGGAAACCAAAAAATTGTTTCTCAGTCTGTCTTAGCCTTGTTTGAAGTAGTTTTATTTATTTTGAGGACCTTCATTAAAATCACAGTATAAGGTTTATTAATCACTTATCTGTAGTCATGGTTACATTTTAAGTGTTGAAAATTTGCTTTCTAATATAATTTTGGTTTACTCACAAAAACATATATAAAAATTTTTTTTCATCTTTTTCATCCTTAGTTTTCTCTGGCCCCATCAACCTTTTCTCCCTTAGTCTGTTACCCAGCTGTTATTACCCTAGTAACATTTTAAGTTATATAAATGATACAGAATTACATTCTGTTATAAAAACAGAACTCTTAATGTCCCCTTCAAAAAGAGATACTCATGTTACCAGTTTACCAAATGGTCTTTGAGCCCTGTGCCATTATTTCCAAATAGTGTTTTGTATATGCATTTAGAACATATCCTCCTCCTTCTCTCATGTAGAGTGTTGGTTGATCCTTTTCTTATTATTACCTTTAGTGAGGTTTTAAAAAAAAAAAAATTTATTGAGGTATAATCAACATACAACATTAGTTTCAAATATCCAACATAATGATTCACTATTCATATATATTGCAAAATGATTACCACAGTAAGCTGTCCCCACACATACATAATTACACTTTTAATCTAAAACCCTTTTAAAAATTAATAAAAAGTGGTCTATAAATATAACTGACATAATTAATTTAACCATATATCTATTAATCAATAGCAAGGTGGTTTCAAACATTTTTATACATACCTCTTGTATGTCTGACTTCCTCTTGGATAGATAAGGGGAATTGTTAGGTGACAGGGTAATAGTTGATACATTGCTCTCTAAAGTAACTAACCAAATGGATTCATGAACACTCCCACTTTTAGAGTATGAGAATTAAGGTGGTGTTTTTTTAACTTTTAAAGCACGCACTGTATCAGAATGGCATTTTGCTAGATTCCTGCCTTAAGTATAATAAAGACAGGTGAAATATTGATAATTGTTCATGCATTTTCTCAAATACAACTTTGCTAAAGATTATGGTCATGAAAAAGTTTTTAAATTTTTTTTGATGATTTGTTAAATTTAGAGAGAGGAGGGGGGAGGAAGGAGCGGAAAGCATTAACTCATGGTAGTAGTTGCTTCTCCTGTGTGCTTTGACAGGGCAACCCCAGGATTTCCAACAGGCCACCTCAGCTTTTCAGGTGGACGCTTTATCCACTGCGCCACCACAGATCAGGCGTGGTCATGAAAATTAAAGTGAGTAAAATTGACGGTTATGTTGCAGTTTTGTTTTGTTTTAAGAATTCTTTTTTTAATGAAAAAAAAAATTTTTTTTAGAGAGAGATGAGAAACATCAATTTATAGTAGCATCATTTCAGTTGTTCATTGATTGTGTCTCATACATGCCTCAAGGCGAGAAGCTTCAAGCCAAGCCAGTGACCCCTTGCTCAAGCCAGCGACCTTGGGTTCAAACCAGTGCCCTTGGGATCACATCGATTGCCCTGTGCTCAAGCTTGCACACTCCTGCTCAAAGCGATGAACCTGCGCGCAAGCTGGTGACCTCAGGGTTTCGAACCTGAGACCCAGCGTCTTGGGTTGACGCGCTGTTTATTGTGCCACTACTGGTCAGGCTGTGTTGCCGTGTTTGTTTTCAGTGTCCGAGTTCTTAAAATGTATTGTTTTTCTTATCAATTTAGGATTTTTTAATAGATTCTCAGGGTTAATAAATATTTTAAAATCATGTATTGGAATATTATTCAAAAAAGGTATATTGGTGAGGTATATCAGTAATGATGTTTAAAAAATGGAGATATGAAGATCATATATACTTGGAGCTACTTGGAGCCTGAATTTGTCTCTTAGGTTTCATTTGTTTGCAAAGTTATATTTTTTTAATTAAAATTATTTTATAGGTTTGCTTACTTTTCTAGTTTTAGGTTTTCTCTAATGGTATACAGGGCAATTCTTCCATTTTAGTTAAAACGTGGGAAAATTTAAAAAAATGTTCTTAGGCTTGTTCTACCTGTTCTCTGCATATAAAATTATATTTAGTCAAAAAAATTTTTTAAAGCTCATTGTCATTCTTTTAACCAAAAAAGACTGGGTTGATGAGGAGGGCTCAGTAAGTGCCACAAAGGACTTTCTGTTGCTATGATTTTGGGTATTTATGTTTTGCAGAATTACTGTGGTCACTGTAGATGCAGATCTTAAGTTTATTCTACTTTTTAATGTTTACTTTGGGTCATGTTTAGCTAGATGGCATTGCAATCCACTTGTCTTGTTAGGCAATGAACCAAACCAAAAGACACTGTAAAGCTTCATTTATAGACAGTATAATATAAATATATACATATATACATATATAATTGTCAACCACAATGTTCTTATTCAAGATAGGGACAAGTGATGAATCCATGATAGTCTCGTACATACTTTTACAGAGACTTATTATTTTTGGCAGAAATGATGGAGGGACAGGTAGGGACAGAAAGGAAGGGAGAGAGATGAGAAGCATCAATTCTTCATTGTGACACCTTAGTTCATCAGTTGCTTTCTCATGACTGGGGGTGGGGGGAGGAGGGCTACAGCAGAGCAAGTGACCATTTGCTCACGCTAGTGACCTTGGGCTTAAAGCCAACGACCTTTGGGCTCAAGCTAGCTACTATGGGGTCATGTTTATGATCCCACGTTCAAGCCAGCAACCCCACACTCAAGCTGGTAAGCCCACTCTCAAGCCTCAATCTGGCGACCTCGGGGTTTTGAACCTGTGTCCCTTGAGTCCCAGTCCGATGCTCTATCCACTGCGCCACTACCTTTTCAGGCTACAGAGACCTATTTTCTATGGCTTGAATCTAGATACAGCTTATTATAGTTGCCAGACTTGAATGTTTTCACGGATAGTTTGAAATCTTCTGATTTTCTGGATGCTCCTTAATGTGAAAGTATATGAATTTTATAGAAAAAAAATGTATTCGATTGGGAATTGTGTTTCTAATTTTACTGTATTGAAAGATGTTATACTGGCCCTGGCCGGTTGGCTCAGTGGTAGAGCGTCGGCCTAGTGTGCGGAAGACCCGGGTTCGATTCCCGGCCAGGGCACATAGGAGAAGCGCCCATTTGCTTCTCCACCCCTCCGCCGCGCTTTCCTCTCTGTCTCTCTCTTCCCCTCCCGCAGCCGAGGCTCCATTGGAGCAAAGATAGCCCGGGCGCTGGGGATGGCTCTGTGGCCTCTGCCTCAGGCGCTAGAGTGGCTCTGGTCGCAATATGGCGACGCCCAGGATGGGCAGAGCATCGCCCCCTGGTGGGCAGAGCGTCGCCCCTGGTGGGCGTGCCGGGTGGATCCCGGGCGCATGCGGGAGTCTGTCTGACTGTCTCCCTGTTTCCAGCTTCAGAAAAATGGAAAAAAAAAAAAAAAAAAAGATGTTATACTGTATTTCTAATTTTTCATGTTTTCTGTTACTGAAAAGGTTAGTCTATCAGTATATTTAATATTTCAGACTTCTTGCTTTGAACGTGAAGACCAATTTGAATCTACTTTTGAAATGTATTTGCACCTGACCTGTGGGGGTGCAGTGGATGAAGTGTTGACCTGGAATGCTGAGGTCGCCCTTTGGAAACCCCGGGCTTGTCTGGTCGAGGCACATGCCAGAAGCAACTGCTACAAGTTGATGCTTCCGGCTTCTCACACTTCTACCACCACTTTCTCTCTCTCTCTAAAAAATCAATAAATAAAATTAAAAAAAAGAAATGTAGTTACCCTGGCTGGATAGCTTGGTTAGTTAGATTCTTAACTGTTGGAGTATGTTCCTCCTGACAGGACAGGTTGCTGGTTCAATCCCTGGTTAGGGCACATCCAGGAACAGATCAATATTCCTGTCTCTCTCGCTTTCCAGTCTTCTCTCTTTGCTGAAATCAATAAATTAAAAAAAAAAAGCAGGTGATTTCTTGTTAGGAATCTGAGTCTCAGAACTTTGGATTTTGTTGGGAATGATGACTACACTGACTTATTGAAATTGGTATAATAGTTACTTTCTGAAATATATTGAATGAAGTGGTTGTTGAAATAATTTTATGTATTTTTTTAGAGCTAAGTTCCCCAAAACTTATAAACGCAGGAAAACTGAAGACAAAGAAATCCAACAAGGTAAGTCTTTTCACAAGGTAGTTCTTAACTACTGTGTATTAATTTAAAAAATCATTATGTTCTTCTTATGTATAGTATTTTTCTTCCAGTTGTATTATTGATGGTAATTTAAAGTTAATATACTAGAGAAGTGTAGCCTTTACACAAATCCCCATTTGCTGCTTTTATCCTGTGTATATTCATTTAGACAGTGTCATTAAATAGTGGTAGAAGTGAGATCGTAAAACCAAAGCATTCTTGTTTCATTGTTCTGTTTAGTTTAATTTGGCAAAGGCCTGCACATAATTGAATGTAGGTGATTTTTTTTAAATTGCTTTCACTTTTAGAAAATATTTTTTCTATTTAAAATTTTAATTTGCAGACATAACACTTATTTATTACTTCTTAGGCTAGTGATTTCAGCGATATGGCGAATTGGCCAACACCAAGTGAATTAGTGAACACTGGAGTGAGTATTGTTTTAAGGCTTTTTAAAAATATATATATATGTATGTGTGTATATATATATATATATATATATATATATATATATATACACACACACACACACACACATATAGGGAAAGGATTCTCATTTTAACATGTAGAGTTTATTTTACTTTAGATTTAGAGTCATATTAATAAAGAGGGCTAAAAACTCAGAAGCTACCCTTTCCATAGTTCTAGCATTTTACTGTAATGTGTCTAGTTAAAGCCCATTTTATATTTTAGAATTTGTGCTGTGTGCTTTTTCTGATTTATAATATTTTCAATGTATTGAAGTACTAAGTGTATATATACAGACATATACACACATATATTAAGTGTTCAGTGACTGGAATTTTAATATTATTTTAACTATGAAAGAAGCTCTAAAAGACGGTTCTGATAGGGCCCTGGCTGGTTGGCTCAGTGGTAGAGCGTCGGCCTGGCACGCAGGAGTCCTGGGTTCGATTCCTGGCCAGGGCATACAGGAGGGGCGCCCATCTGCTTCTCTACCCCTCCCCCTCTTCTTCCTCTCTGTCTCTCTCTTCCCCTCCCGCAGCCAAGGCTCCATTGGAGCAAAGTTGGCCCAGGCGCTGAGGATGGCTCCATGGCCTCTGCCTCAGGCGCTAGAATGGCTCTGGTTGCAACAGAGCAACGCCCCAGATGGACAGAGCATCACCCCCTGGTGGGCATGCCGGGTGGATCCTGGTCGGGTGCATACGGGAGTCTGTCTGACTGCCTCCCCGTTTCCAACTTCAGAAAAATACAAAAAAACCCCAAAAAACCCAGTTCTGATATATAAAATATTTTATCAAAGGGCTTCTTAGATATGTGGTTATATGTTTTCATTTGACATTATGCTCTTTTTAATTTGTGTGGTATTATTGGTGTGTAGTTTTAGGTAATATAAATATATATATGTTTAAACAGATTAATTGGTATGTAAATTACATTATAAACTACAAATATATAAAGTGTACAATTTGAGAAGTTTTTATCTATGTAAACCCTTGAGGCCATCACCACAGTCAAGATAATGACCTTAACCCAGGTGTGGGAAACAGTTTTTGCCACCTGGCCAGATTAGAAAAAAAACCTTTTTTTCATAGGCCAGATGAAATATTAAAATTAAAAAATGTTAAATACAAAAACGATTCATTTAAGTAAACAAAATTTTATTTTGTAATTTGTTTATGAATGAATGTGAGTGAAAAAATTTTAATATACAATATTATTAATAAAAGTATAATTACATACCATATAAATATCTAAACTATATCACAATCAATCAAAACAATACTTAATAGAATGAGCTTGAAGGGGTTATATCGCAAATAAAACAATTATTTCATTTTACAAACAGCCTGGACACCTTTTCAGTTATCAACTGCAGCTATTGTCTGTGCTACAGTCCCACTTGATTCTGCACACCTGACCACAAAAATAACAAACTGTTTGACTTTGGGTGCGCACTGGCAAACTCCGCCTAAAAGAATGTGGGTTTCATATTGCCACTAAACGTCAAACAGTTCATATCGAGGACAGATGAGTACAAAAGTTGTAAATCATTATAATGGAATTTTTAAAAAAACTAAAGAAGTAATCGTGAATTCATATGACCTATATTATTGGAAGTTAACCCTAGATTAGTCACACGTGGAATTCTTTTCTGAGTATCACTGTCTTCTTAAATATCTCAATTTCCAATAATCAAAGATGCTTTTGCTTCTGAGTAGCTGAGATTTTAAAGTAGCGGAGAATATTAAAAATTTAATTGCGGGCCACATAAACTCATTAGTAGGCCGGATCTGGCCTGCGGGCCGTATATTGGCCATGCCTGCCTTAACCATTACCCCAAAGTTTCCTAACTCAGACCTTTGTAATTCTCTGTCACATTGCCCCATCATCCCAGGCAAACATGGATGTACTTTCTGTCACTTATAGTTAACTTGTATTTTCTTTCTTTCTTTCTTTTTTTGAACTTATTGGGGTGACATTGGTTAATAAAATTATAGATTGCAGGTGCAGTTCAATTTGCATTTTATGTAATTTTATGTAATTTGAGTCTTACAGTATGCTCTTTTTTTTTTTGGCTTTCATTCAGCTTGAGTTATTTTGCGATTTGTGTTGTGTGTGTCTTAGTTCATTTATTATTGCTGAGTAGTGATACTGTGTAGCTGCAATGCTCTTTGTCCATTCACCTGTTGATGGACATTGTGTTCATCCTATTAACTTTTTGGTTGTTAGAAATAAAACTGTTACATGAACATTTGTGTACCAAATTTTACATGGATATGTGCATTCCTGTTTTCTTAGGTAAATAAACCTAGGAGCAGAGTGGCTAGATTGTACTGTAGCTATTCGCTTAGCTTTTCAAGAAACTACCAAAATGCTTGTTTCCACTATTAGTGTATGACAATTTTAGTTATCCTACATAATCACTGATACTCTTTGGTCAGTCTACCCCTCCCCCCCTTGGCCAGTCTTTAATTTTAGTCATTCTAGTAGGTGTGTGGTGGTATCACATTGTAGTTACAATTTACATTTCTCTGCCTAAAGATGTCAAGCACCTTTTCATAGACATTCACCATTGGTATATCTTTATACATATATATATATTTAGAAAATTAAATTTAACGGGATGACATGGATCAATAAAAATACATAGGTTTCAGGTAAACTATAGCATTTGAACTGTTGATTGTGTTGTGTACCCAGCACCCAAAGTATATCTTATTAATGATGTATCTGTTTAATTCTAGCTCATTTTTCAAAAATTGAGTTATTTTCTCTTGCTCTTCTTTTTTTTCTTTTTTTCTGAAGCTGGAAACGGGGAGAGACAGTCAGACAGACTCCCGCATGCACCTGACCGGGATCCACCTGGCACGCCCACCAGGGGCGACACTCTGCCCACCAGGGGGCGATGCTCTGCCCCTCCAGGGCGTCGCTCTGCTGCGACCAGAGCCACTCTAACACCTGGGGTAGAGGCCAAGGAGCCATCCCCAGCGCCCGGGCCATCTTTGCTCCAATGGAGCCTCGGCTGCGGGAGGGGAAGAGAGAGACAGAGAGGAAGGAGGGGGTGGGGGTGGAGAAGCAAATGGGCGCTTCTCCTATGTGCCCTGGCCGGGGATCGAACCCGGGTCCCCTGCACACCAGGCCGACGCTCTACCGCTGAGCCAACCGGCCAGGGCCTTGGCTCTGCTTTTTGAGAGTTCATTGTCCAGGGAGGGCAGAAGCGAGGTCTTCAGTTGTGATTATAGGGAACACAGAGTTTATACTTACACTATTTTTTAATTGTATTATTTTCAATACAAACAACTGTAAACTCACTTTTGCCCAGCCCTGTATATTTCAGGTACAAGTTCTTTATCAAATATTTAGGGAATATTTTCTCCCAGTCTGTGGCTTGACTTTTAATGGTTGCATTTGAAAAGTACTTTTATATTTTTTAGAAGTTGGCATTTGTCTTGCAATATTTAGATAAGATACATTGTCACAGATTTCTGATGTTAGTTAAAATGTTCATGAAAATTTATTTCATTCAGAAATACTTTTTACAGTGTCAGAGTGTCATCAACCAAGGAAGTAAGAAGCTACAAAATAAAAAAGAAAGAGAAGACAAATTTGAAAAGAAAAATAACAGTGAGAACAAAGAAAGCCGGGAGACAAAAGTAGATGGTCCTGGTGACAGTGTCAATGAGGACGAGGCGCAGTCCAGTAATCAGCGAAAGAAAGGTGAGTTCGCCCGTACCTTCCTTTCCCAACACTCCTCCCGTTGTGCTGAGTGTGCTTGTACTTAAGGCACAGACGCAGTGGTTTGATGTATGTATATATTCCGAATGGTTACCGCAGTGTTTTGTTGACATCCATCACCTCAGTCACATTTCTTATGACGAGAACATTTAAGATCCATTCTCAGGCCCTGGCCGGTTGGCTCAGTGGTGGAGCGTCGGCCTGGCGTGTGGGGGACCCGGGTTCGATTCCCGGCCAGGGCACATAGGAGAAGCACCCATTTGCTTCTCCACCCCCCCCCCTTCCTCTCTGTCTCTCTCTTCCCCTCCCGCAGCCGAGGCTCCATTGGAGCAGGGATGGCCCGGGCGCTGGGGATGGCTCCTTGGCCTCTGCCCCAGGCGCTGAGGTGGCTCTGGTCGCGGTGGGGCGACGCCCCAGAGGGGTAGAGTGTTGCCCCTGGTGGGCAGAGCATCGCCCCCTGGTGGGCGTGCCGGGTGGATCCCGGTCGGGCACATGCAGGAGTCTGTCTGACTGTCTGACTGTCTCTCCCCATTTCCAGTTTCAGAAGAAAAAGAAAAAAGAAAAAAAAAAAGATCCATTCTCAGAGACTTTAAATATATAATACAGTATTGTTAATCTGCCGACGCCATGCTGTACATTGCTGCCCCCACCCTGCCCCCAAACTTACTTATTTTATAGTTGTAAGTTTGAACCTCTTGATTCTCTTCGCTCATTTCTCCCGCTCCCCTGCCTCTGTTCTGTTTCTTTGAGTTTGGCATTTCTAGATTTCACATGTGAGATCATACAATATATTTGTCTTTCTCTATCCGACTTCTTTTGTAGCATAATGCCCTCAAGGTCTCTTTCTATGGTTGCAAATGACAGGTTTTTTCTTCTTCTCATGACTGAGTAATATTCCATTCTCTAGATACAGTACATTTTTGTTATCCATTTCTCTGTCAGTGAACTGTTTCCATGTCTTGGCTATTGCAAATTAAATGGTCCTGGTAAAAATGTCAGTGAGGGTAAGGCTCAGTCAAGTAATCAGTGTTTTATTTTTTGAAAGAAAGTTGTAATGAAGAATTGTATCTAATCAGTTGATTCCTGGTAGTCACCAGTGGATATTTTTGGACTTCTTCAGGATACCATATGCATTAGTAACTGATTTGTTTTTGTGGCGTTCATTTCTGAAATATTAGGCTTTCCCATTTTTTGATTTGTTTTTTTACATAAGAATGGAATGAAGTTCCCCTTACAGAGATGAGTATAGATACACAATTGGAAAGTTGTGTGATAACTGTTGATTTTTTTTTTTTTTTTCATTTTTCTGAAGCTGGAAACAGGGAGAGACAGACAGACTCCCGCATGCGCCCGACCGGGATCCACCCGGCACGCCCACCATGGGGCAACGCTTTGCCCACCAGGGGGTGATGCTCTGCCCATCCTGGCATCGCCATGTTGTGACCAGAGCCACTCTAGCGCCTGAGGCAGAGGCCACAGAGCCATCCCCAGCGCCCGGGCCATCTTTGCTCCAATGGAGCCTTGGCTGCGGGAGGGGAAGAGAGAGACAGAGAGGAAAGCGCGGCAGAGGGGTGGAGAAGCAAATGGGCGCTTCTCCTGTGTGCCCTGGCCGGGAATCGAACCCGGGTCCTCCGCACGCTAGGACGCTCTACCGCTGAGCCAACCGGCCAGGGCCAACTGTTGATTTTTAAATCTGCACTGGAACTAACTGTTCCTTGTCTTTCAAAGAGCTCTTATTTTTATTTTTTGGTGACATGGAACAGTAAGAGGACATAAGTTTCAGGTAAACAGTTCTATAGTATTTGAACTTTTGATTATGTTGTATACCCATCACCCAAAGTCAGATCATTTTCCGTCACCTTATATATGTCTCTCTTTACACCCTCCCTCATCCTCCTTCCCCCACTGCCTCCCTCATACCCCTTCCCCCCCTTCCCCTGGTACCACTTCACTTTTGTCTATGTCCATGAGTCTCAGTTTTATCCCACCTCTGTGTGAAATCATAAAGTTCTTAGTTTTTTCTGATTTACTTATTTCACTCAGTACAATGTTCTCAAGGTCCATCCAAGTGCTAAATGTTACTATGTCATCGTTTCTTATGGCTGAGTAGTATTCCATTATATATATGTACCACATCTTCTTTATCCAATTCTATCAAAGGACACTTTGATTGTTTCCATGTCTTGGTCACTGTGAATAATGCTGTGATGAACATGGGGGTGCATGTGTCTTTACATACCAATGTTTTCAAGTTTTGGGGGTAGATACACAGTAGGGGGATTGCTGGGTCATATGGTAGTTCTATTTTTTATTTTTATTATTATTTTTTTATTATTTTTTTTTACAGAGACAGAGAGAGAGTCAGAGAGGGATAGACAGACAGGAACGGAGAGATGAGAAGCATCAATCATTAGTTTTTCATTGCACATTGTAACACCTTAATTGTTCATTGATTGCCTTCTCATACATGCCTTGACTGTGGGCCTTCAGCAGACTGAGTAACCCCTTGCTTGAGCCAGCGACCTTGGGCTCAAGCTGGTGAGCTTTTGTGCAAACCAGATGAGCCCTCGCTCAAGCTGGCAACCTCGAGGTCTCGAACCTGGGTCTTCTGCATCCCAGTCTTACGCTCTATCCACTGCGCCACCGCCCGGTCAGGCGGTAGTTCTATTCTTAATGTTTTGAGGAACCACCATAGTTGCTTCCATAATGGTTGTACTAATTTGCATTCTTATCACCAGTAAATGAGGGTTCCTCTATCTCCACAGCCTCTCCAACACTTGGTACTACTTATCTTTTAATAATTGTCAATCTAACAGGTATGAGGTGGTATCTCATTGTAGTTTTGATTTGAATTTCTTGAATAGCTAATAAATATGAGCATCTTTTCATGTATCTGTTGGTCATTTGTATGTCCTCTTGGGAGAAGTGTCTGTTCATGTCCTCTCCCCATTTTTTAAATTGGATCGCTTGCTTGTTTGTTGCTGAGTTTTATGGAATCCTTGGAGTTAAATGATAGAGAATTAAAAATTGAAGTTTTGAAAATATTTAAGATGCAAGAAGACACCAATAGGCAACTTAATGAGCTCAGAAAACAAAACGAACACCTCAACAAAGAGTTTGAAACTTTAAAAACAGAGATGAAGAACTCAATACATGAATTGAAAAATTAACTAGCAAGTTTAGCAAATAGAACAAGCCAGATGGAGGAAAGAATCAGTGACATTGAAGACAGGCCGCTAGAGATGCTAAAGAGAGAAGAAGAGAGAGACTCATGAATTAAAAAAACTGAGAGAGCCTGACCAGGTGGTGATGCAGTGGATAGAACATCAGCCTGGGATGCTAAGGACGCAGATTCGAAACCCCAAGGTCACCAGCTTGAGCGTGGACTTGCTGGCTTGAGCATGGGATCATAAACGTGACCCCATTGTCACTGGCTTGAGCAAGGGGTCACTCACTCTGTTGGAGCTCCCCAGTCATAGGCACATATGAGAAAGCAAGTGAACAACTAAGATGCTGCAGTGAAGAATTAATGCTTTTCATCTCTCGCCCTTCCAGCCTGTTTGTCCCTGTCTGTCTGTCTCTCTCTGGCTTAGAAAAAAACAACTGACAGCTCTACAAGAATTGTCTGACTCCATCAGAAAGAGCAACATAAGTATATCAGAAGAGAAGGAGAATGGAATGGAGAGCCTATTCAAACAAATAATTGATGAGAATTTCCCAAGCCTATGGAAAGAGTTAGAACCTTGAATCCAAGGAGCAGACAGAATGCCAAATTACCTTAACCCAAACAGACCTACTCCGAGACACTTAATAGTAAAATTGCCCCAAATCAATGACAAAGAATCTTAGGGAAAAGAAGACCATAACATATAAAGGAAAGATCATTAGGTTGGTTATCATTAACTTCTCAGCAGAAACTCTACAAGCCAGAAGAGAGTGGACCCAAACATTCAAAGTACTTAAAGAAAGGAATTCCCAGCGAAGAATACAATATTCATTAAAGTTATCCTTAAAGTATGAAGGAGAAATAAAAACTTTTGCAGACATACAGAAGCTGAGGAAATTTATCACCAGAAAACCCCCACTGCAGGAAATACTCAAGGAAGTTATTTGACCAGACAAAGAAGAAAACAAATGAAAGCTCCAACAAGGTCACAATAAAAACAAGGATAATCTGTGACAACCATAACGTAAAAGGGGAGAGAATAAAGATCTGAAGTAGCAAAGGAGGATGGAGTGCAGGAGGTCTCATAAGACAAAGGACTCTTGTACATATGAACATTTTACTCTTAATAACCTAATGGTAACCACCCACGAAAAAAACCCCTATTGAAATACACAACTTAAAAAAAGAAGAAACGAGAAAGAAGTATGGAATACCACCAAACAAACACAGCTGACAGAAATACAAAGGAGAAGATCCAAACAAGACACAGCTACCGGAGAACAAAAAATAAAATGGCTATAGGAAATCCTCAAGTGTCAATAATTACCCTAAATGTAAGGGGACTGAACTCGCCATTAAAGAGGCATAGAGTAGCAGAATGAATCAAAAAGCAAAACTCAACCATATGCTGCCTTCAAGAGACACATCTAAGCTGCAAAAACAAAAGTAGACTCAAAGTGAAAGGTTGGAAAATGATTCTAAAAGCAAATATCCAGAGAAAAGCAGGTGTAGCCATACTCATATGTGACAATGCTGACTTCAAGACAACAAAGGTAACCAGAGACAAGGATGGACATTTCATAATGATAAAGGGGACATTGTATCAGGAAGACAAAAGTTCTTAATATACAGTGTGTTCGTAAAGTCATGGTGCACTTTTGACTGGTCACAGGAAAGCAACAAAAGACGATAGAAATGTGAAATCTGCACCAAATAAAAGGAAAACTCTCCCAGTTTCATACCTATTCAGTGCAGTTCGATGTGGGCTCATGCACAGATTTTTTAGGGCTCCTTAGGTAGCTATCCCGTATAGCCTCTAGACTCGTCACTGACTGATGGCCTAGCAGAACAGGGTTTCTCCACCAAACTGCCGGTTTCCTTCAACTGCTTATCCCACCGAGTAATGTTATTCCTATGTGGTGGTGCTTCGTTATAAACGCGCCGATATTCACGTTGCACTTTGGTCACGAATTTGAATTTAGCGAGCCACAGAACACACTGAACTTTCCTCTGTACCGTCCACATCTCGACTGGCATGGCCTTGGGCTGCTCCGCTGTATACATGGTGTTACGTCATCATCTGTGCATGTGCACATGCTGCCATATCATCCTGCAGAAACTGGGAGGGTTTTCCTTTTATTTGGTGCAGATTTCACATTTCTGTCTTTTGTTTCTTTCCTGTGACTGGTCAAAAGTGCACCATGATTTTACAGACACACTGTATATGCAGTAAACCAGGAAGCACCAAAGTATATAAGACATCAACTAACTGATCTAAAAATAGAAGCAGACAGAAACACAAATCATACTTGGAGGTTTCAACACACCATTGACAACTTTAGATAGATGATCTAAACGTAAAATCAATAAAGAAATATTGGCCTTAAACAACAGACTGGACCGAATGGACATAATAGACATTTAAAGAACATTTCATCCCAAAACATCAGATCATACATTCTTCTCCAGTGTGCATGGAACATTCTCAAGGATAGACCATATATTGGGCCACAAAACTAACATCAACAAATTCAGGAAGATTAAAATTATACCAAGAATATTTTCTGATCATGAAGCTTTGAAATTAGAATTCAAGTGTAAAAAGTAAGTAAAGAAACCCACAAAAATGTGGAAATTAAACAGCATGGTTCTAAAAAAATAACTGGATCAAGGAAGAAATAAAAGCAGAGATTAAAAGATATATACAGACAAATGAAAATGACAGCATGACATATAAAAATTTCTAGGATGCAGTGAAAGCAGTAATAAGAGGGAAGTTTATATCATTACAAGCTTATATTAAAAAAACGAGATCCCAAGTAAATAACCTAGCATTACATTTTAAGGAACTAGAAAAAGAAGAACAAAAGCAACCCAAAGTCAGCAAAAGAAAGGAAATAGTAAAAATTAGAGCATAACTAAATAAAATAGAGAATAACAGCAACAAAAAAAGCTGTAGAAAATATTAATGCAACAAAGATCTGGTTCTTTGAAAAGATCCATAAAATGGATAAACCACTAGCTAGACTCACTAAGGAAGAAGGAGGAAGGACTTGTATAAAAAAAACTGAAATGAAATAGATTACCACAGACATCATAAATATACAAAGGATCATAGTAGAATATTATGAAAAATTATATGCCATAAAATTTAACAACCTAGAGAAATGGATAAATTTCTAGAACTGTACAATCTTCCTAGATTGAATCTCGAAGTAGAATACCTAAATAGACCTATAAGAAGGGAGGAAATAGAAACAACTATCAAAAACCTCTCAAAAAACAAAGTCTAGGACTAGATGGCTATACTAATGAATTCTACCAAACATTAAAAGATTTGGTACCAATTCTTCTCAAAATCTTCCAAAAAAAAAAAAAAAAAAAAAAACAGAAGAAGAGCCAATACTCCCTTACATATTTTATGAGGCCAACATAACCCTCATACTAAAACCTGGCAAGGACAACACACAAAAAAACTACAGATCAATGTCTCTAATGAATACAGATGCAAAAATTCTGGGCAAAATACTAGCAAATCAAATACAACAGCGCATTAAAAAAAAAATCACGATCAAGTGGGATTCATTCCACAAGCACCAGGATGGTTCAACATATGGAAATTGATCAATGTAATACACCACATCAACAAAAAAAAGAACAAGAATCATGATTCTATCACTAGATGCAAAAAAGGCATTCAATAAGAAGCAGCATCCCTTTATGTTTAAAACACTCAACAAATTCAGAATTGAGGAAAAATACCTCAACATAATAAAGACCAAATATGACAAACTATCAGCTAATATAATACTAAATGGTGAGAAAATGAAGGCTTTTTCTTTAAAATCAGGAGCAAGACAAGGCTGCCCACTCTCTCCACTCTTATCAACACAGTTCTGGAAGTTTTAGCCAGAGTGATCAGGCAAGAGAAGTAAAAGGCATTCATATCGGGAAAGAAGAAGTAAAGGTATCACTTTTTGTAGATGGTATTATCCTGTATATAGAAAACCCCAAAGACTCCACCAAAAAAATATTTGAAAAAATAAACCAATACTGTCAAGTTTCAGCATATAAAGCATTATATAAAAATCTATTGCTTTCCTATATGCCAACAATGAAACTGTGGAAATGAACTCAAAAAAATGATTCCTTTTACAATTATTAAAAAAAAATACCTAGGAATAAACTTAACAAAGGATGTGAATGACCTATATACTGAAAACTACAAAACATTATTGAAAGAAATGGAAAAAGGCACAATGAAATGGAAAAATATTCCATGTTGATGGATCGGAAGAATCAACATAGCAAAAATGGCCATATTACCCAAAGCAATATACAGATTTAATGCAATCCTGAAAAAAATTTCAATGTCCTTTTTTTTTTTTTTTTTTAATTTTTTTACAGGGACAGAGAGAGGCAGATAGAGGAATAGATAGGGACAGAGAGGCAGGAACGGAGATGAGAAGCATCAATCATCAGTTTTTCGTTGCGACACCTTAGTTCATTGATTGCTTTCTCATATGTGCCATGACTGTGGGCCTTCAGCAGACTGAGTAACCCCTTGCTCGAGCCAGTGACCTTGGGTCCAAGCTGGTGAGCTTTTTGCTCAAGCCAGATGAGCCCGCACTCAAGCTGACGACCTCAGGGTCTTGAACCTGGGTTCTTCCACATCCAGTCCAACGCTCTATCTGCTGCGCCACCGCCTGGTCAGGCTCAATGTCATTTTTTAAAGAAACAGAACAAAAAAATCACCAGGTTTGCGTGGAACCATAAAACCCCAAATAGCCAAAGCAATCCTGAGGAAAGAGAATGAAGCTGGAGGTATCACTCTACCTGACTTTAAATTACACTATAGAACCATGATGAGCAAAACAGCATTGCCAGAATAAAACAGATATATGGACCAATGGAACAGAATCGAGAACCCAGAAATAAAACCACATATATATGAACAAATGATCTTCGACAAAGGAGCCAAAGACACACAATGGAGAAAATAAAACCTCTTCAAAAAATGGTGCTGGGATAATTGGAAAGCCACACACAAAAGAATGAAACTTGACTACAGTTTTTCCCCAGCACAAAAATTAATTCAAAATGAATCAAAACTTTAAATAAAAGACCTGAAACAATAAATTACATAGAAGTAAACATAGGTTCTAAATATATGGACCTTTGGCCATAGGGAACAATTTATGAATTTGACACCAAAGGCAAGAGAACTAAAGGAAAGAATAAATGAATGGGACTATATCAAACTAAACAGCTTCTGCACAGCAAAAGAAACTGGCAACAAAACAAAAAGATGGACAACCAAATGGGAAATATTTACAAACAATAACTCCAATAAGGGCTTAATATCTTAAATACATAGCTCACAAAGCTCAGCAATAAACAAGCAAACAATCCAATTAAAAAATGGGGAGAGAACATGAACAGATGCTTCTCCCAAGAGGACATACAAATGGCCAACAGATATATGAAAAGATGCTCATATTCATTAGCTATTAGAGAAATGCAAATCAAAACTACAACAAGATACACCTCACACCTATTAGATTGACAATTATCAGTAAGACAGGTAGTAACAAGTGTTGGAGAGGCTGTGGAGATAGAGGAACCCTCATTCACTGCTGATAGGAATGCAAATTAGTACAACCATTATGGAAGAAAATATGGTGGTTTCTCAAAAAATTAAGAATAGAACTACCATATGACCCAGCAACCCTTCTTCTGGGTATCTACCCCAAAACTTGAAAACATTGGCAGGTAAAGGTACATGTACCCCCATGTTCATTGCATTGTTTTTCAACCAAAATGTCCCTGGATAGAGGACTGGATAAAGAAGATGTGGTACATATATATAATGGAACACTACTCAGCCATAAGAAATGATGACATTGCCATTTACGACAATATGGATGGACCTTGAAAACATTATACTGTGTGAAATAAGTAAATCAGAAAAAGCTAAGAACTGTATAATTTCACACAGAGGTGGGATATAAAACTGAGACTCATGGACATAGGTAAAAGTGAAGTGATACCAGTGGTAGGGGGATGTAGGGGAGGGGGTGGCGGGAAGGGAGTAAAAAGGGACAGATACAGAGTGACAGAGGTGATTTGACTTTGGTGATGGGTAGACAACATAATCAACAGATTCCATAGAAATGTTTACCTGAAACTTATGTACTCTTCTTGATCAGTGTCACCCTGTTAAATTTAATTTTCTAAATAAAAAAAAAAAATGGAAATGTGGATGGTAGCTATAAAAAGTTATATACAATACAGTTAAACACCTTTTGTACTTGAAACTTAATTTTGAGAAATGTCTTGCATTAGTAGTAATGCTGGATAAATCAATATTTTAGACAATGATTTAGAACCAAAAGTATTCTCAATCACCAGCCAAACTTTCCAATGTGAACATTATAATGTTTGATCAGGTATACCCATTCTCAATCCTAAGAATCAAGTATTACATAGGAGTAGTGTGTACAACATACTATTTTTGAATACCTTATTTATTAGAGTTAAACAGAGGGCTAATCATTTCACTTAAAAGCAAATGAATTCCAGTGATACCTTATCACTGGCTTTTCACTTGATTTTTAGAAATATTATTTTTACAAAATAGTTTATTTAGCAGCTGTGTGAGAAGAAAATTATTTTGTACTCTACAGGTAATTCTTTTGAGGGCAAATTAAATCTCATTTAATTAAAATTTAGAGTCCTTTCAAAACTACAAAGCTTTATTGAAAATTGTGTGTTGTCATTAAGTGGTTTTATTTTGTTTTCTTCAAGCTAATAAGCACAAGTGGGTACCACTCCATTTAGATGATGTAAGACAAGAGAGTCAAGAAAGACCAGGATTCCGGAACAGCTCAAGATGTCAACCTGAAGCAAATAAATCATCACATAACAATAAGAGAAATGATACACGAAGTAAGTTATATTCTAAGAGTAAAAGGACAAAAACTTTTTGTCTTACTGCTTTGTTTGGGGGTGGGGGTGGGTGAGAAGCATCAACTTGTAGTTGTGTCACTTTAGTTGTTCATTTATTGCTTCTCATGTGTGCCTTGACGGGGTGGGGGGTGGGGCTCCAGCCGAGCCAGTGACCATGGGGTCATGTCTGTGATCCACGCTGGAGCCAGTGACCCCTTGCTCAAGCTGGATGAACCTGTGCTCAGCTGGTGACCTTGTGGTTTCAAACCTGAGAGCTGTGTTTCAGGTCGAGCTGTGTTCACAGCAACACCACCAGCAAGGCAATACTGCTTATTATTTTAATAACCATGTACAGACATTGTTGTTCTTGAACCCTAAATGCCTTTGGAGTGTATACTGTAAGAACAGCAATGTAGTGTGACCATCCATCCATAGGCAGATTTTCCCCACAATATCCTTCGCATTTTTCCCCTCTTTTCCAAGATCTAATCTGTATCACACATTGCTTTTAGTTGTCTTTTCTCTGTAGTTTCTATTAGTCTGGAATAGTACTTTTGCTTTTGTTTCTCATGACATTGATTTTTTTTTAAGACTACGGGACAGATGTGCCTTTTCTAGTTCTATAAATTGACCTGTACAATATATATTATGTATCCACTCTTGTGGGTGCTCAGTGGTATGTTTTTCAAACTCATTGGTAATGTTTCATGTGTCAGTAGTTTCTACATCTTGATTGCAGTCTAGTTTTCTGTTGCATGGATATACTCCTTTATCCATTCTCCTATTCATGGGAATTTGACTTGTTTCTAATTTTTATATATTATGAGTAATACTTGATAAACATTTGTGTACAGATCTTTGTGTGGGCATGTGTGTCAGCTTCTCAGGTAAACACCTGGCAGTGGCTGGCCAGGTGGTATGGTAAATGTATATTTAACTTTATGAGAAATTTACAGATTGTTTTCAAGTTGGTTATACCGGTTTACATCCTTACCAGCAGTGTTTCTTTTCCCTTGCTATTTGTTAGGTCATATGTATTAGGGAATTTCACGTATTTTGGATTTGGCTGATTGCTTTGTCATGATACTCTTTAACATGTTCCTTTATCTTTTCTACATATTACCAGTAATAAGAGCTAAGGTTTGATTAGATTCAAGCTTATTTTTTATTTTGTTTTTGTAGGAATACTTGATAGTGTGTGTCTCTTAATGTATCACAGCATTAGGAATATAAATCTAGGTGTCTCAAATTCAGGTCTGTTAAGATTGAATTGATTCAGATGTTGTTTGCCTTATCCATTCATCATAAAAGTGTCCCATCAATTTTTCATTTAATGGTATTTTCATTGAATATCATTCCCAAGTTCTATTATTTCAGCAGAGTTTCCTCAGAAAGCAGGAGACAGGAAAATTTGTAGGAGCAATCAGGTGAGGTTTTTTTATGAAGCTTTATAGTTTTCTGCTGAAATCTTTTACGTCTGACATTTTTTAAAATTTTTTAAATTGATTTTTAGAGAGAGACAAGACAGGAAGGGAGAGAAAAAGAGGGAGAAGAATGAGAATCATAACTTGTAGTTGCTTCACTTTAGTTGTTCATTGATTGCTTCTTGTATTTGCCTTGACCCAGGGGCTCAAACCAAGCCAGCGACCCTGGGTCTCAAGCCAGTGGCCTTGGGATCATGTGCATGATCCCAGCCATTGTGCATTCAAGTTGGTGAGCGTGTCCATGGTCCCACACTCAAGCCAGTGACCTTGGGGTTTTGAAGTAGGGACCTCTGTTTCATGTTGACACACTATCCTCTGTCCCACCACTGGTCAGGTTTAAGTCTGATAATTTTTATTTTTTAAGCAAAGGAGAGATAGGGACAGATAGACATGAAGGGAGAGAGATTAGAAGCATCAACTTGTAGTTGTGTCACTCTAGTTGTTCATTGATTGCTTCTCTATGTGCCTTGACTTGGGGGTTCCAGCTGAGCCAGTGACCCCTTGTTCAAGCCAGCAACCTTGGGCTCAAGCCAGCCATCATGGGTTCATGTCTATGATCCCATACTCAAGCCAGGGACCCTGTGCTCAAGATGGATGAGCCCACACTCAAGCTGTCAACCTTGAGGTTTCAAACCTGGGTCCTCAGCATCCCAGGCCGACACTCTGTGCATTGTGCCATCGCCTGATAAGGCAAGTCTGATAATTTTTAGGGCAGGTTGTCCTGTGAATGGAGAAGAAAGATTAAGAAAATTTTACAGGGTATCACTTAA